>NC_085989.1:62905984-63269047 GCF_030014385.1 Trichomycterus rosablanca
TACATATCCTTGTACACCCCGAACCAGGCGTCACCAGTGAACTGGATCTCCTGAACTTGAGTTTGAAGTTTAAGCATGTCGGCATCATTCCGGATGGTAGCCATGTCGATGTGATTAGCTCTGCAGAAAGTCTTAGCGTTGTTCCATGTTTTCGTCTGCTGGATCAGATAGTATTTATACAAGGCGGCGGTGACCAGGAGGGCGACCCCTGTGGATCAGATTTAGAGCTTTATGTAGAAGGTCTGTGGTAAGAACGGGGGTGAAAGTAGTCCACAAACAGTCCGGTGCTGTCCAGTCCCATAACGTGAATGAAGCCGAGGGAAGGATGTGGTCGTTTCACCGGAAAGAATTTGAAACTACTTTTACCCCAGGGTAAAAATTGTGTTTGTGTATTAAACACCCTGATAAAGCATCTAACTCCATTCAGGGCAGTGATAGCACAGCGTTTAAGGTACTGGACTAGTAGATAGAAAGGTTATGGGTTCAAGCCCTACCACTGCCAAGTTTGGCCCCTGAACAATTTTTAGGTGTTTGTACCCACGTGAGAAAGAGAAAACATCAAACGATCAGTCATCAATAAACTCATTCATCTATCCATGATGAGGGACCTTCAAAGTGTAAACTCTATTTATTAAGGATTTAAAACTTTTTTTCTGGTTGAGCTCGTAGCCACTGATGCGCCGCTGCTTTCACATCATCATCAGATGAAAATCTTATTCGTCTTAAAGCTTCTCTCAGCCTCCAAAAAGGTGGAAACCAGATGGAGCTAAATCAGGACTAGGGAGTGTCATGGTATGGGGGTGTGTCAGTACCAGGGTCTGTCATGGTATGGAGGTGTGTCAGTACCAGTGTCTGTCATGGTATGGGGGTGTGTCAGTACCAGGGTGTGTCATGGTATGGGGGTGTGTCAGTACCAGGGTCTGTCATTGTATGGGGTGTATCAGTACCAGGGTGTGTCATGGTATGGGGGTGTGTCAGTACCAGGGTGTATCATGGTATGGGGGTGTGTCAGTACCAGGGTGTATCATGGTATGGGGGTGTGTCAGTACCAGGGTGTATCATGGTATGGGGGTGTGTCAGTACCAGGGTGTATCATGGTATGGGGTGTGTCAGTACCATAAGCGCTGAGCTGGTGCTGCCCTGATCATGTAGTGATGAATGTTAGTATTAATCTACAGATGTTTTATACCAGAGTAAAAACTAACACACCTACCGGTAAGAAACAGGACGAGAATCAGAACCTGCTTCATTACTGATACAATACGGAAGACCTGGAGAACATACAAAACATCCATCATCTACTACATCTAACACTGTACATATTCACTCCATCATCTACTACATCTAACACTGTACATATTCACTCCATCATCTACTACATCTAACACTGTACATATTCACTTCATCATCTACTACATCTAACCCTGTACATATTCACTCCATCATCTACTACATCTAACACTGTACATATTCACTCCATCATCTACTACATCTAACACTGTACATATTCACTCCATCATCTACTACATCTAACACTGTACATCTTCACTTCATCATCTACTACATCTAACACTGTACATATTCACTCCATCATCTACTACATCTAACACTGTACATATTCACTTCATCATCTACTACATCGAACACTGTACATATTCACTCCATCATCTACTACATCTAACACTGTACATATTCACTCCATCATCTACTACATCTAACACTGTACATATTCACTTCATCATCTACTACATCTAACACTGTACATATTCACTCCATCATCTACTACATCTAACACTGTAAATATTCACTTCATCATCTACTACATCTAACACTGTACATATTCACTCCATCATCTACTACATCTAACACTGTACATATTCACTCCATCATCTACTACATCTAACACTTTACATATTCACTCCATCATCTACTACATCTAACACTGTACATATTCACTCCATCATCTACTACATCTAACACTGTACATATTCACTCCATCATCTACTACATCTAACACTGTACATATTCACTCATCATCTACTACATCTAACACTGTACATATTCACTCCATCATCTACTACATCTAACACTGTACATATTCACTCCATCATCTACTACATCTAACACTGTACATATTCACTCATCTACATCTAACACTGTACATATTCACTCCATCATCTACTACATCTAACACTGTACATATTCACTCCATCATCTACTACATCTAACACTGTACATATTCACTCCATCATCTACTACATCTAACACTGTAAATATTCACTTCATCATCTACTACATCTAACACTGTACATATTCACTCCATCATCTACTACATCTAACACTGTACATATTCACTCCATCATCTACTACATCTAACACTTTACATATTCACTCCATCATCTACTACATCTAACACTGTACATATTCACTCATCATCTACTACATCTAACACTGTACATATTCACTCCATCATCTACTACATCTAACACTGTACATATTCACTCCATCATCTACTACATCTAACACTGTACATATTCACTCATCTACATCTAACACTATACATATTCACTCCGTCATCTACTACATCTAACACTGTACATATTCACTCCATCATCTACTACATCTAACACTGTACATATTCACTCATCTGCATCTAACACTGTACATATTCACTCCATCATCTACTACATCTAACACTGTACATATTCACTCCATCATCTACTACATCTAACACTATACATATTCACTCCGTCATCTACTTCATCTAACACTGTACATATTCACTCCATAATCTACTACATCTAATACTGTACATATTCACTCCATCATCTACTACATCTAACACTGTACATATTCACTCATCATCTACATCTAACACTGTACATATTCACTCCATCATCTACTACATCTAACACTGTACATATTCACTCCATCATCTACTACATCTAACACTGTACATATTCACTCCATCATCTACTACATCTAACACTGGACATATTCACTCCATCATCTACTACATCTAACACTGGACATATTCACTCCATCATCTACTACATCTAACACTGTACATATTCACTCCATCATCTACTACATCTAACACTGGACATATTCACTCCATCATCTACTACATCTAACACTGTACATATTCACTCCATCATCTACTACATCTAACACTGTACATATTCACTCCATCATCTACTACATCTAACACTGTACATATTCACTCATCATCTACTACATCTAACACTGTACATATTCACTCCATCATCTACTACATCTAACACTGTACATATTCACTTCATCATCTACTACATCTAACACTGTACATATTCACTCCATCATCTACTACATCTAACACTGTACATATTCACTCCATCATCTACTACATCTAACACTGTACATATTCACTTCATCATCTGCTACATCTAACACTGTACATATTCACTTCATCATCTACTACATCTAACACTACATATTCACTTCATCATCTACTACATCTAACACTGTACATATTCACTCCATCATCTACTACATCTAACACTGTACATATTCACTTCATCATCTACTACATCTAACACTGTACATATTCACTCCATCATCTACTACATCTAACACTGTGCATATTCACTCCATCTACTACATCTAACACTGTAAATATTCACTTCATCATCTACTACATCTAACACTGTACATATTCACTCCATCATCTACTACATCTAACACTGTACATATTCACTCCATCATCTACTACATCTAACACTGTACATATTCACTCCATCATCTACTACATCTAACACTGTACATATTCACTCCATCATCTACTACATCTAACACTGTACATATTCACTTCATCATCTACTACATCTAACACTGTACATATTCACTTCATCATCTACTACATCTAACACTGTACATATTCACTCCATCATCTACTACATCTAACACTGTACATATTCACTCATCATTTACTACATCTAACTCTGTACATATTCACTCATCATCTACTACATCTAACACTGTACATATTCACTCCATCATCTACTACATCTAACACTGTACATATTCACTCATCATCTACTACATCTAACACTGTACATATTCACTTCATCATCTACTACATTTAACACTGTACATATTCACTCCATCATCTACTACATCTAACACTGTACATATTCACTCCATCATCTACTACATCTAACACTGTACATATTCACTCCATCATCTACTACATCTAACACTGTACATATTCACTCCATCATCTACTACATCTAACACTGTACATATTCACTCCATCATCTACTACATCTAACACTGTACACATTCACTCACTCTGATGTTAAATGTTTATCCACCATGGATTTTAGTCTCTCAGATCTTCTTCAAGTCACTAATGTTTAGCTGTTTTTCATCATTAAATACAATCCCTTGTGTCAAGTCCACATTTTCTCTCTGCATTGCTATTGGTTGTTTCTTTTAACTCTCACTGTGATTGGTCGAGACAGATTTGATTCCCTTTTTCCATTCGTCAGTTTTGAATTTGAATTCTAATTTGTTTTTTTCTCTACTGAACTAAAGTCTGTGGATAAGGTGACAGACAGAAGGGCTAAATGTGTAAATGTCAGGGTTTTTCCTAATTTATACAAACATTTCTTTAGTGAATTGAAGCACTTAATAATTCATTCAGTCATTGTCTGCTTTGCTATTCACTTCATCTTATTTACGGTCACGGTGGCTCTGATTCACTGGGCGAGGGGTAGGAGGGATGACGGGTCACCTGTCAATCACAGGGCAAACACCCACACCCACACCTACCTTTAACTTTCCTGACTGCTTGTATTTGTACTGTGGGATGAAACCAGAGCTCCCAAAGGAAACCCACACAGACACGAGACAGTGTTTCCCCCTGTCAGATTCATCAGATTGCAGATAAAAAGCAAAGTGGAAGTTTGGCAGTTGTAGCCTAGTGGTTAAGGTACTGGACTAGTAATCAGAAGGTCGCCGGTTCAAACCCCATCACTGCCAGGTTGCCACTGCTGGGCCCTCAATTGCTTAGACTGTACATTATACTGTCACAGTACTGTAAGTCGCTTTGGATAAAATTGCTGCTAAATGCCGTAAATATGAATGTAAGTATTTTCTCTAGTGGCCTCAGACTTTTTGGCCCCCACTTTGTGTGTACACTATACGGACAAAAGTATTGGGACGCCTACAAATTACACCTACAGAAGCTTTTAAGATATGCTTTTCTTTAAAGGCTCGCCACAACTGCCCTAAAGAAGACCCAACAAACCCACCAACCCCTGAAACAATCCCATAGCATCATCCCTCCTCCACCACACTTTACAGCTGGAACAAAGCAGTTAGCCAGGTAACGTTTCCTAACGGTCTGTGTCTAAATTTGGATCACCATCATTTTATATGGATGCTACCTTACTTCTGAGACACGTTGAACACTATATGGACAAAGATATGTGGACACAAGGTCATAAGTTTTAACCACAATCTGGTGCTGAGTGGCTGGTGAGGTGCCTCCTCCCCAAGACAGAATAGTTTGGTAACCAGGCTGGGTTGTAACACTAGTGTAAATGTAACACTAAACATAAATACTGTGTTCTCCTGCTATTCTGGTCGTTTTGTGTTAATACTGAGATACAACCGTTCATCCCAAATCAGTGCCGGACTTCCCTAAAGCTCTTTTGATGGACATGTTTATCAGAAATCTCACACTTGGTTGCTCCTGATTTCTTTAAAGCTGGACAAAAACCAGCTGCTCCTGATTTCCATACAAAGGTCATTATACAAACGCCTGGATGTAAATGAGTAGTTATTAGTCACCTGGGTCACAGACTAAAGAGACAGGTCAGGAAAGGACAGGATAACTTTTGTGCTTAAGTAGTGTATTGTAGCTAATCCATCAATAAATCAGAAAAAGTTGGGACATTATGGAAAATGTAAATAATAAAAACTTACATACGTTTATTTGATGTCAGACAGAATGAAGCTGAGATATTTCATCTTTTATCTGCTCAACTTCATTTAATTTACTAATAAACATCCATTCCTGCATTTCAGGCCTGCAACACATTCCAAAAAAGTTGGGACAGGGGTAGTTTAGGGCTAGTAATGAGGTGAAAAAACTAGATAATGATGTGATGTTAAACAGGTGATGTGAACAGGTGATTGTAATGATGGTTCGGTACAACAGCAGCATCCAGGAAAGGCTGAGAGTCTCTGATGAGTAAAGATGATCAGAGGATCCAGTTTGTCCACAAATGTGTGAGAAAATGATTGAAATGTTTAAAAACAATGAACCTCAGCTTCATCCGGTCTGACATCAAATAAAAGTCAAAGTCAATGTAAGAAACTCTGTGTTTTTATTTTATTTAATTTTTTTATACTGTCCCAACTTTTTCTATTCTAGATTAAATGAGATAAAAAATCTTCCTCTTCTTTTAGGCTGAACATTTAACAACATTTAACAAAAATATTAATAAAATAAACTAGCCACTAGGGAACACAAGCCAGTGTATTTTTTGTGCTGGTCCCAAGCCTGGGTAAATGGTGAGGGTTGTGTCAGGAAGGGCATCCGACGTAAAACACTTTGCCAAAACTAACATGCGATTTAATCTAAGAGATACCATACCGAATCGGTCAAGGCCCGGGTTAACAACGACCGCCACTGGTGCTGTTGACAAACAGGGTGCCGGTGGAAATTGTGCTACTGTTAGTCGAAGACCGCGAGGAGGGAAACGTGTCAGGAGACGGAAAGAGAGGAGGAAGGTCAAGAGTGTAGGACTGAGGGTGGCAACTCTAAATTTGGGGACAATGACAGGCAAAGGTAGAGAGCTGGCTGACATGATGCAGAGAAGGAAGGTACAGTGGGGTCAAAAAGTATTTAGTCAGCCACTGATTGTGCAGGTTCTCCTACTTAGAAAGATGAGAGAGGTCTGTAATTTTCATCATAGCTACACTTCAACTATGAGAGACAAAATGAGAAAAAAACATCCAGGAAATCACATTGTAGGATTTTTAAAGAATTTATTTGTAAATTATGGTGGAAAAATAAGTATTTGGTCAATAACAAACAAGCAAGATTTCTGGCTCTCACAGACCTGTAACTTCTTCTTTAAGAAGCTCCTCTGTCCTCCACTCGTTACCTGTATTAATGGCACCTGTTTGACCTCGTTTTCTGTATAAAAGACACCTGTCCACAGCCTCCAAACTCAACCATGGCCAAGACCAAAAAGCTGTCGAAGGACACCAGGAAGAAAATTGTAGACCTGCACCAGGCTGGGAAGAGTAAATCTACAATAGGCAAGCAGGTTGGTGTAAATAAATCAACTGTGGGAGCAATTCTAAGAAAATGGAAGACATACAAGACCATTGATAATCTCCCTTGGGGTCAAGATCTCATTCCGTGGGGTCAAAATGATCATGAAAACGGTGAGCAAAAATCCCAGAACTACACGGAGGGACCTGATGAATGACCTGCAGAGAGCTGGGACCAAAGTAACAAATCCTATGGAGCATATGGATGATCCAGAAGAGGATTGGGAGAATATCATGTGGTCAGATGAAACCAAAATGGAACTTTTTGGTAAAAACTCAACTCGTCGTGTTTGGAGGAAGAAGAAGAACCCAAGAACACCATACCTACTGTGAAGCATGGGGATGGAAACATCATGCTTTGGGGCTGTTTTTCTGCAAAGGGGACAGGACGACTGATCCGTGTTAAGGGAAGAATGAACGGGGCCATGTATCGTGAGATTTTAAGCCAAAACCTCCTTCCATCAGTGAGAGCATTGAAGATGGAACGTGGCTGGGTCTTCCAGCATGACAATGATCCCAAACACACCGCTCGGGCAACAAAGGAGTGGCTCCGTAAAAAGCATTTCAAGGTCCTGGAGTGGCCTAGCCAGTCTCCAGACCTCAACCCCATAGAAAATTTGTGGAGTCCGTGTTGCCCAGCGACAGCCCCAAAACATCACTGCTCTAGAGGAGATCTGCATGGAGGAATGGGCCAAAATACCAGCTACAGTGTGTGCAAACCTGGTGAAGACTTACAGGAAACGTTTGACCTCTGTCATTGCCAACAAAGGTTATGTTACAAAGTATTGAGTTGAACTTTTGTTATTGACCAAATACTTATTTTCCACCATAATTTACAAAAAAATTCTTTAAAAATCCTACAATGTGATTTCCTGGATTTTTTTTCTCATTTTGTCTCTCATAGTTGAAGTGTACCTAAAATTACAGACCTCTCTCATCTTTCTAAGTAGGAGAACCTGCACAATCAGTGGCTGACTACTGTAGATGTTTTATGTGTTCAAGAGACCAGGTGGAAGGGCAGCAAGGCTTACAGCATTGGAGCAGGGTTTAAACTGTTTTACCATAGTGTGGATAGAAAGAGAAATGGAGTAGGGGTGGTCTTGAAAGAGGAGTTAGCAAAGAACGTAGTAGAGGAGACTGGTGATTGGAGCAGACCTAAATGGACATGGAAACAGAGGAGATGAGGAAGTGATGGGTAGGTTTGGTGTCAAGGAATGGAACCAGGAAGGACAGATGGTGGGGGATTTTGCCAAGAGAATGGAAATGGCTGTAGTCAACACTTATTTCCAAAAACGGGAGGAACATAGGGTGACCTATAAGAGTGGAGGAAGGAGTTCACAAGTAGACTACATTCTGTGTAGAAAAGGAAACCTCACAGAGATTTATGGACTGTAAGGTCATGGTAGGGGAGAGCGTGGCCAGACAGCATCGGATGGTGGTGTGTAGAATGACTGTTGTTGTGAAGAAGAGAAAAAGTGTCAAATCAGAGAAGAAGACCAAATGGTGGAAGCTGAGGAAGGAAGAATGTGGTGAAGAGTTCAGAGAGGAGCTGTTAAAGGCTCTGGGTGGTAAGAAAGAGCTTCCAGATGACTGGGCTACTACAGCAACAGTGATTAGAGAGACAGGTAGGAAGGTACTTGGAGTGGCATCTGGACAGAGAAAAGATGATAAGGAAACCTGGTGGTTGAATAGTGAAGTGCAGGAAGCGATTCAGAGGAAGAGGTTAGCCAAGAAGAAATGGGACATTGACAGGACTGACGAAAGTAGACAGGAATATAAGGAGATGAAACGTAAGGCAAAAAGAGAGGTAGCAAAGGCAAAGCAGAAGGCGTATGATGAGTTGTATGGGAGGTTGGACACTAAAGAAGACGAGAAGGACTTGGCCAGACAGAGGAATCAGGC
This sequence comes from Trichomycterus rosablanca, assembly GCF_030014385.1. Lineage (NCBI taxonomy): Eukaryota > Metazoa > Chordata > Actinopteri > Siluriformes > Trichomycteridae > Trichomycterus > Trichomycterus rosablanca. The sequence continues at coordinate 62,915,216 of NC_085989.1, forward strand.
TGGAAAGGATGTGCAGCAGGTTAGACTTGTTAAAGATAGGAATGGTAATGTTCTAACAAGTGAGGAGAGTGTGATGGGAAGATGGAAGGAGTACTTTGAGGAGCTAATGAATGAAGAGAATGAAAGGGAAAGAAGAGTAGAGGTCATAGGAACGGTAGATCAATGAGAATGAAGTTTGGAAAGCTTTGAAGAGGATGAAGAAAGGGAAGGCAGTTGGACCTGATGACATACCAGTGGAAGTATGGAAATGTCTAGGTGAGATGGCAATGAGGTTTTTGACTCAATTATTCAATGGCATTGTTGAGAGTGAGAAAATGCCAGAGGAATGGAGGAGAAGTGTGCTGGTGCCCATTTTTAGGAACAAGGGTGATGTACAGAGTTGTAACAACTACAGGGGAATTAAGTTGATGAGCCACACAATGAAGATCTGGGAGAGAGTTGCGGAAGCTAGACTTAGACAAGAGGTAACTATTTGTGAGCAGCAGTATGGTTTCATGCCAAGAAAGAGTACCACAGATGCCATCTTTGCTTTGAGGGTGCTGATGGAGAAGTACAGAGAGGGTCAGAAAGAACTTCATTGTGTCTTTGTTGATTTAGAAAAAGCGTATGACAGAGTGCCAAGGGAGGAGCTGTGGTGTTGTATGAGGAAATCTGGAGTGGTGGAGAAGTATGTCAGACTGGTACAGGACATGTATGAGGACAGCAGGACAGTTTTGAGATGTGCTGTAGGAGTGACAGATAGCTTCAAGGTGGAGGTGGGACTACATCAAGGATCGGCTCTGAGCCTCTTCTTGTTTGCTTTGGTGATGGACCGACTAACAGATGAGGTCAAGCAGGAATCCCCATGGACTATGATGTTTGCAGATGATATTGTGATCTGTGGTGAGAACAGGGAACAGGTGGAAGATAACTTGGAGAGGTGGAGATATGCACTTGAAAGAAGAGGAATGAAAGTCAGCCGTAGCAAGACAGAGTACATGTGTGTGAATGGGAGAGAGACAGGTGGAACAGTGAGGCTACAAGGAGCCGAAGTCACAAAGGTGAAGGACTTCAAGTACTTAGGGTCGACTGTCCAGGAAAATGGGGAGTGTGGTAAAGAGGTCAAGAAGAGAGTCCAGGCAGGATGGAGTGGATGGAGAAAAGTTTCAGGAGTGATTTGTGACAAAAGGGTGACAGCAAAGGTCAAAGGAAAAGTTTACAGGACAGCGGTGAGACCAGCTATGTTGTATGGTTTGGAGACAGTGGCATTGACAAAAAGACAGGAGAAAGAACTGGAAGTGGCAGAACTGAAGATGTTGAGGTTCTCCTTGGGAGTGACAAGGATGGATAAGGTTAGGAATGAGATAATCAGAGGTACAGCACAGGTTAAACAACTAGGAGATTAGAGAGTTAGAGAGGCCAGACTGAGATGGTTTGGACATGTCCAGAGGAGGGACAGTGGGTATATTGGTAGAAGGATGTTAGAAATGCAGCTGCCAGGAAAAAGACAAAGAGGAAGGCCAAAGAGGAGATATATGGATGCAATTAGAGAGGACATGGAAGTAGTTGGGGTGAGGACAGAGGACGCAGTGGACAGAGTGAGATGGAGGAGGATGACTCGCTGTGGCGACCCCTGAAAAGGGAAAAGCCGAAAGAAGAAGAAGAGCAAAAATATTAATAAAATATTATATTCTACATAATTTTAAAAATGAATGATTGGTGCTAGACTATAAATATATTCTACAGCAGCTGGAGAAAATCACACAGACATGAAAACCAGTCCAGAAAACCTGGAACCTGAATCCAGCTCTGAAACCCCTCCAGATCACCACCACCGTCTCTTCAGACTTCAGGAGAATCTCTGCAGGTTAATATTTGAACATTTCCCTAATGTGGCGTCTGGGTACAAAAAACAAAAACAAAGAGCAGCTGGTTCAGTCCTGCAGCTCCTCTGGTTTGGTTTTTCACTGAACCATTGAGATGTTTGTATAGCATCTGATGACCATTAATGAGGCTTAATGCACCTGTACACGTCTGTCCATGTCTGAATCTCCAGTTTATTCTGCACTTACTGTCTATTTGTTGTTTATTGTTTTGGTATTTTTTGGATATTCACACTGAGCTAGTACTTGTGTCCTTGTGTCCTTGTGTCCTTCATTATTGTTTCATTATACTGCTCCTCCATATACACCGAGCAGGTAGAACATCCTGAGCACAGACAGGTGAAGTGAATAACACTGATTATCTCTTCATCACGGCACCTGTTAGTAGGTCCAAGGAAGGAACAGTGGTAAACCGGCGACAGGGTCATGGGCGGCCAAGGCTCACTGATGCACGTGTGGTCCGATCCAACAGACGAGCTACTGTAGCTCAAACTGCTGAAGAAGTTCATGTTGGTTTTGATAGAAAGCTGATATCTTGGTGCCAGATACCACAGCACATCTTTAGGGGTCTAGTGGAGTACATGCCTCGACGGGTCAGGGCTGTTTTGGCAGCAAAAGGGGGACCAACACAATATTAGAGGAGGCTGAAATATTGATGTATCACATAGTACCAGACAGAACAGGAAAAATATGGCAACCATCAAAGAAAGTTAAATTAGATCATTGACAAGCTCCTCCCGTGTAATTCTGGACTGACCTCACCTTTCTCAGAATCATTCTTACCCCACCAGGTGAGATCTTGCATGGAGCTCCAGAGTGAGGGTGATTGACTGTGATCTTGTATTTCTTCCATTTTCGAATTATCGCACCAACAGTGGTCTCTTTCTCACCAAGCTTCTTGCTGATGGTCTTGTAGCCCATTCCAGCCTTGTGCAGGTCTACAATCTTGTCCCTGACGTCCTTTGATAGCTCTTTGGTCTTGCCCATGGTGGTCGAGAGATTTGAATGGAAGAAACTGATTCTGTGACAGGAGTCTTTTATACAGGGACAGGACTAATTTGTGTGCCTCATGGGCACATAACCGGTCTGTGGGGGTCAGAATTCTTGCTGGTTGGTAGGGGATCAAATACTTATTTCCCTTAATTAAATACAAATTAATTTATAACTTTTATTTAATGTTTTTTTTCTGGATTTTTTGTTGATATTCTGTCTCTCTCTGTTAAAAATTATAGACTGTTCAAGTCTTTGTAAGGGGGTAAACTTACAAAATCAGCAGGGGATCAAATACTTATTTCCCCCACTGTATGTCTCCTCACAGAAGCTGGAGAGCTTGCCTGTAACCAAAATTCTCGAGAACCGCCTTTAAGTGATGACGAAACCATGAAGAGCTGTATGAAAGTGGTGTCAAGTACCCTGGAGATCCTTCTGCAAGTGGCAAAGAGGACACTGTAGAGCCATCTGGAAACAGTCAAGAAGACTGGAGGAGAGTTGTTTAAAAGTGGCAAAAAGACCTTGGAGAGGAATCTGGAGGTGTGGACAAGACCCCTAAGAGCATTTTGAAAGCAGCAACAACATCTTTGTAAAGCTGTCTGGAAGCGACAAAGAGACCTACAGAGAACTGTTTGGAAATGGCAAAAAGACCTCCAAAGAACTGTTAGGAAGTGGCAAAGAAACCTACAGAGAACTGTCTGGAAGTGGCAAAAAGACCTACAAAGAAGTCTGAAAGTGGCAAAGAGACCTACAGAGAACTGTCTGGAAGTTGCAATTAGACCACCGGAGAAATGTCTGAAAGATGCAAAGAGACCTACAGAGAACTGTCTGGAAGTTGCAAAGAGACCACCAAAGAACTGTCTGGCAGTGGCAGAGAGACCTACAGAGAACTGTATGGCAGTGGAAAAGAGGCAAATCGGAGAACTGTCTGGAAGTCGCAAAGAGACCTACAGAGAACTGTCTGGCAGTGGCAAAGAGACCACCGGAGAACTGTCCCAAAAGTGGCAAAGAGACCTACAGAGAACTGTCTGGAAGTGGCAAAGAGACCTACAGAGAACTGTCTGGAAGTGGCAAAGAGACCTACAGAGAACTGTCTGGCAGTGGCAAAGAGACCACCGGAGAACTGTCCCAAAAGTGGCAAAGAGACCTACAGAGAACTGTCTGGAAGTGGCAAAGAGACCTACAGAGAACTGTCTGGAAGTGGCAAAGAGACCTACAGAGAACTGTCTGGCAGTGGCAAAGAGGCAAATCGGAGAACTGTCTGGAAGTCGCAAAGAAACCTACAGAGAACTGTCTGGATGTGGCAAAGAGACCTATAGAGAACTGTCTGGCAGTGGCAAAGAAACCTACAGAGAACTGTCTGGAAGTGGCAAAGAGACCTACAGAGAACTGGCTGGAAGTGGCAAAGAGACCTACAGAGAACTGTCTGGAAGTGGCAAAGAGACCTACAGAGATCTGTCTGGCAGTGGCAAAGAGACCTACAAAGAACTGTCTGGAAATGGCAAAGAGACCACTGGAGAACTGTCTGGAAGTGGCAAAGAGACCTAAAGAGAACTGTCTGGCAGTGGCAAAGAGACCTACAGAGAACTGTCTGGAAATGGCAAAGAGACCACCGGAGAACTGTCTGGAAGTGGCAAAGAGACCTAAAGAGAACTGTCTGGCAGTGGCAAAGAGACCTACAGAGAACTGTCTGGAAGTGGAAAAGAGGCAAATCGGAGAACTGTCTGGAAGTCGCAAAGAGACCTACAGAGAACTGTCTGGCAGTGGCAAAGAGACCACCGGAGAACTGTCCCAAAAGTGGCAAAGAGACCTACAGAGAACTGTCTGGAAGTGGAAAAGAGGCAAATCGGAGAACTGTCTGGAAGTCGCAAAGAGACCTACAGAGAACTGTCTGGCAGTGGCAAAGAGACCACCGGAGAACTGTCCCAAAAGTGGCAAAGAGACCTACAGAGAACTGTCTGGAAGTGGCAAAGAGACCTACAGAGAACTGTCTGGAAGTGGCAAAGAGACCTACAGAGAACTGTCTGGCAGTGGCAAAGAGACCACCGGAGAACTGTCCCAAAAGTGGCAAAGAGACCTACAGAGAACTGTCTGGAAGTGGCAAAGAGACCTACAGAGAACTGTCTGGCAGTGGCAAAGAGGCAAATCGGAGAACTGTCTGGAAGTCGCAAAGAAACCTACAGAGAACTGTCTGGATGTGGCAAAGAGACCTATAGAGAACTGTCTGGCAGTGGCAAAGAAACCTACAGAAAACTGTCTGGAAATGGCAAAGAGACCTACAGAGAACTGTCTGGAAGTGGCAAAGAGACCTACAGAGAACTGGCTGGAAGTGGCAAAGAGACCTACAAAGAACTGTCTGGAAATGGCAAAGAGACCACTGGAGAACTGTCTGGAGGTGGCAAAGAGACCTAAAGAGAACTGTCTGGCAGTGGCAAAGAGACCTACAGAGAACTGTCTGGAAATGGCAAAGAGACCACCGGAGAACTGTCTGGAAGTGGCAAAGAGACCTAAAGAGAACTGTCTGGCAGTGGCAAAGAGACCTACAGAGAACTGTCTGGAAGTGGCAAAGAGACCTACAGAGAACTGTCTGGAAGTGGCAAAGAGACCTACAGAGAACTGTCTGGAAGTGGCAAAGAGGCCTACAGAGAACTGTCTGGCAGTGGCAAAGAGACCTACAAAGAACTGTCTGGAAATGGCAAAGAGACCACTGGAGAACTGTCTGGAGGTGGCAAAGAGACCTAAAGAGAACTGTCTGGCAGTGGCAAAGAGACCTACAGAGAACTGTCTGGAAATGGCAAAGAGACCACCGGAGAACTGTCTGGAAGTGGCAAAGAGACCTAAAGAGAACTGTCTGGCAGTGGCAAAGAGACCTACAGAGAACTGTCTGGAAGTGGCAAAGAGACCTACAGAGAACTGTCTGGAAGTGGCAAAGAGACCTACAGAGAACTGTTTAGAAGTGGCAAAGAGACCACCTGAGAACTTTCTGGAAATTGCAAAGAGGCCTTCAGAGAACTGTCTGGAAGTGGCAAAGAGGCCTACAGAGAACTGTCTGGCAGTGGCAAAGAGCCCACCGGAGAACTGTCTGGAAGTGGCAAAGAGGCCTACAGAGAACTGTCTGGAAATGGCAAAGAGACTGGCAAAGAGACCTACAGAGAACTGTCTGGAAGTGGCAAAGAGACCTACATAGAACTGTCTGGAAATGGCAAAGAGACCTACAGAGAACTGTTTAGAAGTGGCAAAGAGGCCTACAGAGAACTGTCTGGAAGTGGCAAAGAGACCTACAGAGATCTGTCTGGCAGTGGCAAAGAGACCTACAAAGAACTGTCTGGAAATGGCAAAGAGACCACTGGAGAACTGTCTGGAAGTGGCAAAGAGACCTAAAGAGAACTGTCTGGCAGTGGCAAAGAGACCTACAGAGAACTCTCTGGAAATGGCAAAGAGACCACTGGAGAACTGTCTGGAAGTGGCAAAGAGACCTAAAGAGAACTGTCTGGCAGTGGCAAAGAGACCTACAGAGATCTGTCTGGCAGTGGCAAAGAGACCTACAAAGAACTGTCTGGAAATGGCAAAGAGACCACTGGAGAACTGTCTGGAAGTGGCAAAGAGACCTAAAGAGAACTGTCTGGCAGTGGCAAAGAGACCTACAGAGAACTGTCTGGAAATGGCAAAGAGACCACCGGAGAACTGTCTGGAAGTGGCAAAGAGACCTAAAGAGAACTGTCTGGCAGTGGCAAAGAGACCTACAGAGAACTGTCTGGAAGTGGAAAAGAGGCAAATCGGAGAACTGTCTGGAAGTCGCAAAGAGACCTACAGAGAACTGTCTGGCAGTGGCAAAGAGACCACCGGAGAACTGTCCCAAAAGTGGCAAAGAGACCTACAGAGAACTGTCTGGAAGTGGAAAAGAGGCAAATCGGAGAACTGTCTGGAAGTCGCAAAGAGACCTACAGAGAACTGTCTGGCAGTGGCAAAGAGACCACCGGAGAACTGTCCCAAAAGTGGCAAAGAGACCTACAGAGAACTGTCTGGAAGTGGCAAAGAGACCTACAGAGAACTGTCTGGAAGTGGCAAAGAGACCTACAGAGAACTGTCTGGCAGTGGCAAAGAGACCACCGGAGAACTGTCCCAAAAGTGGCAAAGAGACCTACAGAGAACTGTCTGGAAGTGGCAAAGAGACCTACAGAGAACTGTCTGGCAGTGGCAAAGAGGCAAATCGGAGAACTGTCTGGAAGTCGCAAAGAAACCTACAGAGAACTGTCTGGATGTGGCAAAGAGACCTATAGAGAACTGTCTGGCAGTGGCAAAGAAACCTACAGAAAACTGTCTGGAAATGGCAAAGAGACCTACAGAGAACTGTCTGGAAGTGGCAAAGAGACCTACAGAGAACTGGCTGGAAGTGGCAAAGAGACCTACAGAGAACTGTCTGGAAGTGGCAAAGAGACCTACAGAGAACTGTCTGGCAGTGGCAAAGAGACCTACAAAGAACTGTCTGGAAATGGCAAAGAGACCACTGGAGAACTGTCTGGAAGTGGCAAAGAGACCTAAAGAGAACTGTCTGGCAGTGGCAAAGAGACCTACAGAGAACTGTCTGGCAGTGGCAAAGAGACCTACAGAGAACTGTCTGGAAGTGGCAAAGAGACCTACAGAGAACTGTTTAGAAGTGGCAAAGAGACCACCTGAGAACTGTCTGGAAGTGGCAAAGAGACCTAAAGAGAACTGTCTGGAAGTGGCAAAGAGACCTACAGAGAACTGTCTGGAAGTGGCAAAGAGACCTACAGAGAACTGTTTAGAAGTGGCAAAGAGACCACCTGAGAACTTTCTGGAAATTGCAAAGAGGCCTTCAGAGAACTGTCTGGAAGTGGCAAAGAGGCCTACAGAGAACTGTCTGGCAGTGGCAAAGAGCCCACCGGAGAACTGTCTGGAAGTGGCAAAGAGGCCTACAGAGAACTGTCTGGAAATGGCAAAGAGACTGGCAAAGAGACCTACAGAGAACTGTCTGGAAGTGGCAAAGAGACCTACATAGAACTGTCTGGAAATGGCAAAGAGACCTACAGAGAACTGTTTAGAAGTGGCAAAGAGACCACCTGAGAACTTTCTGGAAATTGCAAAGAGGCCTTCAGAGAACTGTCTGGAAGTGGCAAAGAGGCCTACAGAGAACTGTCTGGCAGTGGCAAAGAGCCCACCGGAGAACTGTCTGGAAGTGGCAAAGAGGCCTACAGAGAACTGTCTGGAAATGGCAAAGAGACTGGCAAAGAGACCTACAGAGAACTGTCTGGAAGTGGCAAAGAGACCTACATAGAACTGTCTGGAAATGGCAAAGAGACCTACAGAGAACTGTCTGGAAGTGGCAAAGAGACTGGCAAAGAGACCTACAGAGAACTGTCTGGAAGTGGAAAAAAGACCTACATAGAACTGTCTGGAAATGGCAAAGAGACCACCGGAGAATGTCTGGAAGTGGCAAAGAGGCCTACAGAGAACTGTCTGGCAGTGGCAAAGAGCCCACCGGAGAACTGTCTGGAAGTGGCAAAGAGGCCTACAGAGAACTGTCTGGAAGTGGCAAAGAGACTGGCAAAGAGACCTACAGAGAACTGTCTGGAAGTGGCAAAGAGACCTACATAGAACTGTCTGGAAATGGCAAAGAGACCTACAGAGGACTGTCTGGAAGTGGCAAAGAGATTGGCAAAGAGACCTACAGAGAACTGTCTGGAAATGGCAAAGAGACCTACAGAGAACTGTCTGGAAGTGGCAAAGAGACCACCAGAGAACTGTCTGGAAGTGGCAAAGAGACCTACAGAGAACTGTCTGGAAGTTGCAAAGAGAACTCCAGAGGGGCGACTGAGGCCAGCAGAGGGGCCAATTAACTGGCTGGGATTAGAAGAGGGGCCCTGAGATGAAGCTGTTCTCCTCTTTTAGGCTGAACCTTCAACAGAAGCTGCTCATCCTGATTTGCATACAAATCCCATCAATCTAAAACAACCTGGATGGAAATGAGTGGACATTCGTCATTTAGGTCAGAGACTAAAGAGACACGTGAGGAGAAGGTACAAACAAACCTTTCTGATGTTCTATGAAAGGAATAAGATAAGATAAGACAAAATTCCTTTATTGATCCCCATGGGGGAAATTCAAGTGTTACAGCAGCTCCAGTTCAGTGTAAATACAATAAGTAGAGTAAATAAGAGTAGAATAAAAATAAGAAAATAAGGAAAAAAATAGCTATGCAATGCAATTACTATTATACATACAATTACTACAATATAATACAAACACTATATATTCTAATATATACATATGTGTGAATAATGAATGAAACATAGAGTCCAGTGCAGGTAAAAAGGTTAGGGGGAGATCTTGAGTTATTGTAGGGGGAGCTGGCTCATCAGTGTGAGGACAGTCTGTGTATTCTGCTATTGTTATGCAGTCTGATGGCAGTTGGCACAAAAGAACGTCTGAAGCGCTCCGTCTTGCTCTTTGGTGGAATTAGTCTATGACTAAAAGAACTACCCAGCCACCATAGTTCCTCATTGAGAGGGTGAGAAGGATTAAAGGAATAAAGTGAGATTAACAGTAAATGAGCTCATTAGTCTGATCTCCACTCCTCAGTCTGTGGACTAGTTGTCTAGAATGCATCACTGTAAAGATGTGGAGAGAATGCTAGCTGAGTGGTATTTTATTTAGGGTTTAAGCTCCTCTCATGCTCATGACAATATCAGCTACACATACATCGCAAGTTCAATAAATCGCTAAACTAAATTAAGATTGTATCACGCTAAAGTACTTAACTGTAAAATATTTAATAAGTGACTTTCATCTATGAGTAGAATTTGATATCATCGCTCTGTTAAAACGTCCTGACACTCATCTGATCTAAGGTTAAGGTGCTGCTGCTCTGGTACTAAATCAATACCAAAGAAACCCCTCCAGATCACCGCCACCGTCTCCTCAGACTTCAGGAGAATCTCTGCAGGTTAATATTTGAACATTTTCCTAATGTGGCGTCTCGGCACAAAGAACAAAAACAAAGAGCAGCTGGTTCAGTCCTGCAGCTGCAGCTCCTCTGGTTTGGTTTTTCACTGAACCATTGAGATGTTTGTAGAGCATCTGATGACCATTAAAGGAGCTTCGTGCACCTGTAGACCTATTTACAGGTCTGTACACTTTGTACACAGCCAGGGGAGTCTGGGACCCTTCCCGAGCGGTCACTGGAAACCGCAGTAAAAGCTGAGTGAAGTCCCTAGGCTGTTTTTTGAATGTGTTATCCCCTAGGAAGCGAGTCTATAGCTGGCCTCCAGAGTCTTAAACAACATTTAGTTATGTTCACCTGTCGTGCTCAGTAATCAAGAGGGACTGAGGCTGTTACAGGTATTTCCTTAATCATTGGACTGATTTTAAAAATTTTGGATCGTTGCCATGGTTTCCCATGTGTTTGAAGTTGTGACGCCTTCCATCAATTGGCCACCCTTCTTTACCCAGTCAGTAATTAGAGGAGTTGTCCACATCATTGTACAGTGAGTAGAAGAGGCTGGTACTGACGGACAAGTTAAAATGGGCTCAAACGTTATTCGATTTTAAAATCTAAAATAAAACGAGCTGTTCTTCAACGTTCAACAGAAACTGCTCATCCACGTGAGGAGAAGGTACCTTCTGTCAAGTCAACTTTATTTATACAGGTCCTTCTCAAAAAATTAGCATATTGTGATAAAGTTCATTATTTTCCATAATGTAATGATAAAAATTAAACTTTCATATATTTTAGATTCATTGCACACCAACTGAAATATTTCAGGTCTTTTATTGTTTTAATACTGATGATTTTGGCATACAGCTCATGAAAACCCAAAATTCCTATCTCAAAAAATTAGCATATTTCATCCGACCAATAAAAGAAAAGTGTTTTTAATACAAAAAAAGTCAACCTTCAAATAATTATGTTCAGTTATGCACTCAATACTTGGTCGGGAATCCTTTTGCAGAAATGACTGCTTCAATGCGGCGTGGCATGGAGGCAATCAGCCTGTGGCACTGCTGAGGTGTTATGGAGGCCCAGGATGCTTCGATAGCGGCCTTAAGCTCATCCAGAGTGTTGGGTCTTGTGTCTCTCAACTTTCTCTTCACAATATCCCACAGAATCTCTATGGGGTTCAGGTCAGGAGAGTTGGCAGGCCAATTGAGCACAGTAATACCATGGTCAGTAAACCATTCACCAGTGGTTTTGGCACTGTGAGCAGGTGCCAGGTCGTGCTGAAAAATGAAATCTTCATCTCCATAAAGCTTTTCAGCAGATGGAAGCATGAAGTGCTCCAAAATCTCCTGATAGCTAGCTGCATTGACCCTGCCCTTGATAAAACACAGTGGACCAACACCAGCAGCTGACATGGCACCCCAGACCATCACTGACTGTGGGTACTTGACACTGGACTTCAGGCATTTTGGCATTTCCTTCTCCCCAGTCTTCCTCCAGACTCTGGCACCTTGATTTCCGAAAACAGTACTTTGGACCACTGAGCAACAGTCCAGTGCTGCTTCTCTGTAGCCCAGGTCAGGCGCTTCTGCCGCTGTTTCTGGTTCAAAAGTGGCTTGACCTGGGGAATGCGGCACCTGTAGCCCATTTCCTGCACACGCCTGTGCACGGTGGCTCTGGATGTTTCTACTCCAGACTCAGTCCACTGCTTCCGCAGGTCCCCCAAGGTCTGGAATCGGCCCTTCTCCACAATCTTCCTCAGGGTCCGGTCACCTCTTCTCGTTGTGCAGCGTTTTCTGCCACACTTTTTCCTTCCCACAGACTTCCCACTGAGGTGCCTTGATACAGCACTCTGGGAACAGCCTATTCGTTCAGAAATTTCTTTCTGTGTCTTACCCTCTTGCTTGAGGGTGTAAATGATGGCCTTCTGGACAGCAGTCAGGTCGGCAGTCTTACCCATGATTGCAGTTTTGAGTAATGAACCAGGCTGGGAGTTTTTAAAAGCCTCAGGAATCTTTTGCAGGTGTTTAGAGTTAATTCGTTGATTCAGATGATTAGGTTAATAGCTCGTTTAGAGAACCTTTTCATGATATGCTAATTTTTTGAGATAGGAATTTTGGGTTTTCATGAGCTGTATGCCAAAATCATCAGTATTAAAACAATAAAAGACCTGAAATATTTCAGTTGGTGTGCAATGAATCTAAAATATATGAAAGTTAAATTTTTATCATTACATTATGGAAAATAATGAACTTTATCACAATATGCTAATTTTTTGAGAAGGACCTGTATAGCGCTTTTTACAATAAACATTGTCTCAAAGCAACTTTACAGAATCCAGGACCAACTCACCAAAAACCTCCTGTTGAGCAGTGGAGGGCGACAGTGGCAGGAAAAACTCCCTTAAAAATACAGGAAGAAACCTTAAGAGGAACCAGACTCAGCAGGGACCCCCGTCTTTCCCCGTCTTCCTTTAAGAAGGATAACTTAAAATAAATAGAATTCATACAAATCATACAAACACAAAATTAAATTAAACTAAATGTTGTAACTAGCAAATAGAATAAACAAGCAGTTGGAGTTTGTGATAAAGTCCGTAGTGAGTTCTGAACATTTTTGGTGCAAACACGCCAGGTTCCGTCACATCCGGCAGGAGCAGCATTGTTAGTCTCAACAACCTTGAGTGGGTAAACAGGTTTCCGTCAGAACCACCTCAGGGTAAAACAACAGAAAATGGAGTTACAATGTAAAACCAATAAGAGTAAAATATCAGATTTACACAGGGCATCAGTGCCCATCTCCCCACCATCATCAAATCTGAGTGATCGGATAAGAGAGGCAGAACGACAGCGACCCAACATCCCTGATCACCAGGGATGGACTGGCCATCGGGAGGGTCGGGAGTTTTCCTGGTGGGCCGCTCTGTATGTGGGCCGCTGAGAGAGTGAAAAATAAATTCTGATTTAAATATTCCTGAATAATAATCCTGAAGTGTGCATTGGCCCACCACAGTATCCTCACTGCATGTCCATTGGCCAATCACAGAAATGTCCCTCCCCCAGGATAAACCGTAATTACAACCACCAGTTCAATACAAATACATGGTAAATACATAGTAAATGAGTGCGAGATGGAGAAATGGTCGAAAAAGCGTAAAGGAGGTGCAGAAAAAGGCTGTGATAAAAAAAAGAAGAAGCTGTAGAAAAGTGCAGGAAACTGGTCCAGGAACTACAGCATAGCCAAAGAGCAGAAAGATATAGTTAGAGTTCAGCGCCTCTGCTTCGTTAGTAACGCAGTTTAAGAAGAGACTGTTGGCCCATCTCAAATGTTGCCTATGCCCTACTTAGGGTACTTCCTAACAGTACAAAACATTTCTTTTAACAGTCACTGAATGATTAATAAGTACAACCCCAATTCCAATGAAGTTGGGACGTTGTGTAAAACATAAATAAAAACAGAATACGATGATTTGCAAATTCTTTTCAACCCATATTCAATTGAATACACTACATAGTGTTGGGAAAGTAAGGGGTTGCTTTGGGAACACATTGCATTATGGGTAATGTATTGCATGTTGTTGTAGTCGCTGTGTGCTGTAGCCGGGGGCAGCACGTGAAACTTTCCCCTCTCGCTCCTTTACTCCGTTTATATTTATTTTCTTTTATTTAACACGGCCACTCAGTTTCTTTTCGGCGTTATGACCAAGCTGTTGTAATAAACACAGAGTGCTTCGAGGTAATCCTGTTTTTGACTCGTCTTTGCGGTGAAAAATGAACAAAAAGTTGGGTATTACCCCAGAACGGGTGGAAAGTAAAACACCGTTCTGGCCCAGGAGCTAACAGGTGAAACAGCTCCCCTGAGTCGTCACGACCACAGTCGAGAGGCATTAATCAGGAAAAGGTAACAAAAGACAAGATATTTAATGTTCAAACGGATAAACTTTATTGTTTTTTGCAAATATTCTCATTTTGAATTTGATGCCTGCAACACGTTCCAAAGAAGTTGGGACAGGGGCAACAAAAGACTGGGAAAGTTGAGGAATGCTCAAAAAACACCTGTTTGAAATGTTTTCTTCGCATATCCCAGCTTGTTTTGGAAGTTCATCAACATTCATTCATCAATGAGGTCCTGAGGGACATGATAGGGAGATTTTTGATCGCGTATATTGATGACATACTATGTCGTATGTGTATTCACCTCATTTTGATACTCACGTTGCTCAGATCCGGTTTGTGTTGTGTAGGCTTTTGGAAAACCACTTATACATTAAAGGAGAGAAGTGGGACTTTCGTGCCCAAACTCTTTCTTTCCTCGGTTATTTAATCAGTCATCACGGGATAGTCATGGATGACCAGAAGGTACAAGCCGTGGCTAAGTGGCCACATCCAGGGAAAAGAGCTACCAAACAGCTTGCTTGGAATTTACAGGCAGAGTAAGCATTTGAGTCTCTGAAAAAGGCGTTCACTTCAGCTCCCATACTAAAGCACCCCAATCCGGCCGAACCTTTTGTGGTGGAGGTTGATGCTTCAGAGTCGGGTGTGGGAGCTGTTCTCTCCCAACACTCTGGTAATCCTTGCAAGCTTTATCCAGTTACTTTTTACTCTAACAAGCTTTGTCACACTGAGTGTTATTACGGCATAGGTGATAGAGAGTTATTGGCTGTAAAACTAGCCCTAGAGAAATGGAGGCATTGGTTAGAGGGGGCCAATCAACCTTTTGTTGTTCTCACTGATTACAAGAACTTAGAATATCTAAAAAATGCCAAGAGCATGAATGCACGTCAGGCCAGGTGGTCTTTGCTCTTCTGCAGATTTCGCTTCAGTCTTTCCTTCCGCCGTGGTACCCGTAACACTAAGGCAGATGCGCTGTCCAGAATATTCTAGTGTCAGGAGGACCCTGAGAAAGATCAAGAACCCAAACCTATTCTTCCTGCGGAGGTCAGTATTGCATTTATTAGATGGGAGATAGATGAAGACACCAAAGAAGCTTTAACAAGAGTTACCATCCCCAGCTAGTGTCCTGTAGACATGGTTTACGTCCCTGAAGAGTTTAAAGATTGTTTCAGGACGAGATGGTGGTCCCCCTCGTGGTCCTATTCAGAAATCTTCATCTGAAAGGTGGGCGCGTCCGGGTGTCTCCTCAGTCGGTTCCTTCAGTCGCGTGGTTGGTGGGCGTTGCGGGCGTCCTCTTCCCTTTCGGGGGGGGGGGGGGGGGGGGGGGGGGTGTTACTGTGTTAGTTTTTCTCATGTACCGAACTCTGCCTGTTAATTTTCGAGCTTCCGTCTGTTCACCTCCTTGTTCTCTCTTAGCCTCACTTTCAGCTCCTTCTGTATTCTCTTTAGTGATTCAACGTCACCATCTCTGAAGGCTTTCTTCTTCCTATTTAACAGCTCCTTTAGATCACTGGTAATCCAGGGCTCTTGGTGGGAATGATGTTGTCCACGCAGAAGTTGATGTACCCTGTTATACAGTCAGTTAAGGCATTGATGTCATCACCATTGGGGCTCACAGAGTGCATCCCAGTTAGTGGAGTCTCATTCGCTTCCTGTGTCCACCTCCTTACGATATGGGTCGTTGCAGGTTGCTCCTGAACAATGGGTGTGTAGGTGGGGGTGAGAAGAACAAGGTTGTGATCTGATTTGCCCAAGGGGGGGAGGGCTGTATGCATTATTGACATTAGCATACAGTAAGTCCAGTGTTTTATGGTCTCTGGTGGGGCATTCCACAAACTGTTGGAAAGTAGGGAGTGTTTCGGAGAGTGAGGTGTGATTAAAGTCACCAGAGATAGCCAGGAAGGCGTTTGGGTGCCTTGTTTTTAGTCTGGCAGTGACTGTGTTGATGACGTCACATGCCACGTCAGTGTCGGCAGATGCCGATATGTAAACAACAACAATGATGGCGCATGTGAATTCCCTCGGCATGTAGTAGGGACGCAGACTCACGGCTAACAGTTCAATGTCCGGGCTACAAAACTGCTCTTTAACGGTAACGTGTCCTGGATTACACCATCATTCACAAACAATGCGATCCCACCTCCTTTCTTCTTACCGCTCAGTCTGCAGTCTCTGTCAGCTCGTACAGTCCGAAAACCCGGGATGGAAGAATTTGAGTCCGGAATATGTTAATAGAACCAGTTTATTTCTTTACATTCTCTTTTATTATGTATTATTATTTTTTTATACATTATTTGTTATTTATAAAGTACATAATAAAAATGTACTTTATAAATAACAAATAATGTATAAAAAAATAATAATACATAATAAACTGGTTCTGTTAAGTGTATTTACCTTGAAAATCAGACGAAGATGCTGGCGGAGGCGGAGATTGGCGGAGGAAGTTGGGGGAGTGTTTCATTTTGTGCTCACTTAACTTACTCACTACACTATGCTACACTTTATCTCCAGGCTTAATTGCGACTTTTTTTAAATATATATATATATTTTTACTTCACTTAATCTTATTCTTCACTGACTTTTGGCTTTTTCGTCACAAGATAACCAGGTGAACTGAACTCAGCTGAGCTCGTAACTCAGATCTTGACTCGTATCACAAAGCAAAAAATCGACCAAGTGACAGCTCGTATCTCGGAAAAATTCGTAAGTTGGGTCACTCGTAAGTCAAGGTTCCACTGTATATATAAAACGTTTAATATATAAAAACGTTTCAGCCACACAGTATTCATGAAATAAATACAAAGACGGTAACAGGAGATGCTGCAACAGGCTGCCACTAGTTATAATACCCTGTGGGTAGCGTTATTTTTGTTGTTTTCCCCAATTTTTTGTCATTTACTCTAAATGTGGCATCTGTCTCGCAAAATGTATTCCATGTTCGTGGGTACTGAAACTCTAACACTCCTACTTCCCAGTCACCTTTTAAATCGATCGGTTTAGTTAGTTTTGTTCTATAATTAGAAATTTGGTTGTTAGGGTACACAGACCTAGACGAATTGCTCGGCAAAGTGACACAAAACCGTTGTCACTCATATTGTCCAAGCATGTAAATGAACTAGTTTGCATAGTTACACATCTTTTAAGGCCTTTCTATGTCCACTACATCATTTTCAGAAACCCAACTGTTAAATTTTGATGGCCATCCTAACCATTTCACTAATACCATTGTTTTTTTACCCTGTTTCTTTTTATCTAAAATTTTTTCAACTTTAAACGCTTTATCCCTAGACATGTGGATTTTTTGCAACTCTTCTTCATAGAAACTACCTTGTATAATATCACCGTCATAATCTTCCAATCTATATACGGGCGGATGTCGTTGAATACATTCTGATATGGTGAAATACTCCTGTGTATAGTTCTCTTCATAGCCCTTCATAAATGGACCCCTGACTTTAGAAATACGCACAACATCACCAACCTTGTACTTCAACACGGTTTTCTTGTCTAGTTTGTTTTGTTCACCATACAACGTTTTAAACACAATAGATTCATTTTCTTTTGTCACTTCGACAGGCTTCATTTTGATACTACGGTGGTAACTATCATTGTAACCACGCATTATATCTTGTAAAACATCAATGTACCTTTTGGAATTTATAGCCGTTAGATATCGCCACATACGACTTTTTAAAACGTTGTCCTGTTAAAACGTTCTATGACGCTGGCTTTTAGCTCGCTACCTGTAGCAAAATGTGTAATTTTGTTTTTTGATACTAAATTTTCAAAATGTTTGTTGAAAAACTCTTTACCCCTGTCAGTCTGTAACTTTTGAGGAACTTCTTCTAGTATGGACGCAAATGCCTTTGAGACTTCCAAACCCGACTTATTTTTTAACAAACGGGTCCATGCGTATTTGCTAAATACATCAATACATGTCAACATATATTTATAATCATCATTTTCCCTAGAATATGCACTCATATCAACAAGATCGGCTTGGAATAAGTATAAATAAGTATTTGATCCCCTACCAACCAGCAAGAATTCTGACCCCCACAGACCGGTTATGTGCCCATGAGGCCCACAAATTAGTCCTGTCCCTGTATAAAAGACTCCTGTCACAGAATCAGTTTCTTCCGTTCAAATCTCTCGACCACCATGGGCAAGACCAAAGAGCTATCAAAGGACGTCAGGGACAAGATTGTAGACCTGCACAAGGCTGGAATGAGCTACAAGACCATCAGCAAGAAGCTTGGTGAGAAAGAGACCACTGTTGGTGCGATCATTCGAAAATGGAAGAAATACAAGATCACAGTCAATCACCCTCACTCTGGAGCTCCATGCAAGATCTCACCTGGTGGGGTAAGAATGATTCTGAGAAAGGTGAGGTCAGTCCAGAATTACACGGGAGGAGCTTGTCAATGATCTCAAGGGAGCTGGGAGCAGAGAAATGCTGGATATGACCCCAAGAACACCATCCCCACCGGGCATTTCTCTGCCTCCAAACACGGCGAGTGGAGTTGATGTCAAAGAGCTCAATTTTGGTCTCATCTGACCATATCACATTCTCCCAAGCTTTCTCGGAATCATTCAGGTGTTCATTGGCAAACTTCAGACGGGCCTGTACATGAGCCTTCTTGAGCAAAGGGACTTTGCGGGCACTGCAGGATCTCAATCCATTACGGCGAAGTGTGTTACTAATGGTTTTCTTGGTGACTGTGCTCCCAGCTCCCTTGAGATCATTGACAAGCTCCTCCCGTGTAAATACGTGCATGTCAGCGCGTGCATGCGCTTGTATGTTTATTTCAGTCTTCCAATATTGGTTTTTGAAACGAATAACGACTCGTTTCTTGTTTTTCAACTTTGGGATTTGACGTGAAAAACGAATGACCAAAGGTACACGGAGCTGGAACCTTTTGTCTGGACTTGTTTTCAGCATTCTCTACAGAATACGTTATTCTGCTGCTCATCTGACACTTCTCCACCACTGAATCCGAACCATCTCCAAATAACTGAGCCATTATTATTCTTTTTACTAACCAGCTCCTCAACCATCTCCATGCTATCATGTGAGCTTTACTTACAGAAATGTGTTCTGAGGGCAGAAAGAATTGGTGGTGGGGAGGGGCGAGTTGTGTTCAGCAGTGGTGTATAGTAACGAAGTAATAATACAGTACTTGGTTACAGTACTTAAGTAGTTTTTTGAAGTATTTGTACTTTACTGGAGTATAAAAATTTTCGGCAACTTTCACTTTTACTCCACTACATTTTCTAAAGGAATTGTGTACTTTTACTCCGTTACATTCACTGTATGTAAATTCGTTACTTGTTACTACAAAATGAAAGTTAAATGATGTGAGATGTGTGACGGACTGCACGCTGGTTTGGTGAATCTGCGCTTGTGAGTTAGACGGTGGTTAAACACATTAATGCACATGTGCAAACGTTCTCTAAAAGCTATCAGAGTTTTCTAAAAGTGTGTCGTTCACCCAAAGACCCGCAAATATGGAGATTTCAGAAGCTCCCCGTCCAACACACTGATGTAAGTTAATAATGACTAACAAAGTAAAGCTGCAGCATCAGCGTTTTATTCATATTATTAGCATTAACGTTGTTCAGATATCTACCTACCATTGTTACCGATTACATTCGAACCACAAATAAAATGTTTCACTAAATTTGTTTGGAATTCATTGACTGCAAAACTCATGAAGACACGTCCATTATTTTTAAAAACTCACCTACGGACCAATATTTCCTCAGATAACTTCTGTATTAGACCAGAGGAGAGATTCATGGTGCTGAGGAACATGCAGCACATCTTTAACCCTTTAATCATCTCAACAAGAACTCAACTTATCCAACTTATTATTCATGATTTTTCAGCTGTTGGCTTCAAGTTAGAAATGGTGTTTTCTTAAAGTAAGAATACCAATATTTTTTTAGTTTAACACATGTCATTCAGTGAGTAGATATGTCCTCAAAGAATATTATTTAAATACAGCTTATTTTACTCAAATATTTTGATTTAAATTAATGGTTGAACAGATCATGAAAGGGATAATTTTTGACAAGTTTTGTTAAACTCTCTTGAGTTTTGCTTTAAATTAATTATGCCAAAATTATTTTTTTGTTATTGAAATATACTACCCAAATAAAAAAACGGGACTATAGAAAATGCAAATAAAATAGATGCAGTGTTTCTTACATTTACATCGACTCACATTCTAAAAACGTTGGAACAGGAACATTTAGGGCTAGTAATAAGTAAAAAAAAATCTAAATAATGTCATGATTTCAAACAGGTGATGTCAACAGTTGATTATGATCATGAACTGGCACAAATCATGTTCAGATGAAAGGAGGAAAACAGGTTAATTGTTAAGGTGGTTTACAGGCTTAAAAGAACAATCTTTATATTTCAAATGACTGCTTCAGTTTATACTAACAGCATTTACTTTTACTTCTACTTTTAATACTTAAGTATGTTAAACATCAGATACTTTTATACTTTTACTTAAATAATATTCTAAAAGGTGACTTTTACTTCTATGAAAGTAAATTTCTGGTAAGATACTTGTACTTTTACTCAAGTATGGCCTTCCGGTACTTTATACATCACTGGTGTTCAGTGAGGAGAGAGGCGGGGCAGGTGAACATGTGCAGAGACAAACTGGGAGAAGAGAAAGACGAACTGTCGGATCTAATTGGAACGCAACATCTATATCGATATAAGCGATATTGTCTTATCTTATATCATGTATGAAAATATATCGATATTTTATAAAATCTCGATATATCGCCCAGCCCTAGACAATATCTTACACTAGCCAATAATGTGTGACAAGCAGGGAAGATGCAGGGTTCCTGTGTTCACAAGAATGCCCAAAGTTATGTGCAAACAGTGTAATGTACCACATCACAGCAGAAAGAACTGCTTTTTATAGTTTTATGAGCGAAGTCTTAGTGCATTTCATTTTCATTTTCATTTTCATTTTCAGCATTTAGCAGACGCTTTTATCCAAAGCGACTTACACAATGAGCAATTGAGGGTTAAGGGCCTTGCTTAGGGACCCAACAGTGGCAACTTGGTGGTGGCGGGGCTTGAACCGGGAACCTTCAGCTTACTAGTCCAGTACCTTAACCACCGAGCTATCACTGGCCCATGACACAGTGCAGAGACATAGTGCATGACACAACACACTACATAATACAAACCTATACCAATGTACAAAAACAATACGTGTTTCTGGTGCTTTTTCTCTCCTTTTTAATTTTGTTCACATATTATAAAAGATTTTCTGATTTTGTACTGCTCTCTGAGTAGTTAATTATGATCTGTTTATTCATCATTTTCTCTGAGAATCTGTACCATGTCCCAAAATTAACCTAAACCTTTTCATGTACCACCAAAATGTGTGCAGTACAGGGTTAACAGATTACAAAAGGTATCAGAAAGAAAGAACAGAGTAAAAGAAGCATGTTGGAAAACTAAACATGACATTAGAGAAACTGCTTGGAAGAACGTCTAGGACTGACTGTAGTCCTCTCTAAAGCTAGCTGAGAGATACAGGGCTAATGGAGGTTTATTACTGCTAAGCTGCTGTTCAACTCCAGTCCAGTTGGTGGCGCTGGTGCGTCTTAAGTTGTTCTGCCAACCGCCATTAAACATCATCAGAAGAACAAGAAGCTGCTGTGTTTGTACTGTAGAGCCTCATCTGTAAGTAAAATATATATTTAATTATAACCCTTATATTTAATTATAACTACATTCTAATTAATAATAAAACTAGAGTTCATAATAAAACATCACTGTGAGGATTTGAGGAGATTTAACTCCAGTTTCATTTAAACACACAAACTGCTAGCTGCTGCGCTAACTGTTAGCATCACACATGATTCAGTACTGATGAACCGATTCATTTGAACCGATCCATCAAAATGAATCAATTGAGCGGGACTGATTCAGATCTTTATTATTAAATCTCACATTTTTATTTAAACATCATATTTTTGACTTTGTTTACAGCTGAACTTTGTTTATTGTTGAACTTTGTTTATAGTTGAACTTTGTTTATTGTTGAACTTTGTTTATAGTTGAACTTTGTTTATAGTTGAACTTTGTTTACAGTTGAAATTTGTTTACAGGTGTACTTTATTTACAGGTGAACTTTGTTTACAGGTGAACTTTGTTTACAGTTGAACTTTGTTTACAGGTGTACTTTGTTTACAGTTGAACTTTGTTTATAGTTAAACTTTGTTTACAGGTGAACTTTGTTTATAGTTGAACTTTGTTTATAGTTGAACTTTGTTTATAGTTGAACTTTGTTTACAGGTGAACTTTATTTACAGGTGAACTTTGTTTACAGGTGAACTTTATTTACAGGTGAACTTTGTTTACAGTTGAACTTTGTTTATAGCTGAACTTTGTTTATAGTTGAACTTTGTTTATAGTTGAACTTTGTTTATAGTTAAACTTTGTTTACAGGTGAACTTTGTTTATAGTTGAACTTTGTTTACAGTTGAAATTTGTTTACAGGTGAACTTTGTTTGCAGTTGAAATTTGTTTACAGTTGAACTTTATTTACAGGTGAACTTTGTTTACAGGTGAACTTTGTTTACAGGTGAACTTTGTTTACAGTTGAACTTTGTTTACAGGTGTACTTTGTTTACAGTTGAACTTTGTTTATAGTTAAACTTTGTTTACAGGTGAACTTTGTTTATAGTTGAACTTTGTTTACAGGTGTACTTTGTTTACAGGTGAACTTTATTTACAGGTGAACTTTGTTTACAGTTGAACTTTGTTTATAGCTGAACTTTGTTTATAGTTGAACTTTGTTTATAGTTGAACTTTGTTTATAGTTAAACTTTGTTTACAGGTGAACTTTGTTTATAGTTGAACTTTGTTTACAGTTGAAATTTGTTTACAGGTGAACTTTGTTTGCAGTTGAAATTTGTTTACAGTTGAACTTTATTTACAGGTGAACTTTGTTTACAGGTGAACTTTGTTTACAGGTGAACTTTGTTTACAGGTGAACTTTGTTTACAGTTGAACTTTGTTTACAGGTGTACTTTGTTTACAGTTGAACTTTGTTTATAGTTAAACTTTGTTTACAGGTGAACTTTGTTTATAGTTGAACTTTGTTTACAGGTGTACTTTGTTTACAGTTGAACTTTGTTTATAGTTAAACTTTGTTTACAGGTGAACTTTGTTTATAGTTGAACTTTGTTTACAGGTGTACTTTGTTTACAGTTGAACTTTGTTTATAGTTAAACTTTGTTTACAGGTGAACTTTGTTTATAGTTGAACTTTGTTTATAGTTGAACTTTGTTTACAGTTGAACTTTGTTTATAGTTAAACTTTGTTTATAGTTAAACTTTGTTTACAGGTGTACTTTGTTTATAGTTGAACTTTGTTTACAGTTGAACTTTGTTTATAGTTAAACTTTGTTTATAGTTAAACTTTGTTTACAGGTGAACTTTGTTTATAGTTGAACTTTGTTTACAGGTGAACTTTGTTTATAGTTGAACTTTGTTTACAGTTGAACTTTGTTTATAGTTAAACTTTGTTTATAGTTAAACTTTGTTTACAGGTGTACTTTGTTTATAGTTAAACTTTGTTTACAGGTGAACTTTGTTTACAGGTGTACTTTGTTTACAGTTGAACTTTGTTTATAGTTAATATTTGTTTACAGGTGTACTTTGTTTACAGTTAAACTTTGTTCATAGTTAAACTTTGTTTACAGGTGAACTTTGTTTATAGTTGAACTTTGTTTACAGTTGAACTTTGTTTACAGGTGTACTTTGTTTACAGTTGAACTTTGTTTATAGTTAAACTTTGTTTACAGGTGAACTTTGTTTATAGTTGAACTTTGTTTATAGTTGAACTTTGTTTATAGTTGAACTTTGTTTACAGGTGAACTTTATTTACAGGTGAACTTTGTTTACAGTTGAACTTTGTTTATAGCTGAACTTTGTTTATAGTTGAACTTTGTTTATAGTTGAACTTTGTTTATAGTTAAACTTTGTTTACAGGTGAACTTTGTTTATAGTTGAACTTTGTTTACAGTTGAAATTTGTTTACAGGTGAACTTTGTTTGCAGTTGAAATTTGTTTACAGTTGAACTTTATTTACAGGTGAACTTTGTTTACAGGTGAACTTTGTTTACAGGTGAACTTTGTTTACAGTTGAACTTTGTTTACAGGTGTACTTTGTTTACAGTTGAACTTTGTTTATAGTTAAACTTTGTTTACAGGTGAACTTTGTTTATAGTTGAACTTTGTTTACAGGTGTACTTTGTTTACAGTTGAACTTTGTTTATAGTTAAACTTTGTTTACAGGTGAACTTTGTTTATAGTTGAACTTTGTTTACAGGTGTACTTTGTTTACAGTTGAACTTTGTTTATAGTTAAACTTTGTTTACAGGTGAACTTTGTTTATAGTTGAACTTTGTTTATAGTTGAACTTTGTTTACAGTTGAACTTTGTTTATAGTTAAACTTTGTTTATAGTTAAACTTTGTTTACAGGTGTACTTTGTTTATAGTTGAACTTTGTTTACAGTTGAACTTTGTTTATAGTTAAACTTTGTTTATAGTTAAACTTTGTTTACAGGTGAACTTTGTTTATAGTTGAACTTTGTTTACAGGTGAACTTTGTTTATAGTTGAACTTTGTTTACAGTTGAACTTTGTTTATAGTTAAACTTTGTTTATAGTTAAACTTTGTTTACAGGTGTACTTTGTTTATAGTTAAACTTTGTTTACAGGTGAACTTTGTTTACAGGTGTACTTTGTTTACAGTTGAACTTTGTTTATAGTTAATATTTGTTTACAGGTGTACTTTGTTTACAGTTAAACTTTGTTCATAGTTAAACTTTGTTTACAGGTGAACTTTGTTTATAGTTGAACTTTGTTTACAGTTGAACTTTGTTTACAGGTGTACTTTGTTTACAGTTGAACTTTGTTTATAGTTAAACTTTGTTTACAGGTGTACTTTGTTTACAGTTGAACTCTGTTTACAGGTGAACTTTGTTTATAGTTGAACTTTGTTAACAGTTGAAATTTGTTTACAGGTGAACTTTGTTTGCAGTTGAAATTTGTTTACAGTTGAACTTTATTTACAGGTGAACTTTGTTTACAGGTGAACTTTGTTTGCAGTTGAAATTTGTTTACAGTTGAACTTTATTTACAGGTGAACTTTGTTTGCAGTTGAAATTTGTTTACAGTTTAACTTTATTTACAGGTGAACTTTGTTTACAGGTGAACTTTGTTTACAGTTGAACTTTGTTTACAGGTGAACTTTGTTTACAGTTGAACTTTGTTTACAGGTGAACTTTGTTTACAGTTGAACTTTGTTTACAGGTGAACTTTGTTTGCAGTTGAAATTTGTTTACAGTTGAACTTTATTTACAGGTGAACTTTGTTTGCAGTTGAAATTTGTTTACAGTTGAACTTTATTTACAGGTGAACTTTGTTTGCAGTTGAAATTTGTTTACAGTTGAACTTTATTTACAGGTGAACTTTGTTTACAGGTGAACTTTGTTTGCAGTTGAAATTTGTTTACAGTTGAACTTTATTTACAGGTGAACTTTGTTTACAGGTGAACTTTGTTTACAGGTGAACTTTGTTTGCAGTTGAAATTTGTTTACAGTTGAACTTTATTTACAGGTGAACTTTGTTTACAGGTGAACTTTGTTTACAGTTGAACTTTGTTTACAGGTGAACTTTGTTTACAGTTAAACTTTGTTTACAGGTGAATTTTGTTTACAGTTGAACTTTGTTTACAGTTGAACTTTGTTTACAGGAGGTTTGTACACTTTTATAATCACAGTCAGGTGAAAGGTGAAAGTGAGCGTTACTGTAATTGTGTACTAGCTTGATGAAGAAAGAAAGAAAGTGTTGATGTACAAATGATGGGGAGCCTCATACTTTAATGACTTATTCCAGAAAGATAGTTCACGTGTGGGGAGTTTCGCTCTTCCATTCATCATGGAATCCCCAAAAGGGACAAAACACAATCAACACGGAATTATCACTGCGGTCACAGCACCATCTACACTAAACATTTTACTGCACGTCTAAACCATGTATTACGGTACCTGAAGTGTTGAAGAGGGTAAAACTGGTGTTTACAGTTTAATAAACATCATCTACCGTGTTCTGATGCACAAAATCCAGTTGTTGAGTTTCTTCTTCTCATATTGATGAATTTTAGGTGAAGGACCCATAATCCCTGTGGAACTCGGCCCTTCTGTGGAGCTGCTCTTCTCAGAGGACCAACAGTGTGGAGGTTTCCAGATGAAGCCTGTGAAGAAGGAAGAAGCTGAAGATAAAGATGAACTCAGTAAGACTATATTTAGAATATTTTTGTGATCTAGTGTTTAGATTGTAGATTTTAGTGCATAAGTGAGGAGGTGAGTGAAATGAGGAGACAGAAGATAAAGAATATTAAACAGATCATGCTGACTGTACAGTGTATAGACTCGTATATAATTACAGAGTAATGCACGGTGAATAAAAGTGGCTGAATGATTGGGTAATGAATGAGAATAAATAAAGTCGAGTATATAAGCAGATATATTTAATATATACATGATTGTTAGTGCTGATGGTATATACAGGTGAGATGGTTCACTTGTGAATAGTACAGAGTTCCAGAGTGCAGTGATACTTTTAAAGTGGTGTGGAAGAGTTTAGCAGGGTTACAGTTATAGACTGATGCGCTGGTGCTGAGCTGACTGAGCTTCAAGATCAGCTTGGATGGAATCACCGTGTTAAATGTTGAACTGAAGTCGATGAAAAGCATCCTAACATAGGAGTTATGGCCGTCCAAGTGGGTCAGTTCAGTAGTGAAGTGCAGTGGAGATAGCATTCTCTACTGACCTGTTAAGACGAGATACTAATCGGCGTATGTGGCAAGGTGTACAAACAATCATGGACTTTAAACCACTTAATACCGCTCCCTATGCTCACAACAACTCACTCCCTGATGAGCTCAATAGCTTCTATGCTCGCTTCGATTGAGGTAATAACATGGTTGCCTTCAAAACAGATCTTCCACCCGATGAGCAGCCAATCACACTCTCTTCCACGGATGTCTACCGCATGCTGAACAAGGTGAATGCTAGGAAGCCAGCTTGCCCTGATGGAGTACCTGGACGCGTGCTTAAAGCTTGTGCTAAGCAGCTTGTTGGGGTCTTTACAGACATTTTTAATCTGTCTCTGGCCCAGACTGTGATTCCGAGCTTCAGGACAGCCACCATCGTGCCAAAACATTCAACTGCTTCAGCACTGAACGATTTCCGACCTGTTGCTCTCACTTCCATCATCTCCAAGTGCTTTAAAAGACTAGTCTTCTCTCACCTGCTACATTGGACCAGCATCAATTTGCTTATCGTCGCAACAGGTCAGTAGAGAATGCTATCTCCACTGCACTTCACACTACACTGACCCACTTGGACTGCCATAACTCCTATGTTAGGATACTTTTCATCGACTTCAGCATTTTAACTCAGTGATTCCATCCAAGTTGATCTTGAAGCTCAGTCAGCTTAGCATCAGCGCATCACTATGTAACTGGATTCTGGACTTTCTAACTAATAGACCTCAGTCTGTAAAATTAGGCAGACTCCACTCATCCTCCATCACCCTGAACACTGGCGTGCCACAAGGCTGTGTGCTGAGTCCCCTCTTGTACTCCCTGTTCACCTACGACTGGGTTCCTGTTTATGGCTCCAACTCTATAATCAAGTTCATGGACGACACCACGGTGATACGTCTAATCAAAGACAACGATGAAACGGCCTACAGGGAGGAGGTTCAACTGCATCTCAGCAATTGCTCCACAGCTGACTGGAAAGCTCTCCAGCAGGTCATCACTGGCACCCATTTACCCACCATACAGGACATCTATTACAAACAGTGCATGGGCAAAAAGTCCCAACCATGGACTTTTCACTTTGCTTCTGTCTGGCAGCCTCAGGAAGAGCTTTTTCCCAGAGGCTGTAACCCTGCTAAACTCTACCACAACACTTTAAAAATATGACTGCACCCTGGATCGCACTAAACTTTTGTACTTTTTACTAGTGTTTCATCTCATCTGTGTATGTATCATCAGTCTCTGCAAATGTGCACATGGCACTGCTGCACTAATCACACCAGCACAACAATAATGTATATATTGTATATTATCTGCTATACTTATATACTCTCTTCTATTAATCATTCATTTAGCCAGTGTAGTTAATTCCTTTAGCACTGTACTGTAGTCACCTTTCATAATTTTGTAATTATATTCTAGTCTATACACTGGATAATCATTATCTGTTTTTAATATGTGTACCTGCATTTTTATTTATCTGGTCACTACTGCGCTTTTAATTGTATTATATGGTTAGATGCTGCTGCATTTCGTTGACTCTGTATTTGCACTTGTAACCCTGTTTGAACAAAGGTTTATAGATCGTCTTTTTTGACAGATAGTATAGAAGTACGTGTCTGTTAGTTCTAACTTAAGTGCTTAATAAAGAAGTTGGCCGTTACTACCAACAATAACAAACTTATTTTTTCTTCACAAAACAAAGAAATTTCAGGTGAAGGATCCATAATCCCTGTGGAACACGTCACCTCTGAGGAACATCTCACCCCAGAGGACCAACAGTGTGGAGGTTTCCAGATGAAGCCTGTGAAGAAGGAAGAAGCTGAAGATGAAGATGAACTCAGTAAGATATTTGTATTGAATAGAATCAGAGGCACCTGGGATGAAGCATCATGCAGTGAAAGCTTGTATTGTGCTCATGCAGATCAGTGTGAGCAGGAAATGATGAATGCAGGATGAATCACGTTACAGGACTTTAGCATCGGATCTCAGTTTAACATTTACTAACAATCTTTATTATTTATAATGTTATAAATGTATTTTATTATTTATAATGTTATAAATGTATTTTATTATTTATAATGTTATAAATGTATTTTATTATGTATAATGTTATAAATGTATTTTATTATTTATAATGTTATAAATCTATTTTATTATTTATAATGTTATAAATGTATTTTATTATTTATAATGTTATAAATGTATTTTATTATTTATAATGTTATAAATGTATTTTATTATTTATAGTGTTATAAATGTATTTTATTATTTATAATGTTATAAATGTATTTTATTATTTATAGTGTTATAAATGTATTTTATTATTTATAATGTTATAAATGTATTTTATTATTTATAATGTTATAAATGTATTTTATTATTTATAGTGTTATAAATGTATTTTATTATTTATAATGTTATAAATGTAGTTTATTATTTATAATGTTATAAATGTATTTTATTATTTATAATGTTATAAATGTATTTTATTATTTATAGTGTTATAAATGTATTTTATTATTTATAATGTTATAAATGTATTTTATTATTTATAATGTTATAAATGTATTTTATTTTTTATAATGTTATAAATGTAGTTTATTATTTATAGCGTTATAAATGTATTTTATTATTTATAATGTTATAAATGTATTTTATTATTTATAATGTTATAAATGTATTTTATTATTTATAATGTTATAAATGTATTTTATTATTTATAATGTTATAAATGTATTTTATTATTTATAATGTTATAAATGTATTTTATTATTTATAATGTTATAAATGTATTTTATTATTTATAATGTTATAAATGTATTTTATTATTTATAATGTTATAAATGTATTTTATTATTTATAATGTTATATATGTATTTTATTATTTATAATGTTATAAATGTATTTTATTATTTATAATGTTATAAATGTATTTTATTATTTATAATGTTATAAATGTATTTTATTATTTATAATGTTATAAATGTAGTTTATTATTTATAATGTTATAAATGTATTTTATTATTTATAATGTTATAAATGTAGTTTATTATTTATAATGTTATAAATGTATTTTATTATTTATAATGTTATAAATGTATTTTATTATTTATAATGTTATAAATGTATTTTATTATTTATAATGTTATAAATGTAGTTTATTATTTATAATGTTATAAGTGTATTTTATTATTTATAATGTTATAAATGTATTTTATTATTTATAATGTTATAAATGTATTTTATTATTTATAATGTTATAAATGTATTTTATTATTTATAATGTTATAAATGTACTTTATTATTTATAACGTTATAAATGTATTTTATTATTTATAATGTTATAAATGTATTTTATTATTTATAATGTTATAAGTGTATTTTATTATTTATAATGTTATA
The DNA here is from genome assembly GCF_030014385.1 of Trichomycterus rosablanca. NCBI lineage: Eukaryota > Metazoa > Chordata > Actinopteri > Siluriformes > Trichomycteridae > Trichomycterus > Trichomycterus rosablanca. The sequence continues at coordinate 62,945,207 of NC_085989.1, forward strand.
AATGTATTTTATTATTTATAATGTTATAAATGTACTTTATTATTTATAATGTTATAAATGTAGTTTATTATTTATAATGTTATAAATGTACTTTATTATTTATAATGTTATAAATGTACTTTATTATTTATAATGTTATAAATGTACTTTATTATTTATAATGTTATAAATGTAGTTTATTATTTATAATGTTATAAATGTACTTTATTATTTATAATGTTATAAATGTACTTTATTATTTATAATGTTATAAATGTATTTTATTATTTATAATGTTATAAATGTATTTTATTATTTATAATGTTATAAGTGTATTTTATTATTTATAATGTTATAAATGTATTTTATTATTTATAATGTTATAAATGTACTTTATTATTTATAATGTTATAAATGTAGTTTATTATTTATAATGTTATAAATGTACTTTATTATTTATAATGTTATAAATGTATTTTATTATTTATAAGGTTATAAATGTATTTTATTATTTATAATGTTATAAATGTAGTTTATTATTTATAATGTTATAAATGTACTTTATTATTTATAATGTTATAAATGTATTTATTATTTATAAGGTTATAAATGTAGTTTATTATTTATAATGTTATAAATGTATTTTATTATTTATAATGTTATAAATGTATTTTATTATTTATAATGTTATAAATGTATTTTATTATTTATAATGTTATAAATGTAGTTTATTATTTATAATGTTATAAATGTATTTTATTATTTATAATGTTATAAATGTAGTTTATTATTTATAATGTTATAAATGTATTTTATTATTTATAATGTTATAAATGTAGTTTATTATTTATAATGTTATAAATGTATTTTATTATTTATAATGTTATAAATGTATTTTATTATTTATAATGTTATAAATGTATTTTATTATTTATAATATTATAAATGTATTTTATTATTTATAATGTTATAAATGTATTTTATTATTTATAATGTTATAAATGTATTTTATTATTTATAATGTTATAAATGTATTTTATTATTTATAATGTTATAAATGTATTTTATTATTTATAATGTTATAAATGTATTTTATTTAGGGCTGTCAAACGATTAAAATTTTTAATCTCGCTTAATCTCAGAATTTCATATAGTTAATCGCGATTAATCGCATAAAAAAAAATCTGTGTAAATGTTATAGAAAACAAGGATTTTTATGTGACATGTTACAATTAAAATGGTGAACACATTTTATGCTAAATGTACTGATGTTAAAAACTGCTGGGACAAGAGAAAACTGTAAGGGAGTTTTATTTACTCACATACTAGGCAGTAAATGTCAGATTGTAGGTTAGAATTTCTCCATCAGCAAACATTGTAGATCAGCGGTGCTTTAGGTGGGATAAGGCGTAGTTATTGTAACAGACTTTTCTGTGGTTGTATTGTGACAATGGTTTGATGGCCGTTTCTACACGAAGTGAGTGTGTTTTGACCCTTTGGGGCTTCCATAGTTCATGGACTAACGTGCTTGACTCAGCTTTCCGGTATTTGGTACCTTAACAGAATAAGTTAATAAAAGTGTTCTGCTCCCGACAACTTGTGAATATAGCGTGTATTTATTTCTTTATAAGTGCATCACTACGACGCTCGGTTACATTATGTTAACAAACCGCAAATGAAAAACGGTGGCAAGTCCGACATTAAAACGTTTGTTTTAACATAATGTTAACATAATGTAACCGAGCGTTGTAGTTCTACCAGTCAAGTCTCAACATTAACTAGAATTTGCGTTAACGGCACTATTATTTTTAATCGCGTTAAATTGAAATCGCGTTAATGCGTTATTATCGCGATAACTTCGACAGCCCTAATTTTATTATTTATAGTGTTATAAATGTATTTTATTATTTATAATGTTATAAATGTATTTTATTATTTATAATGTTATGAATGTATTTTATTATTTATAATGTTATAAATGTAGTTTATTATTTATAATGTTATAAATGTATTTTATTATTTATAATGTTATAAATGTATTTTATTATTTATAATGTTATAAATGTATTTTATTATTTATAATGTTATAAATGTAGTTTATTATTTATAATGTTATAAATGTATTTTATTATTTATAATGTTATAAATGTAGTTTATTATTTATAATGTTATAAATGTATTTTATTATTTATAATGTTATAAATGTATTTTATTATTTATAATGTTATAAATGTATTTTATTATTTATAATGTTATAAATGTAGTTTATTATTTATAATGTTATAAATGTATTTTATTATTTATAATGTTATAAATGTATTTTATTATTTATAATGTTATAAATGTATTTTATTATTTATAATGTTATAAATGTATTTTATTATTTATAATGTTATAAATGTATTTTATTATTTATAATGTTATAAATGTATTTTATTATTTATAATGTTATAAATGTAGTTTATTATTTATAATGTTATAAATGTATTTTATTATTTATAATGTTATAAATGTATTTTATTATTTATAATGTTATAAATGTATTTTATTATTTATAATGTTATAAATGTATTTTATTATTTATAATGTTATAAATGTATTTTATTATTTATAATGTTATAAATGTAGTTTATTATTTATAATGTTATAAATGTATTTTATTATTTATAATGTTATAAGTGTATTTTATTATTTATAATGTTATAAATGTATTTTATTATTTATAATGTTATAAATGTATTTTATTATTTATAATGTTATAAGTGTATTTTATTATTTATAATGTTATAAATGTAGTTTATTATTTATAATGTTATAAATGTAGTTTATTATTTATAATGTTATAAATGTAGTTTATTGTTTATAATGTTATAAATGTATTTTATTATTTATAATGTTATAAATGTATTTTATTATTTATAATGTTATAAATGTATTTTATTATTTATAATGTTATAAATGTAGTTTATTATTTATAATGTTATAAATGTAGTTTATTGTTTATAATGTTATAAATGTATTTTATTATTTATAATGTTATAAATGTATTTTATTATTTATAATGTTATAAATGTATTTTATTATTTATAATGTTATAAATGTAGTTTATTATTTATAATGTTATAAATGTATTTTATTATTTATAATGTTATAAATGTATTTTATTATTTATAATGTTATAAATGTATTTTATTATTTATAATGTTATAAATGTAGTTTAATATTTATAATGTTATAAATGTATTTTATTATTTATAATGTTATAAATGTAGTTTATTATTTATAATGTTATAAATGTAGTTTATTATTTATAATGTTATAAATGTATTTTATTATTTATAATGTTATAAATGTATTTTATTATTTATAATGTTATAAATGTATTTTATTATTTATAATGTTATAAATGTAGTTTATTATTTATAATGTTATAAATGTAGTTTATTATTTATAATGTTATAAATGTATTTTATTATTTATAATGTTATAAATGTATTTTATTATTTATAAAGTTATAAATGTATTTTATTATTTATAATGTTATAAATGTATTTTATTATTTATAATGTTATAAATGTATTTTATTATTTATAATGTTATAAATGTATTTTATTATTTATAATGTTATAAATGTATTTTATTATTTATAATGTTATAAATGTATTTTATTATTTATAACGTTATAAATGTATTTTATTATTTATAATGTTATAAATGTATTTTATTATTTATAGTGTTATAAATATATTTTATTATTTATAATGTTATAAATGTATTTTATTATTTATAATGTTATAAATGTATTTTATTATTTATAATGTTATAAATGTATTTTATTATTTATAATGTTATAAATGTATTTTATTATTTATAATGTTATAAATGTATTTTATTATTTATAATGTTATAAATGTATTTTATTATTTATAATGTTATAAATGTATTTTATTATTTATAATGTTATGAATGTATTTTATTATTTATAATGTTATAAATGTATTTTATTATTTATAATGTTATAAATGTATTTGATTATTTTCTGCTTCAGAACTGAACAAGGATTTCTTCTGCTCCTCGTGTCCACGTTCCTCTACAACCCAAAATCACCTCCACAATCACATCAAGAGCTGCAACCATGATAAATATGATGATGCGCTGGTGAAGATTAAGACTGAACATGAGGATCTGACGCCCACCAGAAGCTCCAGTAATCAGCAAACGTCCTCTGGTACTGTCAGCATTAACACCTCACTCAGACCCACACAGGAAGAAGGAAACGTCTGCTCACAGTGTGGGAAGAGCTTCAGGTTCCAGTGTCATCTCAAAACCCACCAGCGCATTCACACTGGAGAGAAACCATATCAGTGCTCTCAGTGTGGGAAGAGTTTTAATCAACAGGGTAATCTTAAAGAACACCAGCACATTCACACTGGAGAGAAACCGTATCAGTGCTCACAGTGTGGGAAGAGTTTTAATCGTCAAAGTTATCTCAAAGAACACCAGCGCATTCACACTGGAGAGAAACCGTATCAGTGCTCACAGTGTGGGATGAGCTTTAATCATCAAAGTTATCTCAAAAGACACCAGCTCATTCACACTGGAGCGAAACCGTATCAGTGCCCTCAATGTGGGAAGAGTTTTAATCATCAAAGTTATCTCAAAAGACACCAGCGCATTCACACTGGAGAGAAACCTTATCAGTGCCATCAGTGTGGAAAGAGTTTTAATCGTCAAAGTAATCTCAAAATACACCAGCGCATTCACACTGGAGAGAAACCATATCAGTGCCTACAGTGTGGGAAGAGTTTTAATCTACAAAGTAATCTCAAAGAACACCAGCTTATTCACACTGGAGAGAAACCGTATCAGTGCTTACAGTGTGGGAAGGGTTTTAATCGTCAAAGTTATCTCAAAGAACACCAGCGCATTCACACTGGAGAGAAACCGTATCAGTGCCCCTCAGTGTGGAAAGATTTGTAATACACAGAGTGATCTCAAAACCCACCAGCGCATTCACAGTGGAGAGAAACCATATCAGTGCTCTCAGTGTACGTATTAGACCACAAAACAAATTTTAATAATAAAGACCAAATACACAAAATTTATTGCAAGAAAAAAATGATTAGCGTTGCCCTATCAACATTTCCCTCAGTTCTGTTGGTACATTGGTTATAAATGACTCCATAGTGCTAATATAACAATAATTACACTTAGCATTGATCACTAACTGAAATTCTGTGTTCAGCTATAATGAGAATATCAACATTTACCTCAGTTCTGTTGGTACATTGGTTATAAATGACTCCATATTGCTAATATAACAATAATTACACTTAGCATTGATCGCTAACTGAAATTCTGTGTTCAGCTATAATGAGAATATCAACATTTACCTCAGTTCTGTTGGTACATTGGTTATAAATGACTCCATATTGCTAATATAACAATAATTACACTTAGCATTGATCGCTAACTGAAATTCTGTGTTCAGCTATAATGAGAATATCAACATTTACCTCAGTTCTGTTGGTACATTGGTTATAAATGACTCCATATTGCTAATATAACAATAATTACACTTAGCATTGATCGCTAACTGAAATTCTGTGTTCAGCTATAATGAGAATATCAACATTTACCTCAGTTCTGTTGATACATTGGTTATAAATGACTCCATATTGCTAATATAACAATAATTACACTTAGCATTGATTGCTAACTGAAATTCTGAATACAGCTAAAAAGTATTTTTTCATAAGTGGGTCAGGATGATCGTGACCTCTCAAATGAGCAGAAAAACTAGTTTCGTAAGTGAGTTGGAGGATGAGGTGAGAGTCACTACAGTCATATTATAATACACAGAGCAACATCAGCGCCGGATTCAAACATTACACAGAATAGGGAATCACCCCACTGGACTCTGTAACACTGTAATAATACACAGGAAACAGTCAAACTCAGATTATCAGATTGTTAAAGGTATAAGAAAGAAAGAACAGAGTTAGAGAAGCATGTTGGAAAACAAAACATGACATTAGAGAAACTGCTTGGAAGAACGTCTAGGACTGACTGTAGTAGTGGTGGGCGGATCTTTCCAAATATCGATAGTATCAATACCAATGTTCATATTGAAATTGAACAATACTAGTATTATTGAACAATACTATATTAAGTGAAAGGCTGAGAGAAAAAGTGGATCATTTCTGTCAAAATTCTGTCAAAAGAGTTTTAAATTTTTAAAACATTTGTTCTTTATTTATAACGTTGCACTATACTTTGTTTTAAGCCAGAGAAGAAGTGCACTGAAAGCAATAAACATAGTTTTATTATATTATTGTTTATAGTATCACACACCACTAGAGTGTAATTTTCTCTAAAGCTACCTGAGAGATACAGGGCTAATGGGGGTTTATTACTGTGAGCATCCAGGGTTTGGACATTGAGATGGTGAAGGAGTACAAATACCTGGGTGTTCACCTCAATAACAAACTGGACTGGTCTAGCAACTCGGATGCCCTATTTAGAAAGGGCCAAAGTCGCCTCCACCTACTAAGTCTTATCTTATCTTATCTTATCTTATCTTAATCATCTTATCTTACTGCTTGATAAAGAAAGAAAGAAAGTGTTGATGTACAAATGATCGGGATCCTTATACTTTAATGACTTATTCCAGAAAGATAGATCACGTGTGGGGAGTTTCGCTCTTCCATTCATCATGGAATCCCCAAAAGGGACAAAACACAATCAACACTGAATTATCACTGCGGTCACAGCACCATCTACACTAAACGTTTTACTGCACGTCTAAACCATGTATTACGGTACCTGAAGTGTTGAAGAGGGTAAAACTGGTGTTTACAGTTTAATAAACATCATCTACCGTGTTCTGATGCACAAAATCCACTCAATTCAAGAAGAGCATCGACTCTGTTATTAATAAAATACATTTCAGACATTTTTATTGTAGGAATTTGTTGTGATCGGGTCTCAAACTCATGTGAAGTGTCCACTTTTTGAAAAGCAATAAAATAAACAAAAAATCAAAACAAAACAAAATCTTATCCATCTTACTGCTAAGCTGCTGTTCAACTCCAGTCCAGTTGGTGGCGCTGGTGCGTCTTAAGTTGTTCTGCCAACCACCATTAAACATCATCAGAAGAACAAGAAGCTGCTGTGTTTGTACTGTAGAGCCTCATCTGTAAGTAAAATATGTATTTAATTATAACCCTTATATTTAATTATAACTACATTCTAATTAATAATAAAACTAGAGTTCATAATAAAACATCACTGTGAGGATTTGAGGAGATTTAACTCCAGTTTCATTTAAACACACAGACTGCTAGCTGTTGTGCTAACTGTTAGCATCACACATGATTCAGAACTGATGAACCGATTCATTTGAGCAAATGTTTTTTTAAACTTTGTTTACAGGTGAGCTTTGTTTACAGGTGAGCTTTGTTTACAGGTGAACTTTGTTTATAGTTGAACTTTGTTTATAGTTTAACTTTGTTTACAGTTGAACTTTGTTTACAGTTGAACTTTGTTTATAGTTTAACTTTATTTACAGTTGAACTTTGTTCATAGTTGAACTTTGTTTATAGTTTAACTTTGTTTACAGTTGAACTTTGTTCATAGTTTAACTTTGTTTACAGGTGAACTTTGTTTACAGTTGAACTTTGTTTACAGGTGAGCTTTGTTTACAGGTGAACTTTGTTTACAGTTGAACTTTGTTTACAGGTGAGCTTTGTTTACAGGTGAACTTTGTTTACAGGTGAGCTTTGTTTACAGGTGAACTTTGTTTATAGTTGAACTTTGTTTATAGTTTAACTTTGTTTACAGTTGAACTTTGTTTACAGTTGAACTTTGTTTACAGTTGAACTTTGTTTACAGTTGATCTTTGTTTACAGGTGAACTTTGTTTACAGTTGATCTTTGTTTACGGGTGAACTTTGTTTACAGGTGAACTTTGTTTACAGGTGAACTTTGTTTACAGTTGAGCTTTGTTTACAGGTGAACTTTGTTTACAGTTTCCCTGTGCTAAAATCACAGTAACACACAGCCTCTCGTGGCTTATTACTTTATTCGGTTCTATAAAGACCATTTTCGAAGTCCAATAAAATTTGCAAATCAAATTGTTATCAGGTGTCACCCCGACATCCATGAAGGACACTTACTCTAGTACTAATCTTGTGATTTTGAGATAATTTTACTAAAGTAATTTGATAATAAGTTTGCCATCCCATCATTTGAAATACCTACAGTAAAACTCTCTCAGAATCACAGCATGTGTACTAGAGTAAATCTTCTTCATGATCATAGTGGCGGCATTTGATAACAATTTGATTTGTTAATTTTGGTCTGTAAGTTTAAGATCCCATCACAAGAAATTCCTACAGTAAAATGTCTGGATTCATTAATAACAGAGTAAATGATCTTCAAGAATGTGCTGGATTTTGTGTATCAGAACACTGTGGATTATGTTTATTAAGCTTTAAACAGCCGCTTTACTTTTTGTAATGCTTCTAAATCTGGGTACCGTAATACATGGTTTAGACGCGCAGTAAAACGTTTAGTGTAGATGTTTAGCGTGTTTTGTAATTACAAGGAAGAAACCTTTACAGGTACCAAACTCAACAGGGACTCTTGATGCTGCCTGGTGCCACAGTAGCTTCAGTTCATAACAATAACAACAGCCAGTTAAAACAGTCTAAAGAAGTTCCCTGCATTTCCTTTTAATTATAAATAAAGTACATCCATTTATTTATTTATCTGTCTGTCTCTCTGTCTGTCTATTAGATGTGTAATAATGCAGTCAGCAGAAGAGGAACACGTCGCCCCTGTGGATCTACAACATGAAGGATTCCAGAAGAAACTAATAAAGAAGGAGGAGGATGATGATGATGATTTGTTCTGTAAGTAAATGTGGAGCATGATGCCACTTTTCCACCAGACAGTGTGGTACAGTACAGTATGGTACAGTACAGTATGGTACAGTACAGTATGGTACAGTACAGTGTGGTACAGTAAAGTATGGTACAGTACAGTATGGTACAGTACAGTGAGGTACAGTACAGTGTGGTACAGTACAGTGAGGTACAGTACAGTATGGTACAGTACAGTGAGGTACAGTACAGTGTGGTACAGTACAGTATGGTACAGTACAGTGTGGTACAGTACAGTGAGGTACAGTATGGTACAGTACAGTATGGTACAGTACAGTGTGGTACAGTACAGTATGGTACAGTACAGTGTGGTACAGTACAGTATGGTACAGTACAGTATGGTACAGTACAGTGTGGTACAGTACAGTATGGTACAGTACAGTGAGGTACAGTACAGTGTGGTACAGTACAGTATGGTACAGTACAGTGTGGTACATTACAGTGAGGTACAGTAAAGTATGGTACAGTACAGTATGGTACAGTACAGTGAGGTACAGTACAGTGAGGTACAGTACAGTATGGTACAGTACAGTGTGGTACATTACAGTGAGGTACAGTAAAGTATGGTACAGTACAGTATGGTACAGTACAGTATGGTACAGTACAGTGTGGTACCGGACAGTATGGTACAGTACAGTATGGTACAGTACAGCATGGTGCAGTACAGCATGGTACAGTACAGTGTGGTACAGTACAGTGTGGTACAGTACAGTATGGTACAGTACAGTGTGGTACAGTACAGTATGGTACAGTACATGATGGTACGGTATGGTACAGTACAGTGTGGTACAGTCCAGTGTGGTACAGTACAGTATGGTACAGTACAGTGTGGTACAGTACAGTATGGTACAGTACAGTGTGGTTCAGTGTGGTACAGTACAGTATGGTACAGTACAGTGTGGTACAGTACAGTGTGGTACAGTACAGTATGGTACAGTACAATGTGGTACAGTACAGTATGGTACAGTACAGTATGGTACAGTACAGTATGGTACAGTACAGTGTGGTACAGTACAGTGTGGTACAGTACAGTATGGTACAGTACAATGTGGTACAGTACAGTATGGTACAGTACAGTATGGTACAGTACAGTGTGGTACAGTACAGTGTGGTACAGTACAGTATGGTACAGTACAATGTGGTACAGTACAGTATGGTACAGTACAGTATGGTACAGTACAGTATGGTACAGTACAGTGGTACAGTACAGTATGGTACAGTACAGTGTGGTACAGTACAGTATGGTACAGTACAGTACAGTATGGTACAGTACAGTGGTACAGTACAGTATGGTACAGTACAGTATGGTACAGTACAGTGAGGTACAGTACAGTATGGTACAGTACAGTGTGGTTAGTATTGGAGTCACTAATCAGTAGAAATAATAAGAGAAAGTGGATAGTGGGATTAGAACCTGTACTGTACCGTACTGTCCGGTGCTGATACACTCCAGTCTGGATTTAAGTTTTAATCTAACTAGGATTTATTTGTGATTGGAAAATTAAACCCACAACCTTCAGTTTCCTCCAGTTGTTGAGTTTCTTCTTCTCATATTGATGAATTTCAGATGAAGGATCCATAATCCCTGTGGTCATCTCTGAGGAACATCTCACCCCAGAGGACCAACAGTGTGGAGGTTTCCAGATGAAGCCTGTGAAGAAGGAAGAAGCTGAAGATAAAGATGAACTCAGTAAGATGTTTCTTTGGGTGAACAATGTGTTTCCTTTCTAACAATTACTAACAATCTTTATTATTTTTAATGTTATAAATGTATTTTATTATTTATAATGTTATAAATGTATTTTATTATTTATAATGTTATGAATGTATTTTATTATTTATAATGTTATAACTGTATTTTATTATTTATAATGTTATAAATGTATTTTATTATTTATAATGTTATGAATGTATTTTATTATTTATAATGTTATAACTGTATTTTATTATTTATAATGTTATAAATGTATTTTATTATTTATAATGTTATGAATGTATTTTATTATTTATAATGTTATAACTGTATTTTATTATTTATAATGTTATAAATGTATTTTATTATTTATAATGTTATGAATGTATTTTATTATTTATAATGTTATAACTGTATTTTATTATTTATAATGTTATAAATGTATTTTATTATTTATAATGTTATGAATGTATTTTATTATTTATAATGTTATAACTGTATTTTATTATTTATAATGTTATAAATGTATTTTATTATTTATAATGTTATGAATGTATTTTATTATTTATAATGTTATAACTGTATTTTATTATTTATAATGTTATAAATGTATTTTATTATTTATAATGTTATGAATGTAGTTTATTATTTATAATGTTATAAATGTATTTTATTATTTATAATGTTATGAATGTAGTTTATTATTTATAATGTTATAAATGTATTTTATTATTTATAATGTTATAAATGTATTTTATTATTTATAATGTTATAAATGTATTTTATTATTTATAATGTTATAAATGTATTTTATTATTTATAATGTTATAAATGTATTTTATTATTTATAATGTTATAAATGTAGTTTATTATTTATAATGTTATAAATGTATTTTATTATTTATAATGTTATAAATGTATTTTATTATTTATAATGTTATAAATGTATTTTATTATTTATAATGTTATAAATGTATTTTATTATTTATAATGTTATAAATGTATTTTATTATTTATAATGTTATGAATGTATTTTATTATTTATAATGTTACAAATGTATTTTATTATTTATAATGTTATGAATGTATTTTATTATTTATAATGTTATAAATGTATTTTATTATTTATAATGTTATAAATGTATTTTATTATTTTCTGCTTCAGAACTGAACAAGGATTTCTGCTGCTCCTCGTGTCCACGTTCCTCTACAACCCAAAATCACCTCCACAATCACATCAAGAGCTGCAACCATGATAAATATGATGATGCGCTGGTGAAGATTAAGACTGAACATGAGGATCTGACGCCCACCAGAAGCTCCAGTAATCAGCAAACGTCCTCTGGTACTGTCAGCATTAACACCTCTCTCAGTCCCACACAGGAAGAAGGAAACGTCTGCTCACAGTGTGGGAAGAGCTTCAGTACCCGGAGGAATCTAAAAATACACCAGCGCATTCACACTGGAAAGAAACCGTATCAGTGCTCAGAGTGTGGGAAGGGTTTTAGGTACCAGAATGAATTCAAAGAACACCAGCGCATTCACACTGGAGAGAAACCGTATCAGTGCTCACAGTGTGAGAAGAGCTTTAATCGTCGAAGTAATCTCAAAATACACCAGCGCATTCACACTGGAGAGAAACCGTATCTGTGCTCTCAGTGTGGGAGGAGTTTTAATCAACAGAGAACTCTGACAAGACATCAGCGCATTCACACTGGAGAGAAACCGTATCACTGCTCACAGTGTGGAAAGAGTTTTAAGCATGAAAGTTATCTCAAAGAACACCAGCGCATTCACACTGGAGAGAAACCGTATCAGTGCTCACAATGTGGAAAGAGTTTTAGTCATCAGAGTTCTTTTAAAAAACACCAGCTCATTCACACTGGAGAGAAACCACATCAGTGCTCACAGTGTGGGAAGAGCTTTAATCAACAAAGTAATCTCAAACTACACCAGCGCATTCACACTGGAGAGAAACCGTATCAGTGCTCACAGTGTGGAAAGAGTTTCAAGCATCAATGTTATCTCAATGAACATCAGCGCATTCACACTGGAGAGAAACCGTATCAGTGCTCACAGTGTGGAAAGAGTTTTAATCGTCAAAGTCATCTCAAAAGACACCAGCGCATTCACACTGGAGAGAAACCATATCAGTGCTCACAGTGTGGGAAGCGTTTTAATCAACAGAGTAAACTAAAACACCAGTGCATTCACATTTTACAGAAATGATGCTCACAGTGTGGGAGCTGCTTTAGACACAAGTGTGACACATCAGATTGTATCAGATTATTTCTGTTTCTGAAAAACTCTTTATTAAAATCTTCTACTTTGAATCTTCTACAAATCACTTTATAGTCACGTCACATTAACACAGGTGTGAAAGGTGAGTGAAATGCTTAGGTGCTCGGTCCCTCAGAGTTGCAACACACATTAATTACAAAAATATACACCTTAACTTACAGAAAAACTAAAAACTAGCACCATTTGTTCAGGATATACAGATATAATACAGGATTCTGTGTGCAGATGTACAAGATTATGAAAGTGAATGAATATAAATACATAAAAATACAATTGAATAATAGTCTGAACTCTTAATATCACGAACATAATAACAGAACTAAATCTAAATACTGATATATAGATTAAACAGCTCTAATACACAGAGATCCATACAGATGTGATGTAAGCATGCAGTACTGATGTTCTTTAGACTTGTGTACAGTATACTGGTATAACATCATTCCTAACACTAGATACGATAGATAAATGGTATAGTTATGGTACAGGAGGTTTTTGGTCTGTCGGTCCTGGATTCTGTAAATGTTCACTGTAAATAGTGCTACATTAATAAATTTGACTCGACTACTTACTGGGACAGTCTGAGGATTTTATTCATAATAGGTCACTGATAAAATAAATTCATGGACTAGTCTTTTAGCAGCGTTCTTTATTTAACCGACTGTGGGGAAATGAAACACAGGAGGTTTGGACTTTTCTGCCCCCCAGTAAACTAGGCTTTAATATTTTTAAACTTTTTAACATGCTAAACGTTTACATTTGAAGCATTGATATAATGAGAATGTCAACATTTACATCAGGTATGTTGGTACATTGGTTATAAATGACTCCATATTGCTAATATAACAGTAATTACTATTAGCATTGATCGCTAACTGAAATTCTGTATACAGCTACATCCAGAATAATTGTGTGTACTTTATTTTACAAACCAGCAGATGCAGTGAGAAGGGGAATTATGTTTTCTTATTATATAATTGTTTCTGAACAAAAACCCAGACTTCAAATGTACTGAATTAATACAATTACTTTTGATTTGCCTATAAACTGTGGTGGGTTTTCAAATGCACATGATTAACTAATGAACATATTTAAGAAACATTAAAAAAGTCTCGGTATCAGTATCAGCGATACTGTCCCTGTACTTACTTGGTATTGGATCGATACCAACTTTTGCAGTATCACACACCACTAGAGTGTAATTTTCTCTAAAGCTACCTGAGAGATACAGGGCTAATGGGGGTCTATTACTGTGAGCATCCAGGGTTTGGACATTGAGATGGTGAAGGAGTGCAAATACCTGGGTGTTCACCTCAATAATAAACTGGACTGGTCTAGCAACTCGGGTGCCCTATATAGAAAGGGCCAAAGTCGCCTCCACCTACTGAGGAGACTGAGGTCTTTTGGAGTGTGCCGACCACTGCTAAGATCTTTTTATGACACTGTGGTAGCATCAGCCATCTTCTACGGAGTGGTGTGCTGGGGAGGTGCGATCTCGGAGAGAGACAGAAAAAGACTGAACAAGCTGATCAAGAAAGCGAAGAGGAGGTGGGAGAAAGTAGGAAGATAGCCAGGCTTTCATCCATCCTGGACATCACCACACATCCACTACATGAGTCTGTAGGGGTTCTAACAAGCTCCTTCAGTACCAGACTCCTCCACCCCCTGTGTAAGAAGGAGCTACCACAGGTCCTTTATTCCCACAGCCATCAGAGCTTACAACAATAATAATATATAATAATCTCACTCATACCTAATCTTACATGTTCATGGTGCAATAACAAGTGCAATATGTAATTTATTTACAATCAGTGCATTACGTAATATATTTTGCATATTTCTAATGTATATATTATTTTTTAGATATTTTATAGAGTGAATAACAACACACTATGTGTGCAATATTTGTGCAATAAACTTTGTTGTATTTCTTTCTGTTTTTCCTGTCTTCATACTGCTGTAACAAGTTCATTTCCCTAAGGGGATCAATAAAGTCTCATCTCATCTCATTTTATCTTATTTTATCTTATTTTATCTTATTTTATCTTATCTAGTCTCATCTTATGTTATCTTATCTTACTGCTAAACTGCTGTTCAACTCCAGTCCAGTTGGTGGCGCTGGTGCGTTTTAAGCACATTAAACCTCATCTGAAGAACAAGAAGCTGCTGTGTTTGTACTGTAGAGCCTCATCTGTAAGTAAAATATGTATTTAATTATAACCCTTATATTTAATTATAACTACATTCTAATTAATAATAAAACTAGAGTTCATAATAAAACATCACTGTGAGGATTTGAGGAGCTTTAACTCCAGTTTCATTTAAACACAGACTGCTAGCTGCTGTGCTAACTGTTAGCATCACACATGATTCAGTAATAATAATAATCATAATAATAATAATATAGGAATAGAATATCACTTTGTATTTTAACTTTGTTTACAGTTTAACTTTGTTTACAGTTTCACTTTGTTTACAGTTTCACTTTGTTTACAGTTTCACTTTGTTTACAGTTTGAAAATGTCTTCGGTTCTTTAAGGACCATTACCAAACAATAACAAACTGGTATTGTTATTAAATGCCCCCCTATGATCATAAAGAACACTTACTCTAGTCCTCATGTTGTAACTTATATACATTTTTACTGTAGGAATTTGGAGTAATGGGATAAAAAACTCATGTAAAATGTCTATTTGGTTCTGTACATTTTTTGAAGTCCAATAAAATTAGCAAATCAAATTGTTATCAGGTGTCACCCCGACATCCATGAAGGACACTTACTCTAGTACTAATCTTGTGATTTTGAGATAATTTTACTAAAGTAATTTGATAATAAGTTTGCCATCCCATCATTTGAAATACCTACAGTAAAACTCTCTCAGAATCACAGCATGTGTACTAGAGTAAATCTTCTTCATGATCATAGTGGCGGCATTTGATAACAATTTGATTTGTTAATTTTGGTCTGTAAGTTTAAGATCCCATCACAAGAAATTCCTACAGTAAAATGTCTGGATTCATTAATAACAGAGTAAATGATCTTCAAGAATGTGCTGGATTTTGTGTATCAGAACACTGTGGATTATGTTTATTAAGCTTTAAACAGCCGCTTTACCTTTTGTAATGCTTCTAAATCTGGGTACCGTAATACATGGTTTAGACGCGCAGTAAAACGTTTAGTGTAGATGTTTAGCGTGTTTTGTAATTACAAGGAAGAAACCTTTACAGGTACCAAACTCAACAGGGACTCTTGATGCTGCCTGGTGCCACAGTAGCTTCAGTTCATAACAATAACAACAGCCAGTTAAAACAGTCTAAAGAAGTTCCCTGCATTTCCTTTTAATTATAAATAAAGTACATCCATTTATTTATTTATCTGTCTGTCTCTCTGTCTGTCTATTAGATGTGTAATAATGCAGTCAGCAGAAGAGGAACACGTCGCCCCTGTGGATCTACAACATGAAGGATTCCAGAAGAAACTAATAAAGAAGGAGGAGGATGATGATGATGATTTGTTCTGTAAGTAAATGTGGAGCATGATGCGACTTTTCCACCAGTGTGGTACAGTACAGTATGGTACAGTACAGTATGGTACAGTACAGTGTAGTACAGTACAGTATGGTGCAGTACAGTATGGTACAGTACAGTGTAGTACAGTACAGTATGGTGCAGTACAGTATGGTGCAGTACAGTATGGTACAGTACAGTGTGGTACAGTACAGTGTGGTACAGTACAGTATGGTACAGTACAGTGTGGTACAGTAGAGTGAGGTACAGTACAGTGTGGTACAGTACAGTATGGTATAGTACAGTGTGGTACAGTACAGTATGGTACAGTAGAGTGAGGTACAGTACAGTATGGTACAGTACAGTATGGTACAGTACAGTGTGGTACAGTACAGTGTGGTACAGTACAGTATGGTACAGTAGAGTGAGGTACAGTACAGTGAGGTACAGTACAGTATGGTACAGTACAGCGTGGTACAGTACAGTATGGTACAGTACAGTGTGGTACAGTACAGTGTGGTACAGTACAGTATGGTACAGTACAGTGTGGTACAGTACAGTATGGTACAGTACAGTGTGGTACAGTAGAGTGAGGTACAGTACAGTATGGTACAGTACAGTATGGTACAGTACAGTGTGGTACAGTACAGTATGGTACAGTACAGTGTGGTACAGTAGAGTGAGGTACAGTACAGTGAGGTACAGTACAGTATGGTACAGTACAGCGTGGTACAGTACAGTATGGTACAGTACAGTGTGGTACAGTACAGTGTGGTACAGTACAGTATGGTACAGTACAGTGTGGTACAGTACAGTATGGTACAGTACAGTGTGGTACAGTACAGTGAGGTACAGTATAGTGTGGTACAGTACAGTATGGTACAGTACAGTGTGGTACAGTGCAGTGTGGTACAGTACAGTATGGTACAGTACAGTGAGGTACAGTACAGTGTGGTACAGTATGGTACAGTACAGTGTGGTACAGTACAGTATGGTACAGTACAGTATGGTACAGTACAGTGTGGTACAGTACAGTATGGTACAGTACAGTGTGGTACAGTACAGTGTGGTACAGTACAGTATGGTACAGTACAGTGTGGTACAGTATGGTACAGTACAGTGTGGTACAGTACAGTGTGGTACAGTACAGTGTGGTACACTACAGTATGGTACAGTACAGTATGGTACAGTACAGTGTGGTACAGTACAGTGAGGTACAGTACAGTGTGGTACAGTACAGTGTGGTACAGTACAGTATGGTACAGTACAGTATGGTACAGTACAGTATGGTTAGTATTGGAGTCACTAATCAGTAGAAATAATAAGAGAATGTGGATAGTGGGATTAGAACCTGTACTGTACCGTACTGTCCTGTGCTGATACACTCCAGTCTGGATTTAAGTTTTAATCTAACTAGGATTTATTTGTGATTGGAAAATCAAACCCACAACCTTCAGTTGTTGAGTTTCTTCTTCACATATTGATGAATTTCAGATGAAGGATCCATAATCCCTGTGGTCATCTCTGAGGAACACCTCACCCCAGAGGACCAACAGTGTGGAGGTTTCCAGATGAAGCCTGTGAAGAAGGAAGAAGCTGAAGATAAAGATGAACTCAGTAAGACTATATTTAGAATATTTTTGTGATCTAGTGTTTAGATTGTAGATTTTAGTGCATAAGTGAGGAGGTGAGTGAAATGAGGAGACAGAAGATAAAGAATATTAAACAGATAATGCTGACTGTACAGTGTATAGACTCGTATATAATTACAGAGTAATGCACGGTGAATAAAAGTGGCTGAATGATTCGGTAATGAATGAGAATAAATAAAGTCGAGTATATAAGCAGATATATTTAATATATACATGATTGTTAGTGCTGATGGTATATACAGGTGAGATGGTTCACTTGTGAATAGTACAGAGTTCCAGAGTGCAGTGATACTTTTAAAGTGGAGTTTAGCAGGGTTACAGTTATAGACTGATGCGCTGGTGCTGAGCTTCAAGATCAGCTTGGATGGAATCACCGTGTTAAATGCTGAACTGAAGTCGATAAGAAGCATTCTAACATAGGTGTTATGGCAGTCCAAGTGGGTCAGTTCAGTGTGAAGTGCTGTGGAGATAGCATTCTCTACTGACCTGTTGCGACGATAAGCAGACTGATGCTGGTCTAGAGTAGCTGGTAGACAGGATTTCAAGTGAGGAAGAACTTGGAGATGATGGGCGTGAGAGCAACAGGTCTTTCAGAAGCAGTTGAATGTTTTGGTACTAGCACGATGGTGGCTGTCCTGAAGCTCGTTGGAATCACAGTGTGGGCCAGAGACAGATTGAAATGCTGCTTAGCACAAGCTTTAAGCACAAGCCCAGATGCTCCACCAGGGCCAGCTGCCTTCATAGCATTCACCCTGTTCATCCTTGGTGGAGAGTGTGATTGGCTTCTTATCTGGAGGAGGATCTGTTTTCCGAGCGAGTGTAGAAGTTATTGAACTTATTGGGGAGCAAGTCTTCAGCATAGGGAGCTGCATTGTGTGGGTTAAAGTCAGTGATTGTTCGGATCCCTTTGCCACATACGCCGAGGGTCAGAGGAATTGAAGTTCTCCTCAATCCTCTGTTTATAACTGTGTTTAGCCCTGGAGATACCCTCCTTCAGACTGGATCTAGCTGTGCTGTAGGCTGCTCGGTCTCCAGACCTAAAGTACACGCGCCGCCATCTTACCCAAGAACGGAAACGTGTATTGGGGCTGTATTGTTATTATTATTATTATTATTATTATTATTAAATCTGCTGAAACCCTGTTTGAACAAAGGTTTATAGATCGTCTTTTTTGACAGATAGTGTAGAAGTACGTGTCTGTTAGTTCTAACTTAAGTGCTTAATAATGAAGTTGGTCGTTACTACCAACAATAACAAACTTATTTATTTTTTCTTCACAAAACAAAGAAATTTCAGGTGAAGGAACCTCAATCCCTGTGGAACACGTCACCTCTGAGGAACATCTCACCCCAGCGGACCAACAGGATGGAGGTTTCCAGATGAAGCCTGTGAAGAAGGAAGAACCTGAAGATGAAGATGAACTCAGTAAGATATTTGTATTGAATAGAATCAGAGGCACCTGGGATGAAGCATCATACAGTGAAAGCTTGTATTGTGCTCATGCAGATCAGTGTGAGCAGGAAATGATGAATGGAGGATGAATCACGTTACAGGACTTTAGCATCGGATCTCAGTTTAACATTTACTAACAATCTTTATTATTTATAATGTTATAAATGTATTTTATTATTTATAATGTTATAAATGTAGTTTATTATTTATAATGTTATAAATGTAGTTTATTATTTATAATGTTATAAATGTATTTTATTATTTATAATGTTATAAATGTATTTTATTATTTATAATGTTATAAATGTATTTTATTATTTATAATGTTGTAAATGTATTTTATTATTTATAATGTTATAAATATATTTTATTATTTATAATGTTATAAATGTATTTTATTATTTATAATGTTGTAAATGTATTTTATTATTTATAATGTTATAAATGTATTTTATTATTTATAATGTTATAAATGTAGTTTATTATTTATAATGTTATAAATGTAGTTTATTATTTATAATGTTATAAATGTAGTTTATTATTTATAATGTTATAAATGTATTTTATTATTTATAATGTTGTAAATGTATTTTATTATTTATAATGTTATAAATATATTTTATTATTTATAATGTTATAAATGTATTTTATTATTTATAATGTTGTAAATGTATTTTATTATTTATAATGTTATAAATGTATTTTATTATTTATAATGTTATAAATGTATTTTATTATTTATAATGTTATAAATGTATTTTATTATTTATAATGTTATAAATGTAGTTTATTATTTATAATGTTATAAATGTGTTTTATTATTTATAATGTTATAAATGTATTTTATTATTTATAATGTTGTAAATGTATTTTATTATTTATAATGTTGTAAATCTATTTTATTATTTATAATGTTGTAAATCTATTTTATTATTTATAATGTTATAAATGTATTTTATTATTTATAATGTTATAAATGTATTTTATTATTTATAATGTTATAAATGTATTTTATTATTTATAATGTTATAAATGTAGTTTATTATTTATAATGTTATAAATGTGTTTTATTATTTATAATGTTATAAATGTATTTTATTATTTATAATGTTGTAAATGTATTTTATTATTTATAATGTTGTAAATCTATTTTATTATTTATAATGTTGTAAATGTATTTTATTATTTATAATGTTATAAATGTAGTTTATTATTTATAATGTTATAAATGTAGTTTATTATTTATAATGTTATAAATGTATTTTATTATTTATAATGTTATAAATGTATTTTATTATTTATAATGTTGTAAATGTATTTTATTATTTATAATGTTATAAATATATTTTATTATTTATAATGTTATAAATGTATTTTATTATTTATAATGTTGTAAATGTATTTTATTATTTATAATGTTATAAATGTATTTTATTATTTATAATGTTATAAATATATTTTATTATTTATAAAGTTATAAATGTATTTTATTATTTATAATGTTATAAATGTATTTTATTATTTATAATGTTGTAAATGTATTTTATTATTTATAATGTTATAAATGTATTTTATTATTTATAATGTTATAAATATATTTTATTATTTATAATGTTATAAATGTATTTTATTATTTATAATGTTGTAAATGTATTTTATTATTTATAATGTTATAAATATATTTTATTATTTATAATGTTATAAATGTATTTTATTATTTATAATGTTGTAAATGTATTTTATTATTTATAATGTTATAAATGTATTTTATTATTTATAATGTTATAAATATATTTTATTATTTATAATGTTATAAATGTATTTTATTATTTATAATGTTATAAATGTATTTTATTATTTATAATGTTATAAATGTAGTTTATTATTTATAATGTTATAAATGTATTTTATTATTTATAATGTTATAAATGTATTTTATTATTTATAATGTTGTAAATGTATTTTATTATTTATAATGTTATAAATGTACTTTATTATTTATAATGTTATAAATGTATTTCATTATTTATAATGTTATAAATGTATTTTATTATTTATAATGTTATAAATGTATTTTATTATTTATAATGTTATAAATGTAGTTTATTATTTATAATGTTATAAATGTATTTTATTATTTATAATGTTATAAATGTATTTTATTATTTATAATGTTATAAATGTATTTTATTATTTATAATGTTATAAATGTATTTTATTATTTATAATGTTATAAATGTATTTTATTATTTATAATGTTATAAATGTATTTTATTATTTATAATGTTATAAATGTATTTTATTATTTGTAATGTTATAAATGTATTTTATTATTTATAATGTTATAAATGTAGTTTATAAATGTATTTTATTATTTATAATGTTATAAATGTATTTTTTTATTTATAATGTTATAAATGTATTTTATTATTTATAATGTTATAAATGTATTTTATTATTTGTAATGTTATAAATGTATTTTATTATTTATAATGTTATAAATGTATTTTATTATTTTTAATGTTATTAATGTATTTTATTATTTATAATGTTATAAATGTATTTGATTATTTATAATGTTATAAATATTTTTTATTATTTATAATGTTATAAATGTAGTTTATTATTTATAATGTTATAAATGTATTTTATTATTTTTAATGTTATAAATGTATTTTATTATTTATAATGTTATAAATGTATTTTATTATTTGTAATGTTATAAATATATTTTATTATTTATAATGTTATAAATGTATTTATTATTTATAATGTTATAAATGTAGTTTATTATTTATAATGTTATAAATGTATTTTATTATTTATAATGTTATAAATGTATTTATTATTTATAATGTTATAAATGTAGTTTATTATTTATAATGTTATAAATGTATTTTATTATTTATAATGTTATAAATGTATTTATTATTTATAATGTTATAAATGTAGTTTATTATTTATAATGTTATAAATGTATTTTTTTATTTATAATGTTATAAATGTATTTTATTATTTATAATGTTATAAATGTATTTTATTATTTATAATGTTATAAATATATTTTATTATTTATAATGTTATAAATGTATTTTATTATTTATAATGTTGTAAATGTATTTTATTATTTATAATGTTATAAATGTATTTTATTATTTATAATGTTATAAATATATTTTATTATTTATAAAGTTATAAATGTATTTTATTATTTATAATGTTATAAATGTATTTTATTATTTATAATGTTGTAAATGTATTTTATTATTTATAATGTTATAAATGTATTTTATTATTTATAATGTTATAAATATATTTTATTATTTATAATGTTATAAATATATTTTATTATTTATAATGTTATAAATATATTTTATTATTTATAATGTTATAAATGTATTTTATTATTTATAATGTTATAAATGTATTTTATTATTTATAATGTTATAAATGTATTTTATTATTTATAAAGTTATAAATGTATTTTATTATTTATAATGTTATAAATGTATTTTATTATTTATAATGTTGTAAATGTATTTTATTATTTATAATGTTATAAATGTATTTTATTATTTATAATGTTATAAATATATTTTATTATTTATAATGTTATAAATGTATTTTATTATTTATAATGTTGTAAATGTATTTTATTATTTATAATGTTATAAATATATTTTATTATTTATAATGTTATAAATGTATTTTATTATTTATAATGTTGTAAATGTATTTTATTATTTATAATGTTATAAATGTATTTTATTATTTATAATGTTATAAATATATTTTATTATTTATAATGTTATAAATGTATTTTATTATTTATAATGTTATAAATGTATTTTATTATTTATAATGTTATAAATGTAGTTTATTATTTATAATGTTATAAATGTATTTTATTATTTATAATGTTATAAATGTATTTTATTATTTATAATGTTGTAAATGTATTTTATTATTTATAATGTTATAAATATATTTTATTATTTATAATGTTATAAATGTATTTTATTATTTATAATGTTGTAAATGTATTTTATTATTTATAATGTTATAAATGTATTTTATTATTTATAATGTTATAAATATATTTTATTATTTATAATGTTATAAATGTATTTTATTATTTATAATGTTATAAATGTATTTTATTATTTATAATGTTATAAATGTATTTTATTATTTATAATGTTATAAATGTATTTTATTATTTTTAATGTTATAAATGTATTTTATTATTTATAATGTTATAAATGTATTTTATTTTTTGTAATGTTATAAATGTATTTTATTATTTATAATGTTATAAATGTATTTTATCATTTATAATGTTATAAATGTATTTTATTATTTATAATGTTATAAATGTATTTTCTTATTTATAATGTTATAAATGTATTTTATTATTTATAATGTTATAAATGTATTTTATCATTTATAATGTTATAAATGTATTTTATTATTTATAAGGTTATAAATGTATTTATTATTTATAATGTTATAAATGTACTTTATTATTTATAATGTTATAAATGTATTTCATTATTTATAATGTTATAAATGTATTTTATTATTTATAATGTTATAAATGTATTTTATTATTTATAATGTTATAAATGTAGTTTATTATTTATAATGTTATAAATGTATTTTATTATTTATAATGTTATAAATGTATTTTATTATTTATAATGTTATAAATGTATTTTATTATTTATAATGTTATAAATGTATTTTATTATTTATAATGTTATAAATGTATTTTATTATTTATAATGTTATAAATGTAGTTTATAAATGTATTTTATTATTTATAATGTTATAAATGTATTTTTTTATTTATAATGTTATAAATGTATTTTATTATTTATAATGTTATAAATGTATTTTATTATTTGTAATGTTATAAATGTATTTTATTATTTATAATGTTATAAATGTATTTTATTATTTGTAATGTTATAAATGTATTTTATTATTTATAATGTTATAAATGTATTTTATTATTTATAATGTTATAAATGTATTTTATTATTTGTAATGTTATAAATGTATTTTATTATTTATAATGTTATAAATGTAGTTTATTATTTATAATGTTATAAATGTATTTTATTATTTATAATGTTATAAATGTATTTTATTATTTGTAATGTTATAAATGTATTTTATTATTTATAATGTTATAAATGTAGTTTATAAATGTATTTTATTATTTATAATGTTATAAATGTATTTTTTTATTTATAATGTTATAAATGTATTTTATTATTTATAATGTTATAAATGTATTTTATTATTTGTAATGTTATAAATGTATTTTATTATTTATAATGTTATAAATGTATTTTATTATTTTTAATGTTATAAATGTATTTTATTATTTATAATGTTATAAATGTATTTGATTATTTATAATGTTATAAATGTAGTTTATTATTTATAATGTTATAAATGTATTTTATTATTTTTAATGTTATAAATGTATTTTATTATTTATAATGTTATAAATGTATTTTATTATTTGTAATGTTATAAATATATTTTATTATTTATAATGTTATAAATGTATTTATTATTTATAATGTTATAAATGTAGTTTATTATTTATAATGTTATAAATGTATTTTATTATTTATAATGTTATAAATGTATTTATTATTTATAATGTTATAAATGTAGTTTATTATTTATAATGTTATAAATGTATTTTATTATTTATAATGTTATAAATGTATTTATTATTTATAATGTTATAAATGTAGTTTATTATTTATAATGTTATAAATGTATTTTTTTATTTATAATGTTATAAATGTATTTTATTATTTATAATGTTATAAATGTATTTTATTATTTATGATGTTATAAATGTATTTTATTATTCATAATGTTATAAATGTATTTTATTATTTATAATGTTATAAATGTATTTGATTATTTATAATGTTATAAATGTAGTTTATTATTTATAATGTTATAAATGTAGTTTATTATTTATAATGTTATAAATGTGGTTTATTATTTATAATGTTATAAATGTATTTTATTATTTATAATGTTATAAATGTATTTTATTATTTATAATGTTATAAATGTATTTTATTATTTATAATGTTATAAATGTATTTTATTATTTATAATGTT
Organism: Trichomycterus rosablanca; assembly: GCF_030014385.1. Lineage (NCBI taxonomy): Eukaryota > Metazoa > Chordata > Actinopteri > Siluriformes > Trichomycteridae > Trichomycterus > Trichomycterus rosablanca. Next base: position 62,970,892 of record NC_085989.1, read on the forward strand.
ATAAATGTATTAAATTATTTTCTGCTTCAGAACTGAACAAGGATTTCTCCTGCTCCTCGTGTCCACGTTCCTCTACAACCCAAAATCACCTCCACAATCACATCAAGAGCTGCAACCATGATAAATATGATGATGCGCTGGTGAAGATTAAGACTGAACATGAGGATCTGACGCCCACCAGAAGCTCCAGTAATCAGCAAACGTCCTCTGGTACTGTCAGCATTAACACCTCTCTCAGTCCCACACAGGAAGAAGGAAACGTCTGCTCACAGTGTGGGAAGAGCTTCAGTACACGGAGGAATCTAAAAATACACCAGCGCATTCACACTGGAAAGAAACCTCATCAGTGCTCACAGTGTGGGAAGAGCTTTAGGTACCAGAGTAATTTCAAAATACACCAGCGCATTCACACTGGAAAGAAACCGTATCAGTGCTCACAATGTGGGAAGAGTTTTAATCAACAGAGTAATCTTAAAAAACACCAGCGCATTCACACTGGAGAGAAACCGTATCTGTGCTCACAGTGTGGAAAGAGTTTTAGGCGTCAAAGTTATCTCAAAGAACACCAGCGCATTCACACTGGAGAGAAACCGTTTCAGTGCTCACAGTGTGGAAAGAGTTTTACTCAACAGAGTAATCTCAAAGAACACCAGCGCATTCACACTGGAGAGAAACCGTTTCAGTGCTCACAGTGTGGAAAGAGTTTTTATCAACAGAATAATTTCAAAACACACCAGCGCATTCACACTGGAGAGAAACCGTATCACTGCTCACAGTGTGGGAAGAGTTTTAATCAACAGAGTAATCTCAAAGAACACCAGTGCATTCACACTAGAGAGAAACCGTATCAGTGCTCACAGTGTGGAAAGAGTTTCAAGCATCAATGTTATCTCAAAGAACACCAGCGTGTTCATACTGGAGAGAAACCGTATCAGTGCTCACAGTGTGGAAAGAGTTTTAATCGTCAAAGTCATCTTAAAAGACACCAGCTCATTCACACTGGAGAGAAACCATATCACTGCTCACAATGTGGAAAGAGTTTTAATCATCAGAGTGCTCTCAAAATACACCAGCGCATTCACACTGGAGAGAAATCGTATCAGTGCTCTCAGTGTGGGAAGACTTTTAATCAACAGAGTCATCTCAAAGAACACCAGCGCATTCACACTGGAGAGAAACCGTATCAGTGCTCACAGTGTGGAAAGAGTTTCAAGCATCAATGTTATCTTAACGAACACCAGCGCATTCACACTGGAGAGAAACCGTATCAGTGCTCACAGTGTGGAAAGAGTTTTAATCGTCAAAGTCATCTCAAAAGACACCAGCGCATTCACACTGGAGAGAAACCGTATCAGTGCTCACAGTGTGGGAAGAGTTTTAATCAACAGAGTGAACTAAAACACCAGTGCATTCACATTTTACAGAAATGATGCTCACAGTGTGGGAGCTGCTTTAGACACAAGTGTGACACATCAGATTGTACCAAACAGGCTAAAAAATAAAATATATGAATCCTCCCTGAGTGAGTGAGTAGATGAACAGATGTGGAGCACAGAGGTCACCACACTCCGGTGAAGAGATTGGATTTACCTCGACCGGTGGTAACGTTCAGAAGCAGACGATTCAAGTTGTCTGGTATCAGCTGTGTGAACTCTAGAACTTCCAACTTCCAAAACTTTTAAACTATTTCTGTTTCTGAAAAACTCTCCATTAAAATCTCCTACTTTGAATGACTGTGTTGCCTCTTTCAGCTCATATAGAGAGGTGTGGGGTGCAGGAGATGAACTTTCCTTAAGATCATGTGATGGAGTAAGTGCTGCCCACCATGCAGGTCACCTTGAACTCTTAATATCACTAACATAATAACAGAACTAAATCTAAATACTGATATATAGATTACACAGCTCTAATACACAGAGATCAATACAGATGTGATGTAAGCATGCAGTACATTAGTACATTAGTTCTTTAGACTTGTGTACAGGATACTGGTATAACATCATTCCTAACACTAGAGACGATAGATAAATGGTATAGTTATGGTACAGGAGGTTTTTGGTCTGTCGGTCCTGGATTCTGTAAATGTTCACTGTAAATAGTGCTACATTAATAAATTTCACTCGACTATTTACCGATGCTTTATTTAACCGACTGTGGGGAAGTGAAACACACGACGTTTGGACTTTTCTGCTCCACAGTAAACTGAACTTTAATACTTTTTAACTTTTTAACATGCTAACGTTTAAAGTTAAAGCATTGAGCTCTAACTGGAATTCTATATACAGCTATAATGAGAATATCAACATTTATTTCAGGTATGTTGGTATGTTGGTTATAAATTACTCCATATTGCTAATATAACAATAATTACTATTAGCATTGAGCGCTAACTGAAATTCTGTATACAGCTACATCAAGAATAGCAACAGTTACCTAAGGTGTGCTGGATCATTGGTTATAAATTACTCTATAGTGCTAATATAACAATAATTACACTCAGCATTGATCGCTAACTGAAATTCTGTGTTCAGCTACTCAGTTATGTTGGTACATTGGTTATAAATGACTCCATATTACTAATATAACAGTAATTACTATTAGCATTGATTGCTAACTAAAATTCTGTATACAGCTACATCCAGAATATCAACATTTACCTCAGATATGTTGGTACGTTGGTGAAAAAACTGCTCCATAGTGCCAATAAAACAATAATTACTATTAGCATTGAGTGCTAACTGAAATTCTGTGTACAGCTACATCAAGTATATCAACATTTATCTCAGGTGTGTTGGATCATTGGCCAAAAAAGTCTCCACATTGATGATATATAACTAGTAGCATTGATCGCTAACTGAAATTCAGTGTTCGGCTACATCAAGAACATCAACATTTACTTCAGTTCTGTTGGTACATTGGTCAAAAAAGTCTCCACATTGATGATATATAACTAGTAGCATTAATCGCTAACTGGAATTCTGTGTTCAGGTAGATCGAGAACATCAACATTTACTTCAGTTCTGTTGGTACATTGGTCAAAAAAGTCTCCATATTAATGATATATAACTAATTACATTTAACATTGATTGCTAACTGATATTCTGTATTTAAATATGTTGGGAATATCAACATGTTCCTCAGTTCAATGCATAAAGTCCTTTGATTGGCTTGGCTGGAAATATCAACCATCATAACCAGCATGACCAGTTTAGATGAGCATGAATCCACCCAGTTAGCATCATGATCTTCTCTAGGCTGGATTATTCATCAGGGTTTCATCTACAGAGTTTGTTACAGGATGAACCACAACATCAACACAGCAACAATATTTCATTGTTTAATAAATACAGGGTTGGTGATTATGATTCAGTGTAAGTGATTAAATATAGTAAATTATAATGAAGAGCACCGCGACCTTGATCAGGATTAATACAGCTGAATGAATGGATGGTGGTGATGTCAGCACTCACACTGCAATCCAGTAGGTGGCGCTAATGAACCTGAACATTATAAACCACCTCGATTCTAACAGAAGAAAGTTCAGCAGCTGGTGTGTTTGTACTAAAGTGAAACATCTGTAAGTAAAATATTGATCCATTTGTTTGTTACACTTTAATTATTAACTACATTCTGATTATTAATAAACTAGAGTTCATAATAAAACATCACTGTGAGGATTTGAGGAGATTTAACTCCAGTTTCATTTAAACACACTATTAGCTGCTATGCTAACTGTTAGCATCACGCATGATTCAGTACCGATGAACCGATTCATTTGAACCGACGAATCAGTTGATCGAAACATTCAGAGTTATTTTGAATATTTTGAAACGCATCACATTCCTTATGTTTAGGCTGATTCATGTATTTTGGAAATGTTTGATTGAATCAGTTTTAAGTTCGACTTAATAATTTAACTTTGGGCCACAAAACTGCTTCCACCAAACTCAAGACCCTAGTCAAAATATCCTATAGGAATCTTATTGGTTTTCTATCATATTTTGGAACCAATCCTATAGGAATCCTATTGGACATCTTATAGAAATCCTATTAAACATCCTATAGGAATCTTATTGGACATCTTATAGGAATCCTATTGGACATCCTATAGGAATCCTATTAAACATTCTATAGGAATCCTATTAAACATCTTGTAGGAATCCTATTGGACATCCTATAGATATTCTGTTGGATATTCTATGAGAAATGTTTTGGCCTCTAAATAGGAATCCTAATATTCTAATATGATTTTATCTAGGAATTTTATTTGATTTACAGATAAACATTTGAGAAATGCATATAAAAATCCCTGTATGTCTTATTATACCTTTTGTTTAAGAGTATTCTACATTAAAATTTCCCTGCTTAAATAAATAAACACTTATTAATTGGTAATTTAAACAATTTTATTATAATTAAGTAACAAACAGACAAACAATGATGCAAGCAAATAAATAAATTGACAGACAAAAAGGCAACAAAGGCTAGACAACAAAATCCTACATCTTTCTCGTCGCCATTTTACATTCATCTGCACACTTTTGGGAAATGGCTTGTTTGATTAGTCTAATATCTGTGCCAAATTTTTTCCTGATGTAGTCTGTAAAACAAAGAAACAACAAAAAACAACAAATAATTTTTATATTCATTTTAAACACCTCATTTTTAAAAGTGCTAATGTACTGTATGTTAGAAGGAATGATGATTGTGGTTTCTACCATCAACATCACGCAATGATACACTCATCCAATTTTTCAGAGCATTACAAGTCATTGGTTAACAATTTACAGCTGGTCTGTAGCAATGAAAGTAAATTAATATTTGAAAATTGATGCAAACAATTTACAAACCCTGTATAAAAGCAGGGATGGAACAGACTGTCACTGCACTCTCTACCACAGTATTGTATATTCAGCCTTCATAATGTCTACAGAAAGACATTTTAACAAAGAAACACAGAGCATTTGTAACTCCTAAGGGGCCATGATGTGGTAAATTCAGTTTTTCTACACCATGAAAAGATCAGTTTACATGCATTGAAATCTGAGATTATTTAGCATGTGATGCTCTAAAGACTGTGGTTTAAGCTATATACTGTAATGTTACTGTCAGCATTATATAAAACAAATATTTCCACTATAGTGTTTCCAGAAAATAATTAACTCACTTATTATGTCACACACTTTGTCTGGATCCAGCTGAGGTTTGGCCTCTCTTCCCCTAAAGGCGTTTGAGCACTTCCCTGTGTAGGTGTGTGTCGCCAACTTTCTTCTCCCAAAAACAGCCAGTAATAGATCTTTTGTTGATTTCTTTGGGTCTGTCCATTTTACATTTGCATACTGCTCAGAAGTGATTGCTGTGTTGGGTCCAATTTTAACCTAACAAAAATGACAATGTTTAGACATTCAACTAATTTAAAATGCCATTTTTATGTTGCCTTTACACATCTTAAGGCAGTGAAAAAGTACAAACCAAAAATGTTGCATACCATATAATCCAGAGAAGTAAATATCAAACACTTTCTGTGCATGATGGGAAATATGTACAAATATGTTACCCTAAGAACTAGATATTGGTCAGACAGACCATACGTACAATAGTACTTATGTACATGATTCTTATCAGGACTGGGTGAAACAAATCCTATGGCTGGGGTGGGGAAACAAGGGCCAGAGTCCAGCACAGTTTGCTGATTCTTCTGCTCTGACACCATAAATAACGTGTTCATTACCTGCTCAACTGACCCAGGTGTGCTTGGGCAGGAAAATCACCAAACTGACATAATCTGCCCTCTAAGACCATAGTACCCACTTCTGTCCTAAACATACTTTTACATCCCAAAATCAGAAGAAAAGTTGTGACAGTATGGAAAATGCAAATACAATAAAAACGCAGTGTTTTTTACATTTACCTTGACTTTTATTTTATTGCAGACAGTAGGAACCCAAGATATATTTTATGTTTTGTCTAATCAACTTGTTAATGTACCTCCATTCCTGCATTTTACACCTGCAACACATTTCAAAAAAGTTAGAACCGGGCAACAAAAGACTAGTAAAGTTGTGTAATGCTACAAAAAACATATTAGTTTAATTAATAACAGGGCAGTAAGATGATTTTGTATAAAAAGAGCATCCCAGAGCGACTGAGTCATTCAGAATTAAAGATGGGGAGGGGGTCACCACTCTGTAAAAGACTGGACAGGCAAATAGTGCAACAATTCAAGAAAAACATTTCTTAATTAAAATAGTAAAAAACTTGTGTATTTCATCAACTACAGTACATAATAAAAAGAACACTTTATAAAACTTATAAACTTTATAAACCCTTTCTAAATCATTATCTGTAAGCTTGGCACTGTATCCACAAATGCAAGTTAAAACTTTAACATGCAAAAGATGAAAACAGATATTAGCAAGATCCAGAAACACTACCACCTTCTCTTGGCCTGAGATCATTTAAGATGCACGGAGGCAAAGTGGAAAAGTGTCTTAAATGAACTCAAGCCCAGAGAACGTGGTGGTGTTTCTGTATCTTGCTAATATCTGTTTTTATCTTTTGCATGGTAAAGTTTTAACTTGTATTTGTGGATACAGTGACAAGCTCACAGACAATGGTTCACAGGTTTTGGAAAGTGTTCTTGAGTCCATTCAGTGATTTTCACTACAGAATCGGGTCTGTTTTTAATGCAGTGCTGCCTGAGGACCCAAATATCAGTCAGACAATACTGGTTTTCAGTCTTCTGTCTTACATATAGATATTTCTCCAGATTCTCTGAATCTTTTAATGATATTATGTACTGTAGATGATGAAACAGACAAGTATTTTATGTTGGGAAATGTTACTCTTCAACTTTTTGTCCACACAGTCTTTCACAGAGTGCTGAACCCCTCCCCATTTAATTCTGAAAGACTCAGTCACTCTGGCATGCTCTTTTTAAACCCAATCTTACTGCCCCTTATCAATTAAACTAATATGTTTTTGTAGCATTTACAACTTTACTAGTCTTTTGTTGCCCCGTCCCAACTGTTTTTGAAATGTGTAGCAGGTCTGAAATGCAGGAATTGATGTTTATTATTAAATAAAATAAAGTTGAGCAGATAAAACATAAAATATCTTGGGTTCATGCCAAAGTAAATGTAAGAAACACTGCATTTTAATTTTATTTGCATTTTCCATACTGTCCCAACTTTTCTGATTTGTGGTTGTAGTAAAAATTATGCTATCATATTCTTCCTTTCATCAACCACTAAAGTCATGCAACAATGCATTTTATTCTCAGAAAATGTATGTAAAGCATGTAATTTTCATCATGTTCAGAATTACTGTATAAACACAGACATACAATGATTTGTTTGTTTTTACCTGTGTGGGTAAGGTAGTTACAGTCTCATGTGTTTGCATTTTTTTATTATTATCTGGCGGTGGCAACACTTTCTCTGTCTCATGTGGGAGTACTAAGGGGATAAAAACAATGTTACCAGACTGTATAATTTTAACGATTAACAGTTTTTGAGTGATTATGACTTTTGTTAGAAAATGTTTGCAACAAAATATTATGTATAATTTAAAATATTAAACATAATTAAAATGACGGAATTATGAAAATAATCATGAAAATGTTGAGAATATGTCCAAGCGACTGAGAAAAACTGTATCAAAAACATTTTACCTCAAAATAATATATATATATATATATTACCTTTGCTTTCCACTCTAATGATCCTTTTCTCTATATTTTCAATTTTCTCCTTCATCCCCATTAGTATTTCTTTTAATTCTGAGAGTTGTTTTATCACTACTTTGGTATTGTGTGCCTGGGACAGACAGAAAGACAGACAGATTGATAAAAGTTAGTGATCATAAATTGTAAAATAGTAGAAAACAATTATAAACTGTCACCATTGTGATTATTTAATGTAAAGATATATGCATGCCGCAAAACACAAAGGAAAAAAATTAAATATTGACATGAGGTTAGGTGTGTTAGCTAACCTGAGATCCTGAATCACCAAAGGCACTAGGAGAACAAGGGCCAGCAGAATCAGATACACAAGAAGAACTCTAGAGTGAGAGAGAGAGATTATAAACTCTCAAAATATAGCAAAGAGTGTGTGAATAAGCAATCAGTAGCAGTGGCAAAATCATTAGACTAATATATCGTTTGTTGCTGTTGCAGGTATTTCCTACCTTTTGATTTACTTTATAATCCATTAGGATGGACTTTGACATTGTTCTGGCCATTTCTTTTTTTTTTTCCTTCCTTACTGTATTTGTTGGGAGGAATTCTTCCTGTACAACAAATAGATAACTACATTACTTTTTCTCTGCCATCCTGAAAGTGAATTGTAAAGCAGAGTTAGGTGGTAATCCATGTCAGTTCTTGCCTCATCCTCAGAGGTTGTAGCTGGCGAGAGGCGGATAGGTGGCCATTTTTGCCTCTGACCACGGCCACAAATTTCAGTATCCTTCGCAGAATTTTCCCTCTTTTCCAGAGTCTCTAAAATTTTCAGTAGGGCGGATCTACTTCCTTGAGAAACAAAACATACCATGTCACTGTTTCTTCTGAATTTAGGGAAATAAAAAAGGTTTTTTTTAAAGTAACTGTCTCTACTGTCCAGGAATGGCGTTCTACTAGATTTTTGAGCACTGCTGTGAGGATTTGATTGCATTCAGCAACAAGAGCGTTTGTGAGATCAGGATGTTGGATGATCACCATCCCACCTCATCCTCAACTCCCAAACACATCCCTATAGTATTTGCTAGAGCTCAATCATTCCAGAGAACACAGTTTCAAGGGGACATTTTACCTCTCTACCCCACACCAGATTTTATGCATAGTGCAAATAGGTTCATGGTTTCTCTGTTCCAGGGAGTCCTATACTATTGGTAATACTTCTCTACAGGGACTAGCTGTATGTGTTTATCTGTGTCCATAATGGGTCCAAATTAAAGTAGCTGAATCCAGAAGGAGTGTCTACAAACTTATGCAATTGTGTATATATAATTCTACACCACTTTCCAAATTATTATGCAAATTGAATTTAAGTGTCATTAAGATTGAATTTTTCAATTAAACTCATAGATGGTATTGTGTCTCGGGGCTCTTTGGATCACTAAAATCAATTTCAGCCAGGTGAGCCCAATTAAAGGAAAACTGCTTAAGAAAGATGTTCCACATTATTAAAGAGGCCTCAGCTTTCAAGCAATATAGGAAAGAAAAAGGATCTCTCTGCTGCCGAAAAGCATCAAATAGTGCAATGCCTTGGACAAGGTATGAAAACATTTGATATTTCACGAAAACTTAAGCCTGATCATCATACTCTGAAGAGATTTGTGGCTAATGCAGAGCATAAACAGGTTCCTGCAGATAAAGGCAGAATGAGGAAGGTTTCTGTCAGACAAATTCATCAGATTAAGAGAGCAGCTACTAAAATGCCATTACAAACCAGCAAACAGGTATTTAAAGCTGTTGGTGAATCAGGAGTCCCACGAACCTCAAGGTGTAGGATCCTCCAGAGGCTTGCAGTTGTGCATAAACCTACTATTCGGCCACCCCTAACAAGTGCTCACAAGCAGAAACGGTTGCAGTGGGCCCAAACATATATGGAGACTAATTTTCAAACATCATTATGAGTGCCGTGCAACCCTGGATGGTTCATATGGATGGAATAGTGGATGGTCACCATGTCCCAACAAGGCTGCGATGTCAGCAAGGGGGTGAAGGAGTCATGTTTTGGGCCTTTAGGGTCCCTGAAGGTGTGAAAATTACCTTGGCAAAGTATATAGAGTTTCTGACTGACCACTTTGTACCATGGTACAAAAAGAAGAACCGTGCCTTCTGCAGCAAAATCATCTTCATGCATGACAAATCTCGTGCTGCAAAGAATACCTCTGTGTCATTGGCTGCTATGGGCATAAAATGAAAGAAACTCGTGGTGTGGCCACCATCCTCCCTGACCTTAACCCTATTGAGAACCTTTGGAGTATCCTCAAGCAAAAGATCTATTATGGTGGGAGGCAGTTCACATCAAAACAGCAGCTCTGGGAGGCTATTCTGACATCCTGCAAAGAAATTCAAGCAGAAACTCTCCAAAAACTCACAAGTTCAATGGATGCAAGAATTGTGAAGGTGATATGAAAGGGGTCCTATGTTAACATGCAACTTGGCCTGTTAAGATGTTTTTGATTGAAATATCTTTTAATTTCAGTGAATGTGACCTCTTAATGCTGCCAATTCAACAAATGACTATTTTCAGTTCTTTACAACCTATAAAAAGTTGGAAACTCTGTTGTGCATAATAATTTGGAACAGTGCATTTTGAGTTTTTTTATTTTTGAAAAAAAAAATACTGTTATCATTGGGAGGTTTGTTCAATAAAATTCGATTTATACTCTAACGGTTGATGACTTGAAAATTATACTGACTGTACGATCATTTAGGAAAATCAGAGAAAAATATCAATTGCATAATAATTTGGAACTTGGTGTAGTGTGCCTACTTCAGTTCTTACTTTGGGTGAGTGTACTGATGTACTGATGAAATTCACTAACCTTTTTGTAGAATTTCTGCTGGGCTTGTTTCATCGCCATAAAATACATCACATATTGAACCCACTGAACAAATTCCATTTGCGATTTTTTTTATAGGCAAAACATCCCACGTAGGTGGATCTTCTATCCACTGTATTAGCATATAGGCCATATAGGCATATAGGCTCTGGAATAAGAGAGAGGGACACACAAACACACACATGCACATGCTTGTGAGCACTCAGTGAGACTTATGAAATAAAAGTAGAATAGTAAAAATATTTTTATACAGGTGTTTACTAATTAACAATAACTTTTTCTTAAATGTATGTGTATAAACTATAAATTGATATTAATGAAGTGGCCAGTCAGTGTGTGTGTATGTATATATATATACAGTGGTTGGACAATGAAACTGAAACACCTGGTTTTAGACCACAATAATTTATTAGTATGGTGTAGGGCCTCCTTTTGCGGCCAATACAGCGTCAATTCGTCTTGGAAATGACATATACAAGTCCTGCACAGTGGTCAGAGGGATTTTAAGCCATTCTTCTTGCAGGATAGTGGCCAGGTCACTACGTGATGCTGGTGGAGGAAAACGTTTCCTGACTCGCTTCTCCAAAACACCCCAAAGTGGCTCAATAATATTTAGATCTGGTGACTGTGCAGGCCATGGGAGATGTTCAACTTCACTTTCATGTTCATCAAACCAATCTTTCACCAGTCTTGCTGTGTGTATTGGTGCATTGTCATCCTGATACACGGCACCGCCATTGGATGCACATGGTCCTCCAGAATGGTTCGGTAGTCCTTGGCAGTGACGCGCCCATCTAGCACAAGTATTGGGCCAAGGGAATGCCATGATATGGCAGCCCAAACCATCACTGATCCACCCCCATGCTTCACTCTGGGCATGCAACAGTCTGGGTGGTACGCTTCTTTGGGGCTTCTCCACACCGTAACTCTCCCGGATGTGGGGAAAACAGTAAAGGTGGACTCATCAGAGAACAATACATGTTTCACATTGTCCACAGCCCATGATTTGCGCTCCTTGCACCATTGAAACCGACGTTTGGCATTGGCACGAGTGACCAAAGGTTTGGCTATAGCAGCCCGGCCGTGTATATCGACCCTGTGGAGCTCCCGACGGACAGTTCTGGTGGAAACAGGAGAGTTGAGGTGCACATTTAATTCTGTCGTGATTTGGGCAGCCGTGGTTTTATGTTTTTTGGATACAATCCGGGTTAGCACCCGAACATCCCTTTCAGACAGCTTCTTCTTGCGTCCACAGTTAATCCTGTTGGATGTGGTTTGTCCTTCTTGGTGGTATGCTGACATTACCCTGGATACCGTGGCTCTTGATACATCACAAAGACTTGCTGTCTTGGTCACAGATGCGCCAGCAAGACGTGCACCAACAATTTGTCCTCTTTTGAACTCTGGTATGTCACCCATAATGTTGTGTGCATTGCAATATTTTGAGCAAAACTGTGCTCTTACCCTGCTAATTGAACCTTCACACTCAGCTCTTACTGGTGCAATGTGCAATTAATGAAGATTGGCCACCAGACTGGTCCAATTTAGCCATGAAACCTCCCACACTAAAATGACAGGTGTTTCAGTTATTTTGTCCAACCCCTGTATATATATATATATATATATATATATATATATATATATATATATATGTATATATATATATATAGACACATATATAGGACACATACATAGGATGTGTCTTTTCGAATTAACAAATGAGAAGCTACTCACTGCATCAGTTAAGGTTAAATAACTTGTTGCCAGCTGAAACATAATCACCCATGCAGTAATTATCCAATGGGAGGCTCTTACCTATTTGCTTAGTTAAATCCAGTTAAAACCTTTTTTTTGGCCAGGCAAAAGCGAATGCATGCCGTAATCAAAGCTAAAGGCGGTCCAACCAAATATTAGAGTGTGTGACCTTTTTTTTGGCCAGGCAGTGTATATCGTATATATAATATATACATATGTATATACATATTCTGAAATCGCTTTGTCAAGAACTCTTAATTCAATTGATTGCTAATATACTATATTTAAAAAAGAAGCCGTTGTGAAAGTTATGGTGCATAAAATGATATATTTTTTCCAATTTTAATGTGTATTTACAGAAATGAGCCAAGCTTTGATGCCAGCTACATGATTTTCTGTGAGAAAGTTTCTGTCAGATGGAAAAAAGAAAGAGGCACTGGCAGAATTAATTAGACACTGTCTGAAAAGTAAAATGTGTGCCCCTTCGCCTGTCGGCAATGGATGGCACCTTGAGGATGGAGAGCTAACAGTGACCTGGATGACTAAAAATCCTGCCCCTGAAAGTGTGTTGCAGGTAGTCCACTGCAGTTGTAAGCAAGGCAAATGTGAGACAGGAAGATGTTCCTGTATGTCTGCAAGACTATGTTGTACCGATTTATGTCAATGCCAAAATTGTGCAAATGTTTCAAAGGAATCGGAAGAAAGAGCTACATGGGATAATGACTCTGATGATAGTGACATGGAGGAATTATCGTGATGAGTAAGAGATGCACTGTGTTACCCAGGAGATGGACTGCACCATGGCAATCTATGTGGTCAGGCACAGGGTGGCTAAGAGGGTGACTTACAAGGTGACAGGATTGGAGAGTTAGAACACCTGGTTGTTCCAGCTACATTCCAGTACTAAATGCTAGAAGGAGTCATGGTGTGACATTACCACATGTTGGAATGTTATGTATGAACTGATTTTAAGTTGTATTGCATATATTGCAGAATTCTCCATTTTTGCCATTATTCAAAACTAAAGGGGTTGAGTAACGAATTGACCAATTTCAACCATCTTGAACAAAAGTGTATTTTTTGTGTTTCCTTCCTCTGAATACCCAGTCATTACTGACAATTTTGATGTGTAAAACATCAGTGTTTTGCAAAATTTGGCATGTGTATGTATGTTTTTATTTAGTGCCAGTTTCTGAAGATCAACCATATTTTGTTCAAATTTGCCATATTGTATGGTCTGATTCCACACTTGAGCATACTAATGCATGAATACTTGTCTTTGATGTTTAGGTACATGTATGAATGTCAGTTTGAGATATATTTTGTGTTATTAAACTAAATATGAATAAAGTTAGAAGCAAAACCAGCAGCATATAATTTTCGTTTTTTCAATTTTACATTTATATACATTTATGGGCTGTGAAAAAAAAAACTGCAGGATATTTTGTGGAGAACTTTTAACACAAAGTCTGTAACGGCATTGTCTATGCAAAAATGCAGTTAAAAAGTAGTGCCCAGACGTGGGAACAAAAATCACTTTCTAGGCACTTTTTCCCAGTTCACCTTATGGCCTAAAAGCAATTTTACAGAATCCAGGACAGACAGACCAAAAACCTGCAAAAGCAGCAGAGGGCGACAGTGGCAGGAACAATTTCCTTAAAATTACAGGACTAAACCTTGAGAGGAACCAGACTTGGCAGGGATCTCCATCCTCCCTGGGTGGCCACTCCACTCTGTTTTCTCTCTGTACCACATTCCACTTGACCCCACATATTGAAACTTGTCTACTTTCATCACCTCAATTCCTTTTTCTACCCTTTGTGCCACCCTCCCTTTCATTCATGCAGATTCACTCCTGCTAACTGTTGTTCCACTTCTCTCCAGTGCTCACCTCCATCTCTCCAGGCTCAACTTAACCTGCTCACTTCTCCAGCTACAGATCACAGTGTCATCAGCAAACATCATATTCCTTTCTGACCTCGTCTGTCAGTTTCAAATTCCTCAAACCCCAGTTCCTCTCATACACCTTTTATTTGCCCTCACCACATTATCTTGTACTCCTGCCTCTTTGTCTCTCTGGAGATTCCAGTTCTTTTTTTTACTAACAGTCTTTATTATTTATAATGTTATAAATTTATTTTATTATTTATAATGTTATAAATGTATTTTATTATTTATAATGTTATAAATGTATTTTATTATTTATAATGTTATAAATGTATTTTATTATTTATAATGTTATAAATGTATTTTATTATTTATAATGTTATAAATGTAGTTTATTATTTATAATGTTATGAATGTATTTTATTATTTATAATGTTATAAATGTATTTTATTATTTATAATGTTATAAATGTGTTTTATTATTTATAATGTTATAAATGTGTTTTATTATTTATGATGTTATAAATGTGTTTTATTATTTATAATGTTATAAATGTATTTTATTATTTTTTACTTCAGAACTGAACAAGGATTTCTCCTGCTCCTCGTGTCCACGTTCCTCTACAACCCAAAATCACCTCCACAATCACATCAAGAGCTGCAACCATGATAAATATGATGCGCTGGTGAAGATTAAGACTGAACATGAGGATCTGACGCCCACCAGAAGCTCCAGTAATCAGCAAACGTCCTCTGGTACTGTCAGCATTAACACCTCTCTCAGTCCCACACAGGAAGAAGGAAACGTCTGCTCACAGTGTGGGAAGAGCTTTAAGTACCAGTGTCATCTCAAAAGACACCAGCGCATTCACACTGGAGAGAAACCGTATGAGTGCTCACAGTGTGGGAAGAGTTTTAATCAACAGAGTGGTCTCAAAACCCACCAGCGCATTCACACAGGGGAGAAACCGTATCAGTGCTCACAATGTGGGAAGAGTTTTGATCGATTAAGTAATCTCAAAACCCACCAGCGCATTCACACTGGAGAGAAACCATATCAGTGCTCACAGTGTGGGAAAAGTTTTAATGTACAGTGTCATCTTAAACGACACCAGCGCATTCACACTGGAGAGAAACCGTATCAGTGTTCACAGTGTGGGAAGAGTTTTAATACAAAAAGTATTCTTAGCAAACACCAGCGCATTCACACTGAAGAAAAACCATATCAGTGCTCACAGTGTGGTAAGAGATTTAATGCACAGGGTCATCTCAAAGAACATCAGCGCATTCACACTGGAGATAAACCGTATAAGTGCTCACAGTGTGGAAAGAGTTTTAATCAACAGAGTGCTCTCAAAATACACCAGCGCATTCACACTGGAGCAAAACCATATCTGTGCTCAGAGTGTGGGAAGAGTTTTAATCAACAGAGTGCTCTCAAAAAACACCAGCGCATTCACACTGGAGTGAAACCGTATCCGTGCTCACAGTGTGGGAAGAGTTTTAATCAACAGAGTGCTCTTAAAATACACCAGCGCATTCACACTGGAGAGAAACCATATCTGTGCTCACAGTGTGGGAAGAGTTTTAATCAACAGTGTGCTCTCAAAACCCACCAGCGCATTCACACTGGAGAGAAACCATATCAGTGCTCACAGTGTGGAAAGAGTTTTAATGAACAGGGTAATCTCAACAAACACCAGCGCATTCACACTGGAGAGAAACCGTATCAGTGCTCACAGTGTGGAAAGAGTTTTAATGAACAAAGTAATCTCAACAAACACCAGCGCGTTCACATTTTACAGAAATGATGCTCACAGTGTGGGAACTGCTTTGCTCATTTATCAACATTTAGACACAAGTGTGACACATCAGATTGTACCAAACAAGCTAAAATAAAAAATATATATAAATCCTCCCTAAGTGAGTGAGTGTTGGGGAGAAAAGGTTAGCAATTAATTCATTATACTGTGTAATTAACAGCTAATAATCCATTACAGGGCACCACTGTCAGTTTTAAAGGGAAATTACCAGGAAATCCAGATTTATAACAGATCAGTCACTTCCTGTTAGAGTAAAGTTTGTTAGGTCGATTATTTCTCTCACTCAGGGAATCAAACTCACAGCACTAAATTCTAAATCATTAAAATATCATAACACATACAATAACATTTAATAAGTACATAGTCATAATAAAAGTATCTGTAGGTAAAACTATTACTGAAACAGGTCTGCACACACAAAGGTCATCACACGCTGTGCAATGACCTTGGTTGGATAGGTTGAATTTTCTACACACAGCCGAATAGGAACTTTACCTTGACAGAATTACTGTGTTGCCTCATTTCAACTCACTTAGAGAGGTGTGGCGTGCAGGAGATGAACTTTCCTTAAGATCACGTGACGAAATAGGTGCTGCCCATCATGCAGGTTACCCACTTGTGGTCAGACTTTTGGTGTAGGATGTTATTTTTATTTTCTTGATTATGGGTTAGTCTCCAGTTTTAGTGCATAGACTTCACATAGTCCTTTTCAACCAGAAAGTTGGTTCTTGAAATGGTTCCATTCGGGCTTCTTAGAACTCTGGTGATACTTAGAGAAACAGACTGTGTTTACACCAGTTTTTCATTGAACCGATGATGTGTCTTCAACGGAGGGCTCTGCACAATGGCAGTAAACAGTAGTAACAAGATGGCGGAGAACGTTTGTGCTGTTGTTTAAGACAGGCAAGCCTACTGACACGGTCAGGGTCATTCTAACCTGCTTCAATAAACTGTTTTTACATGTTGACACAGATGTTACTTGTATAACTTATTGAGCATGCATCAACTTGTATAACTTGTCTTCACATACAGCAGTTGCTACAGTTCGGGCAAATGGTCACCTGTTTATTTGTAGTAGATATTGGAGTGTGTTTGCGTCAGTGGAAGCGTGGGTGTTTGGTCAACGCACAAACTTTTCTACTCATGCAAAAAGACGCTTAGCGCACACACTCAAGTTTGATATAGAAATTAGGGGTCCTAGAACTGCCCAGGATTTTTCCTGATCAGTTACTGCCAAGACTTCACGGGCCTCCCAGTCTAGAGGTGGCAGGATGATCATTTAAAGAGCTGATTGGTGAGGTTTTTTCCCTTTTGCTATGTGTTGCATGGATTAATATTGTTATGGTCACTTCTTTGTCATTTATGTATTTTCCTTGCTGTTGCTTGTTTGATAATGAAATATATTCTTTACACCAATACACATTGAACATTAATTCCTAAAAGCTTCTGTCCTGTTTTAGATAAATAATAAAAAAATTTAGATATTTGTTTTACTCAAGCAAAACAGTATGCAAGTGTGTGTGTGTGTATGTGCATGTACGTTTGTGTTTGTGAAAAATCTTCATTGCAAAATGAGCTCCCCGATGACAGGGTCCTGCTAAAATGATCCAGTAGACAAATAAATGTAACTACAAAGTATTATTTCTGGATACTCCTAAGAAACTGGACACTTACCATATTGAGAATTAAAGAAGTTTCAACGGCTTGGTAAAGCCTTTTCCCAAGGGGGAGTGGAATGTGACAGACGTGATGTCAGTGTCATTATGGTCTAACATAGTTCCAGCCTTTAGGGGGCAGTAACAGAGTTAATGCATGAGAACCTAGTACACAAGAAGTACCTTTAAAAGGGAGCATGAAGAACAGTGGGAGTGTTTGAATTGTTTATGCTATTTTCCAAGAACTCCCTAACCTTTATAGAGGTACTTGCAGTTCCATTGCTCAGTGTAAGTATATGCAAATAGCGGATTTATCTGCTGATATACGTAGAATGAAGTATAATAAAAAAAAAACCTCATGAAATACCTCCTGCAGAAAGGACAAAATGATGCAGTACTGATGAAAGACTAAGGAGTCCGGAAACATGCCAGTATATTTACCGCGGCGCCACCTGAGTGCCCGCTCAGTGTTAGTTGACGTTTGAGAACCAGTATAATAACAGTCTACTGTAGATCTTCTACACTAACAAATTAAATTTTCTTCTCTTTTACTAATAAACTGCAGTAACCAGAATGATTTGCCAGCTTACCATCATAGCACCAACAGGGAATCGTCCATGCACAGGGTACATCCCACCAGGTACCAGCTTGATCTATCACACCACACTCTTCTCTGTTATTGGAATTGGATGGCTCACCAGAACCCCAAATAAACATTACTGGGGTCTCATTTTTGTAGGACCAGCGCCAGCCATACATATCCTTGTACACCCCGAACCAGGCGTCACCAGTGAACTGGATCTCCTGAACTTGAGTTTGAAGTTTAAGCATGTCGGCATCATTCCGGATGGTAGCCATGTCGATGTGATTAGCTCTGCAGAAAGTCTTAGCGTTGTTCCATGTTTTCGTCTGCTGGATCAGATAGTATTTATACAAGGCGGCGGTGACCAGGAGGGCGACCCCTGTGGATCAGATTTAGAGCTTTATGTAGAAGGTCTGTGGTAAGAACGGGGGTGAAAGTAGTCCACAAACAGTCCGGTGCTGTCCAGTCCCATAACGTGAATGAAGCCGAGGGAAGGATGTGGTCGTTTCACCGGAAAGAATTTGAAACTACTTTTACCCCAGGGTAAAAATTGTGTTTGTGTATTAAACACCCTGATAAAGCATCTAACTCCATTCAGGGCAGTGATAGCACAGCGTTTAAGGTACTGGACTAGTAGATAGAAAGGTTATGGGTTCAAGCCCTACCACTGCCAAGTTTGGCCCCTGAACAATTTTTAGGTGTTTGTACCCACGTGAGAAAGAGAAAACATCAAACGATCAGTCATCAATAAACTCATTCATCTATCCATGATGAGGGACCTTCAAAGTGTAAACTCTATTTATTAAGGATTTAAAACTTTTTTTCTGGTTGAGCTCGTAGCCACTGATGCGCCGCTGCTTTCACATCATCATCAGATGAAAATCTTATTCGTCTTAAAGCTTCTCTCAGCCTCCAAAAAGGTGGAAACCAGATGGAGCTAAATCAGGACTAGGGAGTGTCATGGTATGGGGGTGTGTCAGTACCAGGGTCTGTCATGGTATGGAGGTGTGTCAGTACCAGTGTCTGTCATGGTATGGGGGTGTGTCAGTACCAGGGTGTGTCATGGTATGGGGGTGTGTCAGTACCAGGGTCTGTCATTGTATGGGGTGTATCAGTACCAGGGTGTGTCATGGTATGGGGGTGTGTCAGTACCAGGGTGTATCATGGTATGGGGGTGTGTCAGTACCAGGGTGTATCATGGTATGGGGGTGTGTCAGTACCAGGGTGTATCATGGTATGGGGGTGTGTCAGTACCAGGGTGTATCATGGTATGGGGTGTGTCAGTACCATAAGCGCTGAGCTGGTGCTGCCCTGATCATGTAGTGATGAATGTTAGTATTAATCTACAGATGTTTTATACCAGAGTAAAAACTAACACACCTACCGGTAAGAAACAGGACGAGAATCAGAACCTGCTTCATTACTGATACAATACGGAAGACCTGGAGAACATACAAAACATCCATCATCTACTACATCTAACACTGTACATATTCACTCCATCATCTACTACATCTAACACTGTACATATTCACTCCATCATCTACTACATCTAACACTGTACATATTCACTTCATCATCTACTACATCTAACCCTGTACATATTCACTCCATCATCTACTACATCTAACACTGTACATATTCACTCCATCATCTACTACATCTAACACTGTACATATTCACTCCATCATCTACTACATCTAACACTGTACATCTTCACTTCATCATCTACTACATCTAACACTGTACATATTCACTCCATCATCTACTACATCTAACACTGTACATATTCACTTCATCATCTACTACATCGAACACTGTACATATTCACTCCATCATCTACTACATCTAACACTGTACATATTCACTCCATCATCTACTACATCTAACACTGTACATATTCACTTCATCATCTACTACATCTAACACTGTACATATTCACTCCATCATCTACTACATCTAACACTGTAAATATTCACTTCATCATCTACTACATCTAACACTGTACATATTCACTCCATCATCTACTACATCTAACACTGTACATATTCACTCCATCATCTACTACATCTAACACTTTACATATTCACTCCATCATCTACTACATCTAACACTGTACATATTCACTCCATCATCTACTACATCTAACACTGTACATATTCACTCCATCATCTACTACATCTAACACTGTACATATTCACTCATCATCTACTACATCTAACACTGTACATATTCACTCCATCATCTACTACATCTAACACTGTACATATTCACTCCATCATCTACTACATCTAACACTGTACATATTCACTCATCTACATCTAACACTGTACATATTCACTCCATCATCTACTACATCTAACACTGTACATATTCACTCCATCATCTACTACATCTAACACTGTACATATTCACTCCATCATCTACTACATCTAACACTGTAAATATTCACTTCATCATCTACTACATCTAACACTGTACATATTCACTCCATCATCTACTACATCTAACACTGTACATATTCACTCCATCATCTACTACATCTAACACTTTACATATTCACTCCATCATCTACTACATCTAACACTGTACATATTCACTCATCATCTACTACATCTAACACTGTACATATTCACTCCATCATCTACTACATCTAACACTGTACATATTCACTCCATCATCTACTACATCTAACACTGTACATATTCACTCATCTACATCTAACACTATACATATTCACTCCGTCATCTACTACATCTAACACTGTACATATTCACTCCATCATCTACTACATCTAACACTGTACATATTCACTCATCTGCATCTAACACTGTACATATTCACTCCATCATCTACTACATCTAACACTGTACATATTCACTCCATCATCTACTACATCTAACACTATACATATTCACTCCGTCATCTACTTCATCTAACACTGTACATATTCACTCCATAATCTACTACATCTAATACTGTACATATTCACTCCATCATCTACTACATCTAACACTGTACATATTCACTCATCATCTACATCTAACACTGTACATATTCACTCCATCATCTACTACATCTAACACTACATATTCACTCCATCATCTACTACATCTAACACTGTACATATTCACTCCATCATCTACTACATCTAACACTGGACATATTCACTCCATCATCTACTACATCTAACACTGGACATATTCACTCCATCATCTACTACATCTAACACTGTACATATTCACTCCATCATCTACTACATCTAACACTGGACATATTCACTCCATCATCTACTACATCTAACACTGTACATATTCACTCCATCATCTACTACATCTAACACTGTACATATTCACTCCATCATCTACTACATCTAACACTGTACATATTCACTCATCATCTACTACATCTAACACTGTACATATTCACTCCATCATCTACTACATCTAACACTGTACATATTCACTTCATCATCTACTACATCTAACACTGTACATATTCACTCCATCATCTACTACATCTAACACTGTACATATTCACTCCATCATCTACTACATCTAACACTGTACATATTCACTTCATCATCTGCTACATCTAACACTGTACATATTCACTTCATCATCTACTACATCTAACACTACATATTCACTTCATCATCTACTACATCTAACACTGTACATATTCACTCCATCATCTACTACATCTAACACTGTACATATTCACTTCATCATCTACTACATCTAACACTGTACATATTCACTCCATCATCTACTACATCTAACACTGTGCATATTCACTCCATCTACTACATCTAACACTGTAAATATTCACTTCATCATCTACTACATCTAACACTGTACATATTCACTCCATCATCTACTACATCTAACACTGTACATATTCACTCCATCATCTACTACATCTAACACTGTACATATTCACTCCATCATCTACTACATCTAACACTGTACATATTCACTCCATCATCTACTACATCTAACACTGTACATATTCACTTCATCATCTACTACATCTAACACTGTACATATTCACTTCATCATCTACTACATCTAACACTGTACATATTCACTCCATCATCTACTACATCTAACACTGTACATATTCACTCATCATTTACTACATCTAACTCTGTACATATTCACTCATCATCTACTACATCTAACACTGTACATATTCACTCCATCATCTACTACATCTAACACTGTACATATTCACTCATCATCTACTACATCTAACACTGTACATATTCACTTCATCATCTACTACATTTAACACTGTACATATTCACTCCATCATCTACTACATCTAACACTGTACATATTCACTCCATCATCTACTACATCTAACACTGTACATATTCACTCCATCATCTACTACATCTAACACTGTACATATTCACTCCATCATCTACTACATCTAACACTGTACATATTCACTCCATCATCTACTACATCTAACACTGTACACATTCACTCACTCTGATGTTAAATGTTTATCCACCATGGATTTTAGTCTCTCAGATCTTCTTCAAGTCACTAATGTTTAGCTGTTTTTCATCATTAAATACAATCCCTTGTGTCAAGTCCACATTTTCTCTCTGCATTGCTATTGGTTGTTTCTTTTAACTCTCACTGTGATTGGTCGAGACAGATTTGATTCCCTTTTTCCATTCGTCAGTTTTGAATTTGAATTCTAATTTGTTTTTTTCTCTACTGAACTAAAGTCTGTGGATAAGGTGACAGACAGAAGGGCTAAATGTGTAAATGTCAGGGTTTTTCCTAATTTATACAAACATTTCTTTAGTGAATTGAAGCACTTAATAATTCATTCAGTCATTGTCTGCTTTGCTATTCACTTCATCTTATTTACGGTCACGGTGGCTCTGATTCACTGGGCGAGGGGTAGGAGGGATGACGGGTCACCTGTCAATCACAGGGCAAACACCCACACCCACACCTACCTTTAACTTTCCTGACTGCTTGTATTTGTACTGTGGGATGAAACCAGAGCTCCCAAAGGAAACCCACACAGACACGAGACAGTGTTTCCCCCTGTCAGATTCATCAGATTGCAGATAAAAAGCAAAGTGGAAGTTTGGCAGTTGTAGCCTAGTGGTTAAGGTACTGGACTAGTAATCAGAAGGTCGCCGGTTCAAACCCCATCACTGCCAGGTTGCCACTGCTGGGCCCTCAATTGCTTAGACTGTACATTATACTGTCACAGTACTGTAAGTCGCTTTGGATAAAATTGCTGCTAAATGCCGTAAATATGAATGTAAGTATTTTCTCTAGTGGCCTCAGACTTTTTGGCCCCCACTTTGTGTGTACACTATACGGACAAAAGTATTGGGACGCCTACAAATTACACCTACAGAAGCTTTTAAGATATGCTTTTCTTTAAAGGCTCGCCACAACTGCCCTAAAGAAGACCCAACAAACCCACCAACCCCTGAAACAATCCCATAGCATCATCCCTCCTCCACCACACTTTACAGCTGGAACAAAGCAGTTAGCCAGGTAACGTTTCCTAACGGTCTGTGTCTAAATTTGGATCACCATCATTTTATATGGATGCTACCTTACTTCTGAGACACGTTGAACACTATATGGACAAAGATATGTGGACACAAGGTCATAAGTTTTAACCACAATCTGGTGCTGAGTGGCTGGTGAGGTGCCTCCTCCCCAAGACAGAATAGTTTGGTAACCAGGCTGGGTTGTAACACTAGTGTAAATGTAACACTAAACATAAATACTGTGTTCTCCTGCTATTCTGGTCGTTTTGTGTTAATACTGAGATACAACCGTTCATCCCAAATCAGTGCCGGACTTCCCTAAAGCTCTTTTGATGGACATGTTTATCAGAAATCTCACACTTGGTTGCTCCTGATTTCTTTAAAGCTGGACAAAAACCAGCTGCTCCTGATTTCCATACAAAGGTCATTATACAAACGCCTGGATGTAAATGAGTAGTTATTAGTCACCTGGGTCACAGACTAAAGAGACAGGTCAGGAAAGGACAGGATAACTTTTGTGCTTAAGTAGTGTATTGTAGCTAATCCATCAATAAATCAGAAAAAGTTGGGACATTATGGAAAATGTAAATAATAAAAACTTACATACGTTTATTTGATGTCAGACAGAATGAAGCTGAGATATTTCATCTTTTATCTGCTCAACTTCATTTAATTTACTAATAAACATCCATTCCTGCATTTCAGGCCTGCAACACATTCCAAAAAAGTTGGGACAGGGGTAGTTTAGGGCTAGTAATGAGGTGAAAAAACTAGATAATGATGTGATGTTAAACAGGTGATGTGAACAGGTGATTGTAATGATGGTTCGGTACAACAGCAGCATCCAGGAAAGGCTGAGAGTCTCTGATGAGTAAAGATGATCAGAGGATCCAGTTTGTCCACAAATGTGTGAGAAAATGATTGAAATGTTTAAAAACAATGAACCTCAGCTTCATCCGGTCTGACATCAAATAAAAGTCAAAGTCAATGTAAGAAACTCTGTGTTTTTATTTTATTTAATTTTTTTATACTGTCCCAACTTTTTCTATTCTAGATTAAATGAGATAAAAAATCTTCCTCTTCTTTTAGGCTGAACATTTAACAACATTTAACAAAAATATTAATAAAATAAACTAGCCACTAGGGAACACAAGCCAGTGTATTTTTTGTGCTGGTCCCAAGCCTGGGTAAATGGTGAGGGTTGTGTCAGGAAGGGCATCCGACGTAAAACACTTTGCCAAAACTAACATGCGATTTCATCTAAGAGATACCATACCGAATCGGTCAAGGCCCGGGTTAACAACGACCGCCACTGGTGCTGTTGACAAACAGGGTGCCGGTGGAAATTGTGCTACTGTTAGTCGAAGACCGCGAGGAGGGAAACGTGTCAGGAGACGGAAAGAGAGGAGGAAGGTCAAGAGTGTAGGACTGAGGGTGGCAACTCTAAATTTGGGGACAATGACAGGCAAAGGTAGAGAGCTGGCTGACATGATGCAGAGAAGGAAGGTACAGTGGGGTCAAAAAGTATTTAGTCAGCCACTGATTGTGCAGGTTCTCCTACTTAGAAAGATGAGAGAGGTCTGTAATTTTCATCATAGCTACACTTCAACTATGAGAGACAAAATGAGAAAAAAACATCCAGGAAATCACATTGTAGGATTTTTAAAGAATTTATTTGTAAATTATGGTGGAAAAATAAGTATTTGGTCAATAACAAACAAGCAAGATTTCTGGCTCTCACAGACCTGTAACTTCTTCTTTAAGAAGCTCCTCTGTCCTCCACTCGTTACCTGTATTAATGGCACCTGTTTGACCTCGTTTTCTGTATAAAAGACACCTGTCCACAGCCTCCAAACTCAACCATGGCCAAGACCAAAAAGCTGTCGAAGGACACCAGGAAGAAAATTGTAGACCTGCACCAGGCTGGGAAGAGTAAATCTACAATAGGCAAGCAGGTTGGTGTAAATAAATCAACTGTGGGAGCAATTCTAAGAAAATGGAAGACATACAAGACCATTGATAATCTCCCTTGGGGTCAAGATCTCATTCCGTGGGGTCAAAATGATCATGAAAACGGTGAGCAAAAATCCCAGAACTACACGGAGGGACCTGATGAATGACCTGCAGAGAGCTGGGACCAAAGTAACAAATCCTATGGAGCATATGGATGATCCAGAAGAGGATTGGGAGAATATCATGTGGTCAGATGAAACCAAAATGGAACTTTTTGGTAAAAACTCAACTCGTCGTGTTTGGAGGAAGAAGAAGAACCCAAGAACACCATACCTACTGTGAAGCATGGGGATGGAAACATCATGCTTTGGGGCTGTTTTTCTGCAAAGGGGACAGGACGACTGATCCGTGTTAAGGGAAGAATGAACGGGGCCATGTATCGTGAGATTTTAAGCCAAAACCTCCTTCCATCAGTGAGAGCATTGAAGATGGAACGTGGCTGGGTCTTCCAGCATGACAATGATCCCAAACACACCGCTCGGGCAACAAAGGAGTGGCTCCGTAAAAAGCATTTCAAGGTCCTGGAGTGGCCTAGCCAGTCTCCAGACCTCAACCCCATAGAAAATTTGTGGAGTCCGTGTTGCCCAGCGACAGCCCCAAAACATCACTGCTCTAGAGGAGATCTGCATGGAGGAATGGGCCAAAATACCAGCTACAGTGTGTGCAAACCTGGTGAAGACTTACAGGAAACGTTTGACCTCTGTCATTGCCAACAAAGGTTATGTTACAAAGTATTGAGTTGAACTTTTGTTATTGACCAAATACTTATTTTCCACCATAATTTACAAAAAAATTCTTTAAAAATCCTACAATGTGATTTCCTGGATTTTTTTTCTCATTTTGTCTCTCATAGTTGAAGTGTACCTAAAATTACAGACCTCTCTCATCTTTCTAAGTAGGAGAACCTGCACAATCAGTGGCTGACTACTGTAGATGTTTTATGTGTTCAAGAGACCAGGTGGAAGGGCAGCAAGGCTTACAGCATTGGAGCAGGGTTTAAACTGTTTTACCATAGTGTGGATAGAAAGAGAAATGGAGTAGGGGTGGTCTTGAAAGAGGAGTTAGCAAAGAACGTAGTAGAGGAGACTGGTGATTGGAGCAGACCTAAATGGACATGGAAACAGAGGAGATGAGGAAGTGATGGGTAGGTTTGGTGTCAAGGAATGGAACCAGGAAGGACAGATGGTGGGGGATTTTGCCAAGAGAATGGAAATGGCTGTAGTCAACACTTATTTCCAAAAACGGGAGGAACATAGGGTGACCTATAAGAGTGGAGGAAGGAGTTCACAAGTAGACTACATTCTGTGTAGAAAAGGAAACCTCACAGAGATTTATGGACTGTAAGGTCATGGTAGGGGAGAGCGTGGCCAGACAGCATCGGATGGTGGTGTGTAGAATGACTGTTGTTGTGAAGAAGAGAAAAAGTGTCAAATCAGAGAAGAAGACCAAATGGTGGAAGCTGAGGAAGGAAGAATGTGGTGAAGAGTTCAGAGAGGAGCTGTTAAAGGCTCTGGGTGGTAAGAAAGAGCTTCCAGATGACTGGGCTACTACAGCAACAGTGATTAGAGAGACAGGTAGGAAGGTACTTGGAGTGGCATCTGGACAGAGAAAAGATGATAAGGAAACCTGGTGGTTGAATAGTGAAGTGCAGGAAGCGATTCAGAGGAAGAGGTTAGCCAAGAAGAAATGGGACATTGACAGGACTGACGAAAGTAGACAGGAATATAAGGAGATGAAACGTAAGGCAAAAAGAGAGGTAGCAAAGGCAAAGCAGAAGGCGTATGATGAGTTGTATGGGAGGTTGGACACTAAAGAAGACGAGAAGGACTTGGCCAGACAGAGGAATCAGGCTGGAAAGGATGTGCAGCAGGTTAGACTTGTTAAAGATAGGAATGGTAATGTTCTAACAAGTGAGGAGAGTGTGATGGGAAGATGGAAGGAGTACTTTGAGGAGCTAATGAATGAAGAGAATGAAAGGGAAAGAAGAGTAGAGGTCATAGGAACGGTAGATCAATGAGAATGAAGTTTGGAAAGCTTTGAAGAGGATGAAGAAAGGGAAGGCAGTTGGACCTGATGACATACCAGTGGAAGTATGGAAATGTCTAGGTGAGATGGCAATGAGGTTTTTGACTCAATTATTCAATGGCATTGTTGAGAGTGAGAAAATGCCAGAGGAATGGAGGAGAAGTGTGCTGGTGCCCATTTTTAGGAACAAGGGTGATGTACAGAGTTGTAACAACTACAGGGGAATTAAGTTGATGAGCCACACAATGAAGATCTGGGAGAGAGTTGCGGAAGCTAGACTTAGACAAGAGGTAACTATTTGTGAGCAGCAGTATGGTTTCATGCCAAGAAAGAGTACCACAGATGCCATCTTTGCTTTGAGGGTGCTGATGGAGAAGTACAGAGAGGGTCAGAAAGAACTTCATTGTGTCTTTGTTGATTTAGAAAAAGCGTATGACAGAGTGCCAAGGGAGGAGCTGTGGTGTTGTATGAGGAAATCTGGAGTGGTGGAGAAGTATGTCAGACTGGTACAGGACATGTATGAGGACAGCAGGACAGTTTTGAGATGTGCTGTAGGAGTGACAGATAGCTTCAAGGTGGAGGTGGGACTACATCAAGGATCGGCTCTGAGCCTCTTCTTGTTTGCTTTGGTGATGGACCGACTAACAGATGAGGTCAAGCAGGAATCCCCATGGACTATGATGTTTGCAGATGATATTGTGATCTGTGGTGAGAACAGGGAACAGGTGGAAGATAACTTGGAGAGGTGGAGATATGCACTTGAAAGAAGAGGAATGAAAGTCAGCCGTAGCAAGACAGAGTACATGTGTGTGAATGGGAGAGAGACAGGTGGAACAGTGAGGCTACAAGGAGCCGAAGTCACAAAGGTGAAGGACTTCAAGTACTTAGGGTCGACTGTCCAGGAAAATGGGGAGTGTGGTAAAGAGGTCAAGAAGAGAGTCCAGGCAGGATGGAGTGGATGGAGAAAAGTTTCAGGAGTGATTTGTGACAAAAGGGTGACAGCAAAGGTCAAAGGAAAAGTTTACAGGACAGCGGTGAGACCAGCTATGTTGTATGGTTTGGAGACAGTGGCATTGACAAAAAGACAGGAGAAAGAACTGGAAGTGGCAGAACTGAAGATGTTGAGGTTCTCCTTGGGAGTGACAAGGATGGATAAGGTTAGGAATGAGATAATCAGAGGTACAGCACAGGTTAAACAACTAGGAGATTAGAGAGTTAGAGAGGCCAGACTGAGATGGTTTGGACATGTCCAGAGGAGGGACAGTGGGTATATTGGTAGAAGGATGTTAGAAATGCAGCTGCCAGGAAAAAGACAAAGAGGAAGGCCAAAGAGGAGATATATGGATGCAATTAGAGAGGACATGGAAGTAGTTGGGGTGAGGACAGAGGACGCAGTGGACAGAGTGAGATGGAGGAGGATGACTCGCTGTGGCGACCCCTGAAAAGGGAAAAGCCGAAAGAAGAAGAAGAGCAAAAATATTAATAAAATATTATATTCTACATAATTTTAAAAATGAATGATTGGTGCTAGACTATAAATATATTCTACAGCAGCTGGAGAAAATCACACAGACATGAAAACCAGTCCAGAAAACCTGGAACCTGAATCCAGCTCTGAAACCCCTCCAGATCACCACCACCGTCTCTTCAGACTTCAGGAGAATCTCTGCAGGTTAATATTTGAACATTTCCCTAATGTGGCGTCTGGGTACAAAAAACAAAAACAAAGAGCAGCTGGTTCAGTCCTGCAGCTCCTCTGGTTTGGTTTTTCACTGAACCATTGAGATGTTTGTATAGCATCTGATGACCATTAATGAGGCTTAATGCACCTGTACACGTCTGTCCATGTCTGAATCTCCAGTTTATTCTGCACTTACTGTCTATTTGTTGTTTATTGTTTTGGTATTTTTTGGATATTCACACTGAGCTAGTACTTGTGTCCTTGTGTCCTTGTGTCCTTCATTATTGTTTCATTATACTGCTCCTCCATATACACCGAGCAGGTAGAACATCCTGAGCACAGACAGGTGAAGTGAATAACACTGATTATCTCTTCATCACGGCACCTGTTAGTAGGTCCAAGGAAGGAACAGTGGTAAACCGGCGACAGGGTCATGGGCGGCCAAGGCTCACTGATGCACGTGTGGTCCGATCCAACAGACGAGCTACTGTAGCTCAAACTGCTGAAGAAGTTCATGTTGGTTTTGATAGAAAGCTGATATCTTGGTGCCAGATACCACAGCACATCTTTAGGGGTCTAGTGGAGTACATGCCTCGACGGGTCAGGGCTGTTTTGGCAGCAAAAGGGGGACCAACACAATATTAGAGGAGGCTGAAATATTGATGTATCACATAGTACCAGACAGAACAGGAAAAATATGGCAACCATCAAAGAAAGTTAAATTAGATCATTGACCAGCTCCTCCCGTGTAATTCTGGACTGACCTCACCTTTCTCAGAATCATTCTTACCCCACCAGGTGAGATCTTGCATGGAGCTCCAGAGTGAGGGTGATTGACTGTGATCTTGTATTTCTTCCATTTTCGAATTATCGCACCAACAGTGGTCTCTTTCTCACCAAGCTTCTTGCTGATGGTCTTGTAGCCCATTCCAGCCTTGTGCAGGTCTACAATCTTGTCCCTGACGTCCTTTGATAGCTCTTTGGTCTTGCCCATGGTGGTCGAGAGATTTGAATGGAAGAAACTGATTCTGTGACAGGAGTCTTTTATACAGGGACAGGACTAATTTGTGTGCCTCATGGGCACATAACCGGTCTGTGGGGGTCAGAATTCTTGCTGGTTGGTAGGGGATCAAATACTTATTTCCCTTAATTAAATACAAATTAATTTATAACTTTTATTTAATGTTTTTTTTCTGGATTTTTTGTTGATATTCTGTCTCTCTCTGTTAAAAATTATAGACTGTTCAAGTCTTTGTAAGGGGGTAAACTTACAAAATCAGCAGGGGATCAAATACTTATTTCCCCCACTGTATGTCTCCTCACAGAAGCTGGAGAGCTTGCCTGTAACCAAAATTCTCGAGAACCGCCTTTAAGTGATGACGAAACCATGAAGAGCTGTATGAAAGTGGTGTCAAGTACCCTGGAGATCCTTCTGCAAGTGGCAAAGAGGACACTGTAGAGCCATCTGGAAACAGTCAAGAAGACTGGAGGAGAGTTGTTTAAAAGTGGCAAAAAGACCTTGGAGAGGAATCTGGAGGTGTGGACAAGACCCCTAAGAGCATTTTGAAAGCAGCAACAACATCTTTGTAAAGCTGTCTGGAAGCGACAAAGAGACCTACAGAGAACTGTTTGGAAATGGCAAAAAGACCTCCAAAGAACTGTTAGGAAGTGGCAAAGAAACCTACAGAGAACTGTCTGGAAGTGGCAAAAAGACCTACAAAGAAGTCTGAAAGTGGCAAAGAGACCTACAGAGAACTGTCTGGAAGTTGCAATTAGACCACCGGAGAAATGTCTGAAAGATGCAAAGAGACCTACAGAGAACTGTCTGGAAGTTGCAAAGAGACCACCAAAGAACTGTCTGGCAGTGGCAGAGAGACCTACAGAGAACTGTATGGCAGTGGAAAAGAGGCAAATCGGAGAACTGTCTGGAAGTCGCAAAGAGACCTACAGAGAACTGTCTGGCAGTGGCAAAGAGACCACCGGAGAACTGTCCCAAAAGTGGCAAAGAGACCTACAGAGAACTGTCTGGAAGTGGCAAAGAGACCTACAGAGAACTGTCTGGAAGTGGCAAAGAGACCTACAGAGAACTGTCTGGCAGTGGCAAAGAGACCACCGGAGAACTGTCCCAAAAGTGGCAAAGAGACCTACAGAGAACTGTCTGGCAGTGGCAAAGAGGCAAATCGGAGAACTGTCTGGAAGTCGCAAAGAAACCTACAGAGAACTGTCTGGATGTGGCAAAGAGACCTATAGAGAACTGTCTGGCAGTGGCAAAGAAACCTACAGAGAACTGTCTGGAAGTGGCAAAGAGACCTACAGAGAACTGGCTGGAAGTGGCAAAGAGACCTACAGAGAACTGTCTGGAAGTGGCAAAGAGACCTACAGAGATCTGTCTGGCAGTGGCAAAGAGACCTACAAAGAACTGTCTGGAAATGGCAAAGAGACCACTGGAGAACTGTCTGGAAGTGGCAAAGAGACCTAAAGAGAACTGTCTGGCAGTGGCAAAGAGACCTACAGAGAACTGTCTGGAAATGGCAAAGAGACCACCGGAGAACTGTCTGGAAGTGGCAAAGAGACCTAAAGAGAACTGTCTGGCAGTGGCAAAGAGACCTACAGAGAACTGTCTGGAAGTGGAAAAGAGGCAAATCGGAGAACTGTCTGGAAGTCGCAAAGAGACCTACAGAGAACTGTCTGGCAGTGGCAAAGAGACCACCGGAGAACTGTCCCAAAAGTGGCAAAGAGACCTACAGAGAACTGTCTGGAAGTGGAAAAGAGGCAAATCGGAGAACTGTCTGGAAGTCGCAAAGAGACCTACAGAGAACTGTCTGGCAGTGGCAAAGAGACCACCGGAGAACTGTCCCAAAAGTGGCAAAGAGACCTACAGAGAACTGTCTGGAAGTGGCAAAGAGACCTACAGAGAACTGTCTGGAAGTGGCAAAGAGACCTACAGAGAACTGTCTGGCAGTGGCAAAGAGACCACCGGAGAACTGTCCCAAAAGTGGCAAAGAGACCTACAGAGAACTGTCTGGAAGTGGCAAAGAGACCTACAGAGAACTGTCTGGCAGTGGCAAAGAGGCAAATCGGAGAACTGTCTGGAAGTCGCAAAGAAACCTACAGAGAACTGTCTGGATGTGGCAAAGAGACCTATAGAGAACTGTCTGGCAGTGGCAAAGAAACCTACAGAAAACTGTCTGGAAATGGCAAAGAGACCTACAGAGAACTGTCTGGAAGTGGCAAAGAGACCTACAGAGAACTGGCTGGAAGTGGCAAAGAGACCTACAAAGAACTGTCTGGAAATGGCAAAGAGACCACTGGAGAACTGTCTGGAGGTGGCAAAGAGACCTAAAGAGAACTGTCTGGCAGTGGCAAAGAGACCTACAGAGAACTGTCTGGAAATGGCAAAGAGACCACCGGAGAACTGTCTGGAAGTGGCAAAGAGACCTAAAGAGAACTGTCTGGCAGTGGCAAAGAGACCTACAGAGAACTGTCTGGAAGTGGCAAAGAGACCTACAGAGAACTGTCTGGAAGTGGCAAAGAGACCTACAGAGAACTGTCTGGAAGTGGCAAAGAGGCCTACAGAGAACTGTCTGGCAGTGGCAAAGAGACCTACAAAGAACTGTCTGGAAATGGCAAAGAGACCACTGGAGAACTGTCTGGAGGTGGCAAAGAGACCTAAAGAGAACTGTCTGGCAGTGGCAAAGAGACCTACAGAGAACTGTCTGGAAATGGCAAAGAGACCACCGGAGAACTGTCTGGAAGTGGCAAAGAGACCTAAAGAGAACTGTCTGGCAGTGGCAAAGAGACCTACAGAGAACTGTCTGGAAGTGGCAAAGAGACCTACAGAGAACTGTCTGGAAGTGGCAAAGAGACCTACAGAGAACTGTTTAGAAGTGGCAAAGAGACCACCTGAGAACTTTCTGGAAATTGCAAAGAGGCCTTCAGAGAACTGTCTGGAAGTGGCAAAGAGGCCTACAGAGAACTGTCTGGCAGTGGCAAAGAGCCCACCGGAGAACTGTCTGGAAGTGGCAAAGAGGCCTACAGAGAACTGTCTGGAAATGGCAAAGAGACTGGCAAAGAGACCTACAGAGAACTGTCTGGAAGTGGCAAAGAGACCTACATAGAACTGTCTGGAAATGGCAAAGAGACCTACAGAGAACTGTTTAGAAGTGGCAAAGAGGCCTACAGAGAACTGTCTGGAAGTGGCAAAGAGACCTACAGAGATCTGTCTGGCAGTGGCAAAGAGACCTACAAAGAACTGTCTGGAAATGGCAAAGAGACCACTGGAGAACTGTCTGGAAGTGGCAAAGAGACCTAAAGAGAACTGTCTGGCAGTGGCAAAGAGACCTACAGAGAACTCTCTGGAAATGGCAAAGAGACAGTTCAGTTCGGCAGTATATGTTCTGTTAGTGTGAGCGAGAGGCAGGTAAACTGGTAAACACTTTTTTTTTACAGAATTAGTATTCTTTTGTTTTCTTTATATTTTAATTTCCCAATAATATAAATATTCTCACTCATTCCTATTTCCACGTTTGAATATTCTCAGTCTGTGTGTAGGTACATTTGTCAGCTTTGACTTAAATTTGTATTAAAGCCTTTCAAGAAATAGAGTTGTTCTATTAGTAATGGCAATTTAATTAAGGGGGCGTATTAAAATGAAATACAATTAGATCATCTTTTTTCTCCATTTACATAATCAACATGTATTTTTTAATCATTGGGTTTTAAGTTTAAGTTCGAAAACATGCATTTTTATTTCTTTACCTCATACATCACTTTAAGCCAGTATCAATAGCTTGGCTGTCATCATTCATGCACAAATCAAGCCTTGAATATATTTCTGGCTTCAAAAACATGACTATCAACATGCCCCCTCATTAGGTTTTACTGCCCCCCCAAGCAAAGCAGTCCAGAACCGGGGCTGCCCTGTATATATATATATGAAATATATATATATATATATATATATATATATACAGTATATATATACTGTACATACATACACGTTTAAACGTCTTCTTTGATGACAATTAAAAACAAATGCACAGTCGTTTCTAATGTTGCAGTTAAAAAAAAAGGAAAAACGCGTAGACTCTAATTTCAATCTCTTAGACCCGAAGCGTATAAATTACCGCCGCGGTGCTGCGTGCGCAGCCTGTGTGTTGATTATAGGAGCGTATAAAGCGCAGCGCGCCGCTTCTGGTGCTAAATGGGGGTATAAACTGCACCCTGTTCCGCAGCTCCACTCCCCCCTCAGTTCTCACCCATCACTGCTCATACAGTATGAACGACATGCACAGCGTGTTTAGATATGGATGTAGTTCAGATTTTGTTTTTCAGAATGTTTTCCTCTAAAAAAATCCCGTCAGAGTCTCGCGCCTGCAAACAGTGTCATGGTTGTCATGGTAACTTTAAATAACGGTACTCCAGCACAGCAAGTTAGCTGTCTGGCTATAACGTTATTAATATCTAATTAATATAACTTTAAAAAAATCAAGAAAACTATCGGACATGTCTTACTAATTTTTTAATCAAAATATATGATGTAAATGCAATGTTAAACGCAATGAACCCTAATGCCGGCGTCCGCGTAAGTTAACAACCGTTAAAAAACACTACGAACTTAAACTATAAAAACTTACTTAATCGATTTATTTATATGTACTTAATAAAATATAATATTTCTATATCGCATTTTAACGAAAATAAGCTTAAATGAAAGTGTGCATACATGTTTGTACCTTCTCAGTAGCTGGTAGACTCCTGGTCGGATCCAACGTCTTTAACGGACCAGGTGTAATTCAAATTGTGATTCCGCACGCGCAGGTCAGTACTGCACTGCAGCCACTGTAGAAGCTTTCCTGTGTTAGCTGAATCTCTCTCTTTCTCTCTAATATATATATATATATATATATATATACAGTGTATCACGAAAGTGAGTACACCCCTCACATTTCTGCAAATATTTTATTATATCTTTTCATGGGACAACACTATAGACATGAAACTTGGATATAACTTAGAGTAGTCAGTGTACAACTTGTATAGCAGTGTAGATTTACTGTCTTCTGAAAATAACTCAACACACAGCCATTAATGTCTAAATAGCTGGCAACATAAGTGAGTACACCCCACAGTGAACATGTCCAAATTGTGCCTAAAGTGTCAATATTTTGTGTGACCACCATTATTATCACTGCCTTAACTCTCCTGGGCATGGAATTCACCAGAGCTGCACAGGTTGCTACTGGAATCCTCTTCCACTCCTCCGTGATGACATCACGGAGCTGGTGGATGTTAGACACCTTAAACTCCTCCACCTTCCACTTGAGGATGCGCCACAGGTGCTCAATTGGGTTTAGTCCATCACCTTTACCTTCAGCTTCCTCAGCAAGGCAGTTGTCATCTTGGAGGTTGTGTTTGGGGTCGTTATCCTGTTGGAAAACTGCCATGAGGCCCAGTTTTCGAAGGGAGGGGATCATGCTCTGTTTCAGAATGTCACAGTACATGTTGGAATTCATGTTCCCTCAATGAACTGCAGCTCCCCAGTGCCAGCAACACTCATGCAGCCCAAGACCATGATGCTACCACCACCATGCTTGACTGTAGGCAAGATACAGTTGTCTTGGTACTTCTCACCAGGGCGCCGCCACACATGCTGGACACCATCTGAGCCAAACAAGTTTATCTTGGTCTCGTCAGACCACAGGGCATTCCAGTAATCCATGTTCTTGGACTGCTTGTCTTCAGCAAACTGTTTGCTGGCTTTCTTGTGCGTCAGCTTC
Source organism: Trichomycterus rosablanca (assembly GCF_030014385.1). Lineage (NCBI taxonomy): Eukaryota > Metazoa > Chordata > Actinopteri > Siluriformes > Trichomycteridae > Trichomycterus > Trichomycterus rosablanca. Next base: position 63,007,201 of record NC_085989.1, read on the forward strand.
CTTCTGGGATGACGACCATGCAGACCGAGTTGATGCAGTGTGCGGCGTATGGTCTGAGCACTGACAGGCTGACCTCCCACGTCTTCAACCTCTGCAGCAATGCTGGCAGCACTCATGTGTCTATTTTTTAAAGCCAACCTCTGGATATGACGCCGAACACGTGGACTCAACTTCTTTGGTCGACCCTGGCGAAGCCTGTTCCGAGTGGAACCTGTCCTGGAAAACCGCTGTATGACCTTGGCCACCATGCTGTAGCTCAGTTTCAGGGTGTTAGCAATCTTCTTATAGCCCAGGCCATCTTTGTGGAGAGCAACAATTCTATTTCTCACATCCTCAGAGAGTTCTTTGCCATGAGGTGCCATGTTGAATATCCAGTGGCCAGTATGAGAGAATTGTACCCAAAACACCAAATTTAACAGCCCTGCTCCCCATTTACACCTGGGACCTTGACACATGGCACCAGGGAGGGACAACGACACATTTGGGCACAATTTGGACATGTTCACTGTGGGGTGTACTCACTTATGTTGCCAGCTATTTAGACATTAATGGCTGTGTGTTGAGTTATTTTCAGAAGACAGTAAATCTACACTGCTATACAAGCTGTACACTGACTACTCTAAGTTATATCCGAGTTTCATGTCTATAGTGTTGTCCCATGAAAAGATATAATGAAATATTTGCAGAAATGTGAGGGGTGTACTCACTTTCGTGATACACTGTATATACTGTATATATATATATATATATATATATATATATATAGTCACACACACTGTATATACTGTATGTTTTAATTCACTTATTATACCATACTTGACCCACAGATCCCTTGTCAGCTGTTCCAGGACCCCTAATTGTACTAATACAATCTGTACAAATTAATGGAATAATGGACACAGATACAATTAATACATGTAGAAAAGGCCTGTATAAAAGGTATTTTTAAAGTCCTTATGGCACCTCTATGTATTTTCCATCCTTGCATCTGGTTCGAAACCAGAAAAGGTTTACACATTTCCTATTGTAGTTTTAAGTTCGTTGTTCTTTTGTTAGATTTTTGGATGCTGATTTGATGGAACCACTCCCAAAGACCACAAAATGGAGAAAGGGAAACCACCATTGTGATTTTCCCCAGACTCATAATGGAAACATCACTGAAGATTCATCCCCCTGCACTGGTCAAGAATACTGTTCTGTTCTGGAAATGGACATTGACCTCTCTAGTTCACTACAATGTGAACATGAGGAGGACACCGTATCATTAAGTGACACAATTTCTGAAGTTTTGCCAGATTCTGGTAACACAGAAGGTGTTCATGAATTTCCAAACTCTGAATCAGAGTTTATGGGGGCTCCACTTTACCCAGGGTCAGACATAACACTTGCACAATGTGTAGTGCTCATTCTAGCTTATTCTCTTAGACACAACTTAAGCGCTAGAGCTGTAGAAGATAATTTAAAACTACTAAGCCTCCTCTTACCAGCAAATAACATTTTGCCACATTCTCTCCATATATTCAAAACACTGTTTAAAAACCCAGCAGATTCTATTACCATACATTATTTTTGTGAAGGCTGTGGAATGTGTCTACCCAAGCAAAATACACATTGTATGGCCTGTGGTGATAAAAGTGACACTGATAAAAATCTTAGGGAAGGTAACTTTTTTATTAGTGTATCACTTGACAGTCAGATCAGAGACATCCTACAAAGGGAGGACTGCCCCATTGTAGAGCATACAGACGTACATCACAGTGAAATGCTTAAAGGAATCACAAACTTTAGTTGTGGTGATGTGTCCTTGCTTTGGAATTGTGATGGTATTTCTGTTTTCAATTCTTCATCATACTCTCTGTGGCCAATTCGCTGTGTAATAAATGAACTTCCAGCTGAAGTGCGTTATAAAAATGTGCTGCTGGCAGGTGTCTGGTTTGGACGTGGAAAGCCAGAAATGTTCACATTTTTGAAACAGTTTGTAGAAGATATTAAAGAGATTAACACACATGGTGTCAAATGGGTGCATCCAAAAACAGGCATTACAAGAGTTTCAAGAGTGTTCCCTGTAGCTTGTACATGTGATGCAGTGGCCAGGTGCATGCTTCAGGGTGTTCACCAGTTTAATGGTGCATATGGTTGTGGTTTCTGTCTCAGTGAAGGAATGGTTGTGGCAAAGGGAAGAGGCTACACAAGGGTGTATCCTGCTGTACAGGCTGAAATGAGAAGCCATGAACATGTTGTGGAATGTGGACAGAAGACCATTGAAGAGGGTGTTGATCATATCCTAGGCATTAAGTCACTGTCACCATTGATTCTTCTGAGCAGCTCAACTGGTTTTGATATAGTGAAGAGTTTCCCTGTAGATTATATGCACTGTGTACTGCTTGGAGTGACAAAACAGTATTTAGATCTCTGGTTCAACAGCAAATATCATGACTGCCCATGGTATATTGGAACCTCAAAAGACACTGTTGATCAAAGGTTGCTCTCCATCTCACCACCCTCTGATGTACCCAGAGTTCCACGTACTGTGCATGTGGCACACAAGTGGAAGGCTGCAGAATGCCGAAGCTGGTTACTTTTTTATAGCTTACCAGTGCTGCAAATGATCCTGCCAGCCAAATACTTGAAACACTGGTTACTTTTGGTCAGTGCAGTCTTCTGTCTTCTCAAGGAGAAAATTTCAGAGTGTGACTTTGCAGACGCCTCTAGAAAACTGAACAAATTTGTCTGTCAGATGCCAGAAACATATGGCTTGTGTCACATGTCTTTCAATGTGCACCTACTGACTCACTTGCCATTCTCTGTGAAAATGCATGGACCATTATGGTCAACATCTACATTTCCATTCGAAAGCCATAATCAAAAACTTTTGCAGTTATGCCATGGGACACAATCTATACCAAGGCAAATAGCTCTGCGTTTTACCATCTTTCAGTCTTTACCTAAGTTACTCAGGAAATCTCACACTGTTGGTAGTGTCTCACACAGAGTTGACAAAATTGTTAATGATTGGATAGCTGGCTATCCTCTGACATCAAAAGCAAAGAAAATTAATGACATTGTTTTTCTGGGTTGTCCCTGTCTGAAGTCACTGGAAGAAACAGAATGCTCATTGCTACTTCCATTTTGTAGCATTCAGAAGACCAATATGACTGCTGAATTTTATGACCGGGCTGTTTTAAGGGGAAAGGTGTTCACAACAGAGGCATATGGACAAGGGCATAAACACAATAGCTATACTACTGAGCTGAAAAATGGTAGCATTGGGGTAATAAAGTCAATAATAAATATCCCAAAAGAAAATAATAACAATCCAGTGTTTTTGGTACAGCTTTTCCAAACGGAAACAGCACGGTTTGGCTCAGAGGCAGTGGCACATTTAAAAATTGTTAGACTTACAACAACAAGAATAGCTGTGAAACCAAGTGATGTGGTCCGCAAGGTAGTTTTCATTGGGAAAATTCACAAAAATATGTATGTGTCATTACAGCCAAACAGTATAGAAATAGACTAAGTCTATATTTGTGAGAGTAGATTAAACACAGCATATGCAATGCATGGAAATTAAAGATATACACTTGACATGTTCAAAGTTGGTGAGATCAAATATGGAGAAATTTAGAAGAAAAAAACAGAGAAATTAGCCAAATGTCTGAATGAGTTACTAAATAACTTTGTTTAGATGTATTCTTATTTTTGAACAATTTATTTGTTAATTCTTATAGCTTCTATTTTTGTTTTTCATAACTTAACTGCTTAAATGGGCCAGACAACAATGATGGAAATGTAGATTTTTAAAATATTGTGAAATATAACTATATATATATATACAGTGTATCACAAAAGTGAGTACACCCCTCACATTTCTGCAGATATTTAAGTATATCTTTTCATGGGACAACACTGACAAAATGACACTTTGACACAATGAAAAGTAGTCTGTGTGCAGCTTATATAACAGTGTAAATTTATTCTTCCCTCAAAATAACTCAATATACAGCCATTAATGTCTAAACCACCGGCAACAAAAGTGAGTACACCCCTAAGAGACTACACCCCTAAATGTCCAAATTGAGCACTGCTTGTCATTTTCCCTCCAAAATGTCATGTGATTTGTTAGTGTTACTAGGTCTCAGGTGTGCATAGGGAGCAGGTGTGTTCAATTTAGTAGTACAGCTCTCACACTCTCTCATACTGGTCACTGAAAGTTCCAACATGGCACCTCATGGCAAAGAACTCTCTGAGGATCTTAAAAGACGAATTGTTGCGCTACATGAAGATGGCCAAGGCTACAAGAAGATTGCCAACACCCTGAAACTGGGCTGCAGCACAGTGGCCAAGATCATCCAGCGTTTTAAAAGAGCAGGGTCCACTCAGAACAGACCTCGAGTTGGTCGTCCAAAGAAGCTGAGTGCACGTGCTCAGCGTCACATCCAACTGCTGTCTTTGAAAGATAGGCGCAGGAGTGCTGTCAGCATTGCTGCAGAGATTGAAAAGGTGGGGGGTCAGCCTGTCAGTGCTCAGACCATACGCCGCACACTACATCATATTGGTCTGCATGGCTGTCACCCCAGAAGGAAGCCTCTTCTGAAGTCTCTACACAAGAAAGCCCGCAAACAGTTTGCTGAAGACATGTCAACAAAGGACATGGATTACTGGAACCATGTCCTATGGTCTGATGAGACCAAGATTAATTTGTTTGGTTCAGATGGTCTCAAGCATGTGTGGCGGCAATCAGGTGAGAAGTACAAAGATAAGTGTGTCATGCCTACAGTCAAGCATGGTGGTGGGAATGCCATGGTCTGGGGCTGCATGAGTGCAGCAGGTGTTGGGGAGTTACATTTCATTGAGGGACACATGAACTCCAATATGTACTGTGAAATACTGAAGCAGAGCATGATCCCCTCCCTCCGGAAACTGGGTCGCAGGGCAGTGTTCCAGCATGATAATGACCCCAAACACACCTCTAAGACGACCACTGCTTTATTGAAGAGGCTGAGGGTAAAGGTGATGGACTGGCCAAGCATGTCTCCAGACCTAAACCCAATAGAACATCTTTGGGGCATCCTCAAGCGGAAGGTGGAGGAGCGCAAAGTCTCGAATATCCGCCAGCTCCGTGATGTCGTCATGGAGGAGTGGGAAAGCATTCCAGTGGCAACCTGTGAAGCTCTGGTAAACTCCATGCCCAGGAGAGTTAAGGCAGTTCTGGGAAATAATGGTGGCCACACAAAATATTGACACTTCAGGAACTTTCACTAAGGGGTGTACTCACTTTTGTTGCCGGTGGTTTAGACATTAATGGCTGTATATTGAGTTATTTTGAGGGAAGAATAAATTTACACTGTTATATAAGCTGCACACAGACTACTTTTCATTGTGTCAAAGTGTCATTTTGTCAGTGTTGTCCCATGAAAAGATATACTTAAATATCTGCAGAAATGTGAGGGGTGTACTCACTTTTGTGATACACTGTATATAACTATATATATATATATATATATATATATATATATATATATATATATATATATATATATATATATATATATAACTATATATAACTACATATATATATATATATGTGTGTGTGTGTGTGTATTTATATGTATCCATGTATTATTGTTGTATACCTGCAAATAAACATGTAATTATAAGTAATTTAATAATTATTCTGAAGATATTGTATTACTGTCAATTTCCCTATGTGTGTATACATTCTTTAATGATAACTACAAGGTTAAATATAATTATTTCATATTTACAACAGGGAGACAGTTGAACATTTAGAATCCAATTGAATTCTTATAGGAAAAAACAAAAAGTCCTATAGAATTTTTGGAATCCTATAGGACTGTATTGGAAAAACTGAAAATCCTATAGGATATTTTGACCAGGGGAAAGTTCTATTGGAGATCTTTCCTGTCTGATGCTGCTCAGTCCCACAATAGTTTCAACATTTTCACCCTGTTTACATCCTCACAGCTTAAAAATAGGCAGTTAAAACAGTCTGACAGAATTTTCCTGGATTTCTCTTTAATAGCGAATAAAGTGCGTCTGTCTATCTGTCTGTCTGTCTGTCAGATCTTTTAATAATGCAGTCAGCAGAAGAGGAAGACGTCACCCCCATGGATCTGCAACATGAAGAATTCCAGAAGAAACTAATAAAAAAGGAAGAAGATGGAAGTTACTTCTGTAAGTAAATGTGGAGCATTATGGTACAGTACATTGAGGTACAGTACGGTACGGTACAGTACAGTATGGTTCAGTACAGTATGGTACAGTACAGTATGGTACAGTACAGTGTGGTACAGTACAGTATATGAGAGGAACCAGACTCAGCAGGGCCCATCCTTCTTGGGTGGTCTGGAGGATACTTTAAATAAATACACGATTTACACAAATCATACAAACACAGAATTGAATGATCTAAAAGTCATAACTGGTAATAATAAATAGATAAATAAACAATTAAATAATAATAGAGTTGTTATCCGCTCTAGTCTTCAATAAAGTCTGTAGTGATTTCTTGTCGTTGCAATTACTCCAGACCCGTCACATCCGGCAGGAGCAGCATCGTTGGCACGGCAGTCTCGACTTTAATCCTTAACCTCGGCGGGTAAACAGGTTTCCATCAGAATGCCCTCGGGGTAAAACAACAGAGAATGTAGTTAATAATGTACAATGCTAGTTGACAAACAGTTTTACAGAGAGTTTTAGACTCCGGCAGCCCTAATTATTACAGCATAACTAAAAGGGAGAGCGAGCAGGTAACAAGGTCATGAAGGCTTTCACAGGACATCAGCGCCCATCTCCCCACCGTCATCAAACCTGAGTGATCGGACAAGAGAGGCAGAACGACAGCAACCCAACATCCCTGATCACCACAAGGTTCTATGACCAAGAACCCCCAAGCTCTGCGCCTTTGTCTATACTAATCAAAAACCTGAGAAAATAAATATGTTTTCAGTCTAGACTTAAACATTGAGACGTGTCCGAATCCCGAATAGAGGCAGGAAGATTATTCCAAAGTTCCAGTGTGGTTTAGTACAGTACAGTCAGTATTGGAGTCACTAATCAGTAGAAATAATAAGAGAATGTGGATAGTGGGATTAGAACCTGTACTGTACCGTACTGTCCTGTGCTGATACACTCCAGTCTGGATTTAAGTTTTAATCTAGCTAGCATTTATTTGTGATTGGAAAATCAAACCCACAACCTTCAGTTTCCTCCAGTTGTTGAGTTTCTTCTTCTCATATTGATGAATTTCAGGTGAAGTAACTTTAATCCTTCCAGAACTCGTCCCTTCTGAGGAACTTTTCTTCTCAGAGGACCAACAGTGTGGAGGTTTCCAGATGAAGCCTGTGAAGAAGGAAGAAGCTGAAGATAAAGATGAACTCAGTAAGATATTTTTTTATCTTGAGTAAAATCACATTTTTATTTAATAAAGAATCATTTGTGTCAAAATTGCCTCTAGTATTTTTTGTGACCCAGTTTTTGCTTTAGGAATTTAAATGTTACAGCTAGTCCTGCTACTATTAACAATGGGACCTCCATCATTCTTCTGTGGTCTGGAGATGAACACAATTAAGGTAAACTGAGCACTGTAATCCAAAAACCTGCTGTTGAGCAGCAGAGGGCGACAGTGGCAGGAACAACTTCCTTAAAATTACAGGAAGAAACCTTGAGAGGAACCAGACTCAGCAGGGACCTCCATCCTCCCTGGGTGGCCACTCCACCCTGTTTGCACTCTGTACCACACCCCACATTACACTTGACTTGAAACTTGTCTTCTTTCATCACCTCAATTGTTTTTTTACTCTTTTTGCCACCCTCCCTTTTATTCATGCAGATTTACTCTTGCTAACGTTTAATCATCATGTTCCTGTCTGACCTCGTCTTTCAGCTTTAAATTCCTGATACCCCAGTTCCTCTCATACACCCTTTTCTTTGCCCTCACCACATTTTCTTGTTCTCTTTCTCTCTTCTTCCCTTCCTTCATTCCACTTTCAAATCTCTTTTTTCTTTTTTCTCTGTTCAGATTTTAGACCAATCACCTTCCTAGCTGATTCCTGCACCACTTTGTGGTCATTGCTGAAATTGACACCAGTCTTTATCCTTTACCTTCCCCATATCTGATCCTTGGTTCACCCTCCCTCCTCCTTCTCACCTCCAGAACCATCCTGTGGACCAGCATCTGGTGCTGTCTAACCACACTTTTTCCACCTTAGAGTCTCCAGTTTCTTTGATGTTGCTTCTTCTGTGTAGGATATAGGATATATATCCACCTGAGTGCATCTTTCCCAACAAACCGATGAGGCCGTTCTTGCAATGGTTCCGTATTTCATTCTGGATTTGAGGCCAGTATTCAATAAGCTCGCTTGGCTTTACTGCTTAACAGAAAATTAATAATTTAGGATGAATCACATTTTCTTTTTTATATTTACTAACAATCTTTATTATTTATAATGTTATAAATGTATTTTATTATTTATAATGTTATAAATGTATTTTATTATTTATAATGTTATAAATGTTTTTTATTATTTGTAATGTTATAAATGTATTTTATTTATAATGTTATAAATGTATTTTATTATTTATAACGTTATGAACGTAGTTTATTATTTTTAATGTTATAAATTTATTTATTATTCATAATGTTATAAATGTAGTTTATTATTTATAACGTTATAAATGTATTTTATTATTTATAATGTTATAAATGTAGTTTATTATTTATAACGTTATAAATGTATTTTATTATTTATAATGTTATATATGTATTTTATTATTTATAACGTTATAAATGTATTTTATTATTTATAACGTTATAAATGTATTTTATTATTTATAATGTTATATATGTATTTTATTATTTATAACGTTATAAATGTATTTTATTATTTATAACGTTATAAATGTATTTTATTATTTATAATGTTATATATGTATTTTATTATTTATAACGTTATAAAAGTATTTTATTATTTATAACGTTATAAATGTATTTTATTATTTATAACGTTATAAATGTAGTTTATTATTTATAACGTCATAAATGTGTTTTATTACTTATAACGTCATAAATGTATTTTATTATTTATAACGTTATAAATGTATTTTATTATTTATAAAGTCATAAATGTGTTTTATTATTTATAACGAGTAGTATATATCATACACTAACTGTCAAAATATGATTTATGACCCCTGATTTATGACCCCTGATTTATGACCCCTCTGTGTATGACAGACTAGTTTTGATTGACATGCCATTTTGACCGACAGGCCATGGTTCCTCACAGCCCCCTCCCTACCCCCCCCCCCCCCACACACACACACACACAGACACCCCCACCCCACTCACCCCAGCACACCCCCCCCATCCCACACACACACACACACTTAACACTACTCAGACACAAAAGCGATTTAAGTTGGTGTCTTAAAGCAAACATCATTTGATTAATGCTAACTAAATATAAAATTATATTTAAAATTAAATGTATAATAATACAATAAATGAGATACTTTTCTTCACAGGCCAACACCACAGACCCCAAGCCACCCACCCACCCACCCACCTCTCTCATCCCATCCCACCTCTCCCACCCCACACCCCAGCACCCCCCCCCCCACCCCACACCCCCACCTCTCTCATCCCATCGACCACCTCTCCCACCTCTCCCTATCTTATCTTTACTACAAAGGGGGCTTTCCAGACGTGCATCCCCCACCACCCCACAAATGGTGAGGGGGCACAAACACGTCTCCTAAGGTTTACGAAAACCCATATTACACAGACTGTTAAATCTTTTTAGATATTTTTCAGCAACCCCAACTGTTAGTTCTTGTGTTAGTGAAACAATTAAATTTTTGCACCAAGGAGAAAAAGATTATGTCAATGCATATGACAGCCGACATCGTGATCACTTTAAGGTAGCTAAATTAACTTATTTGATTCTTGGGGTTATGACATTTGTGGGTTGAACAAGAGTAGCATGACATACCCTGTTTTGTCTGTTAAAAGAAACATCAACCACATTTACTTACACCTCTCGCATCACTCCACCACTACTCAGACACAAAAACGATTTAAGTTGGTGTCTTAAAGCAAACATCATTTGATTAATGCTAACTAAATATAAAATTATATTTAAAATTAAATTTATAATAAAACAAATAAATGAGATACTTAGTTTTTCTTCACAGGCCAACACAACAAGCATAAACACGCACACACACACACACACACACACACACACACACACACACACACACACCATCACAAATAAGGCTAGTTTAAGGTATAGTGTTGCTTTTTTTTTTTACATTAAACGTATAGCCACCTTTCCTAAGACTCTAAAGCTACATTTTCCTAAGACTGAAGACATTTTTCAGCAAGAGATTTTATTTTGTGAATGGCAAAATATATTAAGATAAGATAAGATAAGACTTTATTGATCCCCTTAGGGAAATTAACTTGTTACAGCAGTATGAAGACAGGAAAAAATGGAAAGAAATATTAAAATATTGCACACATAGTGTGTAATTATTTACTTAAAAAAAACATCTAACAATAATATATACATTAGAAATATACATAATATATTAGGTTATTGCACCTCTTCTTCTTTCGGCTTTTCCCTTTTCAGGGGTTGCCACAGCGAGTCATCCTCCTCCACACATTTTCCTGCTTACATCAAAATAAGAAACATTAATGCTGGCACAGTTTTACTTTTAACATATTCTTCACAACACAGCAGTAGTACAATCCAAAGTATGTAAAAGTCACACAAGATCACTTTTTAAAGTGACATAACTCTTAACTCAGTACATGCATCACATATGTTGTTTAATTATTCTAGTTAATTATTGTTCACTACATATACTAGGTTATCAATAATGCTGTGAAGTTTTTTGTTAAGTCCATTGCACTTGGTTATTATTATTGTTTATAAATATTAAAAACTTAGATTTATAATCATCCATAGTATTACAGAATTGACACAGAATGTTGTAGAAGAAAGGCCTTTAAGTTTAAATGTCTTAAATAATTATTTAAATGTTTTTACATCAACCGATAAAGCTATAAGTTCTCGCTGCAACTAAATACAAACCATTTTACAAACTGCCGTATGCAATAAAACCAAAGAAAAATACAGTCAAGAAAGGCCATATTCGTCAGATAAGGTCACTTTGTGATCATGCAAACTGATTGCTACTGAAGACATGCAAATTGCTAAAGTGGATGTCGGTGAACAAATAAACTTCAAAAATGTATTGTTCATATAATTATGTATAGTTAGTAATTAACAAGACTGACTGATCTTGTAATTCAGACTTTGTAAAGTATCATCTATTGTTTTTAACTAAATAAGTTTATCATATCTAGAATCTTGCTTGAAATAAAAAAGATTATGGTGAAATACATGATTGTAACTGTAAGATTAACACAAAAAAAAAAAAAAAGTGAAATAACATATTTACACCTCAAACTCAAGAAGGGAAATGTATAAACATTCACTCATACTGTTCTGCCTACAAAACAGTTGGCAAACTTTGTTAGCTCAATAATATGATGCACAAGAGTTTAGTATTCTTCAAAAGAATGTAAAGACTCATTTCTTCTTAATTTCATTTGTTGCTCGATATCATTTTTTAGAAGTTGGAAGGTTTTCAATTTGGGCTTATCATTAAATATAACCGGTTTATAAATAAAATGTGTCTGTATTGACACAATTAAAATTCCTATTTCATTGCAATACATAATGTATTAGGCCATAGATCTGTTTTAGACTGTTGTCAGAAATGTTCAGACTATGTTACTAGAAATAATATAAATACTGCTCAAGCTATGCCGGATTCATCTGAAGTTATATTTATTTTAGACATACATTTTTACACACAGATAAGGTGAGCATTTTCAACACATTCACCATGAATGATGGGTATATGAAACAAGAAAATTGAGCTTAACAGGACACAGGAGACATCAGGATTTCCCCCCCTACTCTTTCCTTAGAAACAATAGTATGGGTTATTTTAATATCATCATAAAGCAGGTAGTTTTAAACTTTTCTGGTTGTAACAAGAGAAAGTCCGGTGCAAGGTATCAGATACGTATGTCTGATTGTACTTGATATCAGTACTAGATATTACCAGATTCAGTTATCATTATTCATCATCGCTTCATTAAAACAGACAAACTTTTACTGATCATTACTGTAAAACTGATTTCATCAAGGGGAACATGCAATGTGATTGTTAAATGTAACTATCATGTGGTTTTGATACAAAACATTTTTTATTAAAATATATACAGTAAAAAATTTTATTGTGCCATTCAGTTTATCATTATAAACATGGGTTACATTAAATTACAGTAGTGTTTAATAAATCTGCCATTAATAGTTACAGATCAATGATTTAGTTTACATGCTTTATTTTACTCTTATGATATATAAAAACAAATAAATATTTTCATATCCACGGATTAAACAGGTTTTACTTAATTGGTAAATTGTATGGCTTACATAATAGTTTATCGTACAGCCAGCTTTAGTCATATTTAAAGATCATACGACTAAAAGTATCCAAATAGTCATGAGTTTACGCATGTACTTGATTTGGTAGATAAGTGCAAATAAAACTACTCAGACTGAGTAAATAAAAATAGAAGGAACAAATAAACCAGTTTAAAAATCAATCTGATTTATACATACACTGTAAGCCCGGATAATTTCAATCTACTTAAAAAAATTTGAGGAAACCGCTTGCCTTAAAAAAGTTAAGTAATGTATAATGAAAACTTGAGTTAGCATAACATAAATCATTAAGTTATTACATCTAAAAGGCAAGTTGATTAAACTTTATTTTTTTTGTTATACCAACTGGTTTTCCCAATAATTCCACTTATTTATTTGTAGTAGATCTTGGAGTGTGTTTGCGTCAGTGGAAGCGTGGGTGTTTGGTCAGCACACAAACTTTTCTACTCATGCAAAAAGGGGGTCCTGGCACTGCCCAGGATTTTTCCTGATCAGTTGCTGCTACGACTGCACGAACCTCCAAGTCAAGAGGTGGCAGGATGTTGATGTAAAGAGCTGATTGGTGAGGTTTTGCTATGTGTTGCATGGATTAGTATTGTTATGGTCACTTATGTGTCATTTATGTATTTTGCTTGCTGTTGCTTGTTTGTTAATAAAATATATAAACCTTAATCCTCAGTGTCATTATTAATTCCTGAAAGCTTCTGACCTGTTTGGTTACAAAATAAAATTAAATTTTTTTTGATATTTGTTTTACTCAAGCAAAACAGTATGCAAGTGTGTGTGTGTGTGTGTGTGTGTGTGTGTGTGTGTATGTGCATGTAAGTTTGTATTTGTAAAATAATTCATTGCAAAATGAGCTCACCGATGACAAGGTCCTGCTAAAATGATCCTGTAGAAAAATAAATGTAACTACAAAGTATTATTTCTAGATACTCATAAGAAACTGGACACTTAACATGTTGAGAATTAAAGAAGTTGCAATGGCTTGGTAAAGCCTTTTCCTAAGGCAAAGTGGAATGTGACAGACGTGATGTCAGTGTCCTTATGGTCTAATATAGTTCCAACCTTTAGGGGGCAGTAACAGAGTTAATACTTAAGAACCTAGTACACAAGAAGTACCTTTAAAAGGGAGCATGAAGAACAGTGGGAGTGTTTGAATTGTTTATGCTACTTTCCAAGAACTCCCTAACCTTTATAGAGGTACCTGCAGTTCCATTGCTCGGTGTAAGTATATGCAAATAGCGGATTTATCTGCTGATATACTGTATATCGGTAGCAGATTTAAGTTTGTGTTTACGTTGCAGAAAGCTTTTTTTCTGGTTTATTGGTGTACTGGATGGAGCTTACCAAATAGCTGACTTCTGGTCAGTCATGCAGCCGTGTCTTCAAACGAGGCTGCCGTACCTGGATCTCTCTGTGAGAGAACTTTATATTATTATAGAATGTTAATTTGCACTATATATTATTTGGTTTTGTGAATGATTTGATATAGTTTGGGGATCTAACTACGGATGCGCTCTACATCCTGATTCCCTTTCTGCTAACATTTGTGGCGTTACATGTTGTCTGCTCGCTCCAGCCGGGGGTTAAAGGTAATATTATAAAACAAATCTTGTAAACAAATTCAGTTTCTGACTCTTGTAGAATAAAAACAACTCTTTACGCCAATGAATATTAAAATTCTTTCTTTTTTATTTTCACTACAACAAGCTTAGAATCATGTATAAAGTGTTCTCTGGGTTTACCAGGTGTCCATATTATTAAAATAATTTCAGCTGCAGAAAATCAACATTTCTTTATTTCATGTTGAACAGAAGTCATAAAAATCTCAGCTTTACTACAAACTACAGTGAATACAAACTGAGAGCAGATTGTATGTTTACATTAGCTTATACAGACAGGGTGCTAAATGCTAAAAATCACCCACCAAAACCAAAAACCCTAATTAATTAACCTTTAGTTATAAAATGAGTTGCAAGAAGATTCTAATCACTAATCACACATCATTTTTCATTAGTTCATTTCAGACCAATTTCCTGTAAAAATCTGTGAACTTCACATTGACACACAGCAGGTCTAATAAACAGCAACTCATAAATAATAATGATTATTTTATTTAAAATGAAAAAAATCATGTTTATGATGTGAATTACATTATTTACACTCTAAAATAAACCACAATGGAACTTGAGATGTTTAGAGGAGAACTAAACATTTTGAGCTCTTTCTTCAACCTACGAAGATTCAACAGTTTCAAACTTCATCTTACGTTTTCAGTTCGGATTCAGGTCAGGGAGTTGGATATATCATTGTGTTTTCATGTGCAGCAGTGTTGTTGGCGTTTTTAAATCCTGTTTATGCTAAGTGGTTCCTTCAACTCGACAAAAAATTCCACTTTTAATGATGACTGCAGTCTCAGAATTATACAACCCCCACTTATGATGAGCGTCTTCGGTACTGAGTAGTGAACATTTTGCCGATGTGATAGCCAGACACGAGCTTCCCGAGGAATCTTAGCTCATTCCTCATGTGCGATGGCCTCCAACAATATTTTGAGTTTGTGTGGTGCAGCTGCTTCATCTCAACAGTCAGCCAAATATGAGGGCTACTCCAGAATCTTCCAGGACTTCTTCTGAAATCAAGCCTTGGTTATCTTTGAGGTATGCTTGGATCACTGTGCTGATGGAAAGTCCAATGACACCCAAGCTTCAGCTTCCTCAGAGAAAGCATGGCATGTTCTCCTAGAAGAGGCATTTCCCCCCCAATTTTCCTCCCAATCTAGTAGTGCACAATTACCCGGTTGTGTTTCACCTCTGACCTTCAGTGTTTGCTGCCAATAAATCTTGATGCAGGTCTTTTGCAATCACTTGAGGGTTTTGGATCACCTGTCTCCTCAGGAATCTGGTGGCTGCCGGTGATAACTTCCTCTCCTGCCACGCCCAGGTAGTGCAGCCAGTGTTCCTTTAACTTGAACTTGTAAACTATGCTTTCATCTGTATCTCTAGAAACATTCGGTGTCTCTACGATCTTTTCCTATCCTTTTTTGCATGTGCAGGGCAATGATCTCTTCTCTTAACTTTTTGGACAACTTTACAGTCACCAAATTACAAACCAGTCCAGGTATGTGATGAGTTTTATTTAATGAAGCTCTTGGTAAGTTGCATCAGTTGTGCTTGAGACAACACCTGATTTGCAAATGTGCTCTTATGAGGAATTCTGTTCAGGTGGGAAACAGTAGTCGTCATTAACAGTGGCATTTTGTGTTGCACCGCTTGTTGTGTCGAGCTATTTAAACTGTTCCTGGTTGCAATGGAGGTTTGATTGCAACTCTGATCATGCTTGTGGCTTTATATTTTTTGACTGGAGCACTAGGTGTTCCCAACAACACTGCTGCACCTGCTACACTCATCCAGAACAACACACACTAATCATTTTCAGCTCTGCAATCATCTGACCAGTTGGGCTCTTATGCAGGTCCCGTTTCATTGATAAATAGGGTACAGGGAGATGAGGGTGTGTACAGAGCAACACACAGGCTACAGTCAGTAATTGTAACCCAGTATTTATCTATGTTTATCTGTATGGTCAGTGTAGCTTGTAAAATAATTATTAAATGTACGTATCAGTTGGGTGTTCCTTAAATAGTACTCATTGAGTGTCTATGTTTTTTAAAAGGGGCAGGTTGAAGAGGGTTAGGGGCTGATAGGATCTTTTTGCTAGGGTTGAACTGGTAACGCTTCCTTTAATGACTATATAATGTTATATTTTCATCATGTTTTTATGATTATTATGATTAATGTGAAAACAAACCTGATCCAAATCTTTATAATGAGAACGAAGCTTCCAGAACTAATTAAACATGATGTTCCTGAGTTAAGAAACTGTCCACATTACACATTTTACGTTTTACAGTATCATCAACGACAATCTTCTGGAACACATCTCCTCCTGGCTGCTCTCTCCACTTCAGTGTGATGTTCTGTTCCATCCCATGTTCCTTCAGTTTCTGCAGGATCTGAGGAACAGAAGATGATTTTATTAGTAACTCGTGCAGGATGATGAATCTGATGGTTGAAGAAGATGATGATTACAGTACAGCCTGAGGATCAGTTCTTGATGAACTCTGAGGTTCTTGCTGCTGTACATGATCAGTAGAACCTTGTAGAGAGTGAGACCCACCTTCTCCAGGAGTGCTGCCTTTACTGCAGGATCGTTCATGTTCTGATCCGACTGAACCTTGAACCTCAGGATCTGGATCTGACCTGTTATAACTGTTCACACACACAAACAGAACCAAATTAAACTGATATTATAAAAAACTATAAAATAATGTAAATATGAGACTAAAACTCACTTCTATAACAGAAGAAAGGTTTGAGCTTTGAGCACTGATCATCAGCAGCCTGCAAGTTAGATAAATAACCACAATCCTCCAGTGATGCGAGATTATCAGGTTGTCCAAGCATCCAGTTAATGTTGTTCAGGTTGGTCTGATCCAACCACCTCCAGTTGATCCTGTGCAGACCAGTCCAGGTAAATGTAACGGGCGTCGCTTTGAGAATAGAGTTTTCGGTTGAGTCTCGTGAGCTCGCCAGGTCGGTGTGATACAGTCTGCAGTACCTCTGAGCTTGAAACCAGTTCATTAAGGTGGGGATGTAAATGTACCTGCTGGTACCAGTGTTCCTCTCTGTCAGATTAAAAAAACACTGAACATCATTTCCAGTCTTTTAGTTCAAATTCTCTTCAAGTTTAATTCGGTTTGTTTTAGTCGTTCATTGTCTCTTTTAGCATGGCACTTTATCCTATTTAGGTTTGTGAAGGGTACAATTTACCGAAAGGTAGGAAACATCACAGACAGGTCACCTGTCTATCACAGGGTACACACACACACACACACACACACACACATATTCACATCACGGGCAGTTTTAATATCTTAAAATTTATCTGATGGAGAACATCTGACAGAAAAGACTTCCAGTAACGCTTCCTGGTGGAATGCATCTCTGTAGCCCCATTAAGAGGACGAGCACAATTGTTCAAAATGTTTGCCAATTTTGCTAAAATCCTTTGTAGTTTCTGTTTCTAAAGAGTCTGGTGTCAGTTTGGTAATAGAGATGGTCTTTTTAATGAGTTTATTGAGGCGTTTGGCAGCTCCTGCGGTGGTGATGCTCCCCGAACAGAAAAAGATCCACAACAAATTGGTAAAACATTCTCATCAGGCTATTAAATTTAGTCATAAGGACAATATTTTCTACTCAGTGTTAGAGTGCTTTCTCTACTAATGCTGACCCCCGCCATGATTGAGGAGAGCGAGACTGACACATTATTCCTCGACTCTGTGCAGACGCCACCAACCAGGTCGAGTCCCTGTCCTACTTTTCCCACCCTGTATCGTTGTTAATGTTTCCCATACTGATGGCAGAGCTGAGATTCGAACCGACGAGTTTGAAATGTCAGCTCTGGTGTGCTAGGGTGTTTTACCGCGGCGCCACCCGAGCGCCCGCTCAGTGTTAGTTGACTGTTTGAGAACCAGTATAATAACTCCACTGTAGATCTTTCTACACTAACAAATTCAATTCTCTTCTCTTTTACTAATAAACTGCAGTAACCAGAATGATTTGCCCACTTACCATCATAGCACCAACAGGGAACTGTCCATGCACAGGGTGTGTCAAACCAGGTACCAGCTGGATGTATCACACCACACTCTTCTCTGTTGCCATTATTGCTTGGCTCACCATTACCCCAAATGAACATTACTGGGGTCTCATTTTTGTAGGACCAGCGCCAGTCATACGATTCCTTGTACACTCCGAACCAGGCGTCACCAGTGAACTGGATCTCCTGAACTTGAGTTTGAAGTTTAAGCATGTCAGCATCATTCCGGATGGTAGCCATGTCGATGTGATTAGCTCTGCAGTAGGTCTTAGCGTCGTTCCATGTTTTGGTCTGCTGCATCAGATAGTATTTATACGGGGCGGCGGTGACCAGCAGGGCGACCCCTGTGGATCAGATTTAGAGCTTTATGTAGAAGGTCTGTGATAAGAACAGGGGTGAAGGTACAGGAACTATGTACTGCTCAAAGATATCTGCCCAAAACCAGTCACAGCAGGAAAACACGTCTGCTAAAGTCGTCTTCTTATAAGAAGACATTTGAAGTAAACACTGAGCTACTGGACATTTAAAAAACCCTGCTGGTCCTGATCTCCATACACTGAGCTGGTGCTGATGGAGTGAATATGTACAGTGTTAGATGTAGTAGATGATGGAGTGAATATGTACAGTGTTAGATGTAGTAGATGATGAAGTGAATATGTACAGTGTTAGATGTAGTAGATGATGGAGTGAATATGTACATATTCACTCCATCATCTACTACATCTAACACTGTACATATTCTCTCCATCATCTACTACATCTAACACTGTACACATTCTCTCCATCATCTACTACATCTAACACTGTACATATTCACTCCATCATCTACTACATCTAACACTGTACATATTCACTCCATCATCTACTACATCTAACACTGTACATATTCACTTCATCATCTACTACATCTAACACTGTACATATTCACTTCATCATCTACTACATCTAACACTGTACATATTCACTTCATCATCTACTACATCTAACACTGTACATATTCACTCCATCATCTACTACATCTAACACTGTACATATTCACTTCATCATCTACTATCCACGATTTTCCTGAACTTTGACCTTTCCCGTGATTCGTAGCTGAAGCCGGTTTTCGACTTCCGGTTACAGTGTTTACGTTCTGAACGACAGAAGTAGTGGTCATTCGTAACTGGTTTTTTTTAACAAACATGGCCAAAAACGCTAGCTGGTTGAATAGTAAGTGTAGAGCGACTGTCTATTTATGCATTTTGTTAGATGAGTGCACTGTGAACCCTTATTCCCTCCTCTCGGTGTGTTGTTGGAGCGCACCCTGCTCACTCGCATGTTCTGCGTCTCTGCAAGCTGATACTCCGAACAATAAAGAAGTTTTGTTTTAGTTAAAACTGAGTCCTTTCTTAATTCCTAGCACTCAACAGTAAGGACATTTTAAGAAGCTGTGGTGACCGTGTTCTGACAGTGCTCCACGCTTACAGAGTGGGTAGATGACATGAGGTTAGCTATATTGATATAAGTGAACCATTTCGTCTTTTCCGAAGCTGTAGACGGTGAGGAGCTACAGAACTATAAAAGCACAGAGGCTTACATGCGTAGGAATTGCTGAAGGTAAACATCAGGCGTGGGTAATGCTGAGGGAGAGTGGAGTAGTCGAGACGGTGGGTTACTCGTGCATTGCAGGGTTGGGGAAGCTGTGGAAGGTAGGGATGAGCCGAGGAACATTCTAACTGCTGTGAAACACTGGAAATAATAAACAATGTATCACGACTGATTTGTTGATTGTTTTTACTTCTACAACAGTGTATACTTATATTGGTTCATGAGTGGATGTAAAGCAGGAAAGGGGAGCTGAAGGGACAGAATAAAACGCGTTGCGTTGTTTAATTTACTAAAACAATGAACTGGGAACAACAAACAGGGTATTTACACCCGTTCAGTATTCACTTGCACAAGCCGTGTCTGTCTGGGTGTCCGGATTTAAATGTTATTTGTCCAATTTCTGCAACGCTCTCTAAAATTTTGGACTATACAAAGTGAAACTGCATTATACGATATTATAAATTTTGTATTATTATTTAATTAATGAATATTATTAATATAATTCATATGATTATTATTATATTATTATGGAATGTAACGCGTAAGGCGCAGGTCACGGACAATGTTTACAAATCCGCTGGTGTTCAAAGCACGAACTTTCCAATAACAGCTTCAATTTCTTTGAGTTGTTGTGGCACCCGAGAGCGACACACGTCGAGCCCGAGCTCATATTTGAACCATGCAGTCCTTACCAAAAGTAGTTTAATAATGTTGTAGTTAGTACTACAGCAAATCTAACGCGACCGGAAACGAAAAACCGGCAAACGGAAATAGGGAGGTGTCATGGCAGCCCCCATTGTGTTGCCAGGAAAATCGTGGATATCTAACACTGTACATATTCACTCCATCATCTACTACATCTAACACTGTACATATTCACTTCATCATCTACTACATCTAACACTGTACATATTCACTCCATCATCTACTACATCTAACACTGTACATATTCACTCCATCATCTACTACATCTAACACTGTACATATTCACTTCATCATCTACTACATCTAACACTGTACATATTCACTCCATCATCTACTACATCTAACACTGTACATATTCACTCCATCATCTACTACATCTAACACTGTACATATTCACTCATCATCTACTACATCTAACACTGTACATATTCACTCCATCATCTACTACATCTAACACTGTACATATTTACTCATCATCTACTACATCTAACACTATACATATTCACTCCATCATCTACTACATCTAACACTGTACATATTCACTCATCATCTACTACATCTAACACTGTACATATTCACTCCATCATCTACTACATCTAACACTGTACATATTCACTCATCATCTACTACATCTAACACTGTACATATTCACTCCATCATCTACTACATCTAACACTGTACATATTTACTCATCATCTACTACATCTAACACTATACATATTCACTCCATCATCTACTACATCTAACACTGTACATATTCACTCATCATCTACTACATCTAACACTGTACATATTTACTCATCATCTACTACATCTAACACTGTACATATTCACTCCATCATCTACTACATCTAACACTGTACATATTCACTCATCATCTACTACATCTAACACTGTACATATTCACTTCATCATCTACTACATCTAACACTGTACATATTCACTCCATCATCTACTACATCTAACACTGTACATATTCACTCCATCATCTACTACATCTAACACTGTACATATTCACTCCATCATCTACTACATCTAACACTGTACATATTCACTCCATCATCTACTACATCTAACACTGTACATATTCACTCCATCATCTACTACATCTAACACTGTACATATTCACTCCATCATCTACTACATCTAACACTGTACATATTCACTCCATCATCTACTACATCTAACACTGTACATATTCACTTCATCATCTACTACATCTAACACTGTACATATTCACTCCATCGTCTACTACATCTAACACTGTACATATTCACTCCATCATCTACTACATCTAACACTGTACACATTCACTCCATCATCTACTACATCTAACACTGTACATATTCTCTCCATCATCTACTACATCTAACACTGTACATATTTACTCATCATCTACTACATCTAACACTGTACATATTCACTTCATCATCTACTACATCTAACACTGTACATATTCACTTCATCATCTACTACATCTAACCCTGTACATATTCACTTCATCATCTACTACATCTAACACTGTACATATTCACTTCATCATCTACTACATCTAACACTGTACATATTCACTCCATCATCTACTACATCTAACACTGTACATATTCACTCCATCATCTACTACATCTAACACTGTACATATTCACTCCATCATCTACTACATCTAACACTGTACATATTCACTCATCATCTACTACATCTAACACTGTACATATTCACTCCATCGTCTACTACATCTAACACTGTACATATTCACTCCATCATCTACTACATCTAACACTGTACACATTCACTCCATCATCTACTACATCTAACACTGTACATATTCACTCCATCATCTACATCTAACACTGTACATATTCACTCCATCATCTACTACATCTAACACTGTACATATTCACTTTATCATCTACTACATCTAACACTGTACATATTCACTTCATCATCTACTACATCTAACCCTGTACATATTCACTCCATCATCTACTACATCTAACACTGTACATATTCACTCCATCATCTACTACATCTAACACTGTACATATTCACTCCATCATCTACTACATCTAACACTGTACATATTTACTCATCATCTACTACATCTAACACTGTACATATTCACTCCATCATCTGGTACATCTAACACTGTACATATTCACTCCATCATCTACTACATCTAACACTGTACATATTCTCTCCATCATCTACTACATCTAACCCTGTACATATTAACTCAACCATCTACTACATCTAACACTGTACATATTAACTCAATCATCTACTACATCTAACCCTGTACATATTCACTCCATCATCTACTACATCTAACACTGTACATATTCTCTCCATCATCTACTACATCTAACACTGTACATATTCACTCCATCATCTACTACATCTAACACTGTACACATTCACTCCATCATCTACTACATCTAACACTGTACATATTCACTCCATCATCTACTACATCTAACACTGTACACATTCACTCCATCATCTACTACATCTAACACTGTACATATTCACTCCATCATCTACTACATCTAACACTGTACATATTTACTCATCATCTACTACATCTAACACTGTACATATTCACTCATCATCTACTACATCTAACACTGTACATATTCACTCCATCATCTACTACATCTAACACTGTACATATTCACTCCATCATCTACTACATCTAACACTGTACATATTCACTCCATCATCTACTACATCTAACACTGTACATATTTACTCATCATCTACTACATCTAACACTGTACATATTCACTCATCATCTGGCACATCTAACACTGTACATATTCACTCCATCATCTACTACATCTAACACTGTACATATTCTCTCCATCATCTACTACATCTAACCCTGTACATATTAACTTAACCATCTACTACATCTAACACTGTACATATACACTCCATCATCTACTACATCTAACACTGTACATATTTACTCATCATCTACTACATCTAACACTGTACATATTCACTCATCATCTGGTACATCTAACACTGTACATATTCACTCCATCATCTACTACATCTAACACTGTACATATTCTCTCCATCATCTACTACATCTAACCCTGTACATATTAACTTAACCATCTACTACATCTAACACTGTACATATTCTCTCCATCATCTACTACATCTAACCCTGTACATATTAACTCAATCATCTACTACATCTAACCCTGTACATATACACTCCATCATCTACTACATCTAACACTGTACATATTCTCTCCATCATCTACTACATCTAACCCTGTACATATTCACTCCATCATCTACTACATCTAACACTGTACATATTCTCTCCATCATCTACTACATCTAACACTGTACATATTCACTCCATCATCTACTACATCTAACACTGTACATATTCACTCCATCATCTACTACATCTAACCCTGTACATATTAACTCAATCATCTACTACATCTAACACTGTACATATTAACTCAATCATCTACTACATCTAACCCTGTACATATTCACTCCATCATCTACTACCTCTAACACTGTACATATTCTCTCCATCATCTACTACATCTAACACTGTACATATTCACTCCATCATCTACTACATCTAACACTGTACATATTCACTCCATCATCTACTACATCTAACACTGTACATATTCACTCCATCATCTACTACATCTAACACTGTACATATTCACTCCATCATCTACTACATCTAACACTGTACATATTCACTCCATCATCTACTACATCTAACACTGTACATATTCTCTCCATCATCTACTAACTATGATTGAGCTCGATATTTTTACTATTACCCTCATTTTACCATATTTCTTTTAGTCTTGTTTTAATTCCATATTCTCTAAACTGTAAGGTATATTTTACTATATTTTCTTTTAGTTTTTATGTTTTATTTGCTTATTTCTCTTGTTTTAATTTCGTATTTACCAAATTGTAGGGTATATTTTACAATATTTTCTTTTAATTTTTCAAGTTCTTAATTTTTATCTCTCTTGTTTGAATTTCATGTTTTTAATTGTAACTAAATGTTTGCAAGAAGTCTTTCTGAGGTTCTAGATCTCAGGAATGTTTTAATGCTTTTAATTTTTAATTTTTAATTTTTCCTTATGTAAAGCACTTTGAATTGCCACTGTGTATGAAAGGTGCTATACAAATAAACTTGCCTTGCCTTGCCTTGCCTTACTACATCTAACACTGTACATATTCACTCCATCATCTACTACATCTAACACTGTACACATTCACTCCATCATCTACTACATCTAACACTGTACATAATCACTCCATCTACTACATCTAACACTGTACATATTTACTTCATCATCTACTACATTTAACACTGTACATATTCACTCCATCATCTACTACATCTAACACTGTACATATTCACTTCATCATCTACTACATCTAACACTGTACATATTCACTTTATCATCTACTACATCTAACACTGTACATATTTACTCATCATCTACTACATCTAACACTGTACATATTCACTTCATCATCTACTATATCTAACACTGTACATATTCACTCCATCATCTCACTACATCTAACACTGTACATATTCACTCCATCATCTACTACATCTAACACTGTACATATTCACTCCATCATCTACTACATCTAACACTGTACATATTTACTTCATCATCTACTACATTTAACACTGTACATATTCACTCCATCATCTACTACATCTAACACTGTACATATTCACTCCATCATCTACTATATCTAACACTGTACATATTCACTTCATCATCTACTACATCTAACACTGTACATATTCACTTCATCATCTACTACATCTAACCCTGTACATATTCACTCCATCATCTACTACATCTAACACTGTACATATTCACTCCATCATCTACTACATCTAACACTGTACATATTCACTCCATCATCTACTATATCTAACACTGTACATATTCACTTCATCATCTACTACATCTAACACTGTACATATTCACTTCATCATCTACTACATCTAACCCTGTACATATTCACTCCATCATCTACTACATCTAACACTGTACATATTCACTCCATCATCTACTACATCTAACACTGTACATATTCACTCCATCATCTACTACATCTAACACTGTACATATTTACTCATCATCTACTACATCTAACACTGTACATATTCACTCCATCATCTGGTACATCTAACACTGTACATATTCACTCCATCATCTACTACATCTAACACTGTACATATTCTCTCCATCATCTACTACATCTAACCCTGTACATATTAACTCAACCATCTACTACATCTAACACTGTACATATTAACTCAATCATCTACTACATCTAACCCTGTACATATTCACTCCATCATCTACTACATCTAACACTGTACATATTCTCTCCATCATCTACTACATCTAACACTGTACATATTCACTCCATCATCTACTACATCTAACACTGTACATATTCACTCCATCATCTACTACATCTAACACTGTACATATTCACTCCATCATCTACTACATCTAACACTGTACATATTCACTCCATCATCTACTACATCTAACACTGTACATATTCACTCCATCATCTACTACATCTAACACTGTACATATTCACTCCATCATCTACTACATCTAACACTGTACATATTTACTCATCATCTACTACATCTAACACTGTACATATTCACTCCATCATCTGGTACATCTAACACTGTACATATTCACTCCATCATCTACTACATCTAACACTGTACATATTCTCTCCATCATCTACTACATCTAACCCTGTACATATTAACTTAACCATCTACTACATCTAACACTGTACATATTAACTCAATCATCTACTACATCTAACCCTGTACATATACACTCCATCATCTACTACATCTAACACTGTACATATTCACTCCATCATCTACTACATCTAACACTGTACATATTCACTCCATCATCTACTACATCTAACACTGTACATATTCACTTCATCATCTACTACATCTAACACTGTACATATTCACTCCATCATCTACTACATCTAACACTGTACATATTCTCTCCATCATCTACTACATCTAACCCTGTACATATTCACTCCATCATCTACTACATCTAACACTGTACATATTCTCTCCATCATCTACTACATCTAACACTGTACATATTCACTTCATCATCTACTACATCTAACCCTGTACATATTAACTCAATCATCTACTACATCTAACCCTGTACATATACACTCCATCATCTACTACATCTAACACTGTACATATTCTCTCCATCATCTACTACATCTAACCCTGTACATATTCACTCCATCATCTACTACATCTAACACTGTACATATTCTCTCCATCATCTACTACATCTAACACTGTACACATTCTCTCCATCATCTACTACATCTAACACTGTACATATTCACTCCATCATCTACTACATCTAACACTGTACATATTCACTCCATCATCTACTACATCTAACACTGTACATATTCACTTCATCATCTACTACAT
This sequence comes from Trichomycterus rosablanca, assembly GCF_030014385.1. NCBI lineage: Eukaryota > Metazoa > Chordata > Actinopteri > Siluriformes > Trichomycteridae > Trichomycterus > Trichomycterus rosablanca. The sequence continues at coordinate 63,034,258 of NC_085989.1, forward strand.
CTAACACTGTACATATTCACTCCATCATCTACTACATCTAACACTGTACATATTCACTTCATCATCTACTATCCACGATTTTCCTGAACTTTGACCTTTCCCGTGATTCGTAGCTGAAGCCGGTTTTCGACTTCCGGTTACAGTGTTTACGTTCTGAACGACAGAAGTAGTGGTCATTCGTAACTGGTTTTTTTTAACAAACATGGCCAAAAACGCTAGCTGGTTGAATAGTAAGTGTAGAGCGACTGTCTATTTATGCATTTTGTTAGATGAGTGCACTGTGAACCCTTATTCCCTCCTCTCGGTGTGTTGTTGGAGCGCACCCTGCTCACTCGCATGTTCTGCGTCTCTGCAAGCTGATACTCCGAACAATAAAGAAGTTTTGTTTTAGTTAAAACTGAGTCCTTTCTTAATTCCTAGCACTCAACAGTAAGGACATTTTAAGAAGCTGTGGTGACCGTGTTCTGACAGTGCTCCACGCTTACAGAGTGGGTAGATGACATGAGGTTAGCTATATTGATATAAGTGAACCATTTCGTCTTTTCCGAAGCTGTAGACGGTGAGGAGCTACAGAACTATAAAAGCACAGAGGCTTACATGCGTAGGAATTGCTGAAGGTAAACATCAGGCGTGGGTAATGCTGAGGGAGAGTGGAGTAGTCGAGACGGTGGGTTACTCGTGCATTGCAGGGTTGGGGAAGCTGTGGAAGGTAGGGATGAGCCGAGGAACATTCTAACTGCTGTGAAACACTGGAAATAATAAACAATGTATCACGACTGATTTGTTGATTGTTTTTACTTCTACAACAGTGTATACTTATATTGGTTCATGAGTGGATGTAAAGCAGGAAAGGGGAGCTGAAGGGACAGAATAAAACGCGTTGCGTTGTTTAATTTACTAAAACAATGAACTGGGAACAACAAACAGGGTATTTACACCCGTTCAGTATTCACTTGCACAAGCCGTGTCTGTCTGGGTGTCCGGATTTAAATGTTATTTGTCCAATTTCTGCAACGCTCTCTAAAATTTTGGACTATACAAAGTGAAACTGCATTATACGATATTATAAATTTTGTATTATTATTTAATTAATGAATATTATTAATATAATTCATATGATTATTATTATATTATTATGGAATGTAACGCGTAAGGCGCAGGTCACGGACAATGTTTACAAATCCGCTGGTGTTCAAAGCACGAACTTTCCAATAACAGCTTCAATTTCTTTGAGTTGTTGTGGCACCCGAGAGCGACACACGTCGAGCCCGAGCTCATATTTGAACCATGCAGTCCTTACCAAAAGTAGTTTAATAATGTTGTAGTTAGTACTACAGCAAATCTAACGCGACCGGAAACGAAAAACCGGCAAACGGAAATAGGGAGGTGTCATGGCAGCCCCCATTGTGTTGCCAGGAAAATCGTGGATATCTAACACTGTACATATTCACTCCATCATCTACTACATCTAACACTGTACATATTCACTTCATCATCTACTACATCTAACACTGTACATATTCACTCCATCATCTACTACATCTAACACTGTACATATTCACTTCATCATCTACTACATCTAACACTGTACATATTCACTCCATCATCTACTACATCTAACACTGTACATATTCACTCCATCATCTACTACATCTAACACTGTACATATTCACTCATCATCTACTACATCTAACACTGTACATATTTACTCATCATCTACTACATCTAACACTATACATATTCACTCCATCATCTACTACATCTAACACTGTACATATTCACTCATCATCTACTACATCTAACACTGTACATATTTACTCATCATCTACTACATCTAACACTGTACATATTCACTCCATCATCTACTACATCTAACACTGTACATATTCACTCATCATCTACTACATCTAACACTGTACATATTCACTTCATCATCTACTACATCTAACACTGTACATATTCACTCCATCATCTACTACATCTAACACTGTACATATTCACTCCATCATCTACTACATCTAACACTGTACATATTCACTCCATCATCTACTACATCTAACACTGTACATATTCACTCCATCATCTACTACATCTAACACTGTACATATTCACTCCATCATCTACTACATCTAACACTGTACATATTCACTCCATCATCTACTACATCTAACACTGTACATATTCACTCCATCATCTACTACATCTAACACTGTACATATTCACTTCATCATCTACTACATCTAACACTGTACATATTCACTCCATCGTCTACTACATCTAACACTGTACATATTCACTCCATCATCTACTACATCTAACACTGTACACATTCACTCCATCATCTACTACATCTAACACTGTACATATTCACTCCATCATCTACATCTAACACTGTACATATTCACTCCATCATCTACTACATCTAACACTGTACATATTTACTCATCATCTACTACATCTAACACTGTACATATTCACTTCATCATCTACTACATCTAACACTGTACATATTCACTTCATCATCTACTACATCTAACCCTGTACATATTCACTTCATCATCTACTACATCTAACACTGTACATATTCACTTCATCATCTACTACATCTAACACTGTACATATTCACTCCATCATCTACTACATCTAACACTGTACATATTCACTCCATCATCTACTACATCTAACACTGTACATATTCACTCCATCATCTACTACATCTAACACTGTACATATTCACTCATCATCTACTACATCTAACACTGTACATATTCACTCCATCGTCTACTACATCTAACACTGTACATATTCACTCCATCATCTACTACATCTAACACTGTACACATTCACTCCATCATCTACTACATCTAACACTGTACATATTCACTCCATCATCTACATCTAACACTGTACATATTCACTCCATCATCTACTACATCTAACACTGTACATATTCACTTTATCATCTACTACATCTAACACTGTACATATTCACTTCATCATCTACTACATCTAACCCTGTACATATTCACTCCATCATCTACTACATCTAACACTGTACATATTCACTCCATCATCTACTACATCTAACACTGTACATATTCACTCCATCATCTACTACATCTAACACTGTACATATTTACTCATCATCTACTACATCTAACACTGTACATATTCACTCCATCATCTGGTACATCTAACACTGTACATATTCACTCCATCATCTACTACATCTAACACTGTACATATTCTCTCCATCATCTACTACATCTAACCCTGTACATATTAACTCAACCATCTACTACATCTAACACTGTACATATTAACTCAATCATCTACTACATCTAACCCTGTACATATTCACTCCATCATCTACTACATCTAACACTGTACATATTCTCTCCATCATCTACTACATCTAACACTGTACATATTCACTCCATCATCTACTACATCTAACACTGTACATATTCACTCCATCATCTACTACATCTAACACTGTACATATTTACTCATCATCTACTACATCTAACACTGTACATATTCACTCATCATCTACTACATCTAACACTGTACATATTCACTCCATCATCTACTACATCTAACACTGTACATATTCACTCCATCATCTACTACATCTAACACTGTACATATTCACTCCATCATCTACTACATCTAACACTGTACATATTTACTCATCATCTACTACATCTAACACTGTACATATTCACTCATCATCTGGCACATCTAACACTGTACATATTCACTCCATCATCTACTACATCTAACACTGTACATATTCTCTCCATCATCTACTACATCTAACCCTGTACATATTAACTTAACCATCTACTACATCTAACACTGTACATATACACTCCATCATCTACTACATCTAACACTGTACATATTTACTCATCATCTACTACATCTAACACTGTACATATTCACTCATCATCTGGTACATCTAACACTGTACATATTCACTCCATCATCTACTACATCTAACACTGTACATATTCTCTCCATCATCTACTACATCTAACCCTGTACATATTAACTTAACCATCTACTACATCTAACACTGTACATATTCTCTCCATCATCTACTACATCTAACCCTGTACATATTAACTCAATCATCTACTACATCTAACCCTGTACATATACACTCCATCATCTACTACATCTAACACTGTACATATTCTCTCCATCATCTACTACATCTAACCCTGTACATATTCACTCCATCATCTACTACATCTAACACTGTACATATTCTCTCCATCATCTACTACATCTAACACTGTACATATTCACTCCATCATCTACTACATCTAACACTGTACATATTCACTCCATCATCTACTACATCTAACCCTGTACATATTAACTCAATCATCTACTACATCTAACACTGTACATATTAACTCAATCATCTACTACATCTAACCCTGTACATATTCACTCCATCATCTACTACCTCTAACACTGTACATATTCTCTCCATCATCTACTACATCTAACACTGTACATATTCACTCCATCATCTACTACATCTAACACTGTACATATTCACTCCATCATCTACTACATCTAACACTGTACATATTCACTCCATCATCTACTACATCTAACACTGTACATATTCACTCCATCATCTACTACATCTAACACTGTACATATTCACTCCATCATCTACTACATCTAACACTGTACATATTCTCTCCATCATCTACTAACTATGATTGAGCTCGATATTTTTACTATTACCCTCATTTTACCATATTTCTTTTAGTCTTGTTTTAATTCCATATTCTCTAAACTGTAAGGTATATTTTACTATATTTTCTTTTAGTTTTTATGTTTTATTTGCTTATTTCTCTTGTTTTAATTTCGTATTTACCAAATTGTAGGGTATATTTTACAATATTTTCTTTTAATTTTTCAAGTTCTTAATTTTTATCTCTCTTGTTTGAATTTCATGTTTTTAATTGTAACTAAATGTTTGCAAGAAGTCTTTCTGAGGTTCTAGATCTCAGGAATGTTTTAATGCTTTTAATTTTTAATTTTTAATTTTTCCTTATGTAAAGCACTTTGAATTGCCACTGTGTATGAAAGGTGCTATACAAATAAACTTGCCTTGCCTTGCCTTGCCTTACTACATCTAACACTGTACATATTCACTCCATCATCTACTACATCTAACACTGTACACATTCACTCCATCATCTACTACATCTAACACTGTACATAATCACTCCATCTACTACATCTAACACTGTACATATTTACTTCATCATCTACTACATTTAACACTGTACATATTCACTCCATCATCTACTACATCTAACACTGTACATATTCACTTCATCATCTACTACATCTAACACTGTACATATTCACTTTATCATCTACTACATCTAACACTGTACATATTTACTCATCATCTACTACATCTAACACTGTACATATTCACTTCATCATCTACTATATCTAACACTGTACATATTCACTCCATCATCTCACTACATCTAACACTGTACATATTCACTCCATCATCTACTACATCTAACACTGTACATATTCACTCCATCATCTACTACATCTAACACTGTACATATTTACTTCATCATCTACTACATTTAACACTGTACATATTCACTCCATCATCTACTACATCTAACACTGTACATATTCACTCCATCATCTACTATATCTAACACTGTACATATTCACTTCATCATCTACTACATCTAACACTGTACATATTCACTTCATCATCTACTACATCTAACCCTGTACATATTCACTCCATCATCTACTACATCTAACACTGTACATATTCACTCCATCATCTACTACATCTAACACTGTACATATTCACTCCATCATCTACTATATCTAACACTGTACATATTCACTTCATCATCTACTACATCTAACACTGTACATATTCACTTCATCATCTACTACATCTAACCCTGTACATATTCACTCCATCATCTACTACATCTAACACTGTACATATTCACTCCATCATCTACTACATCTAACACTGTACATATTCACTCCATCATCTACTACATCTAACACTGTACATATTTACTCATCATCTACTACATCTAACACTGTACATATTCACTCCATCATCTGGTACATCTAACACTGTACATATTCACTCCATCATCTACTACATCTAACACTGTACATATTCTCTCCATCATCTACTACATCTAACCCTGTACATATTAACTCAACCATCTACTACATCTAACACTGTACATATTAACTCAATCATCTACTACATCTAACCCTGTACATATTCACTCCATCATCTACTACATCTAACACTGTACATATTCTCTCCATCATCTACTACATCTAACACTGTACATATTCACTCCATCATCTACTACATCTAACACTGTACATATTCACTCCATCATCTACTACATCTAACACTGTACATATTCACTCCATCATCTACTACATCTAACACTGTACATATTCACTCCATCATCTACTACATCTAACACTGTACATATTCACTCCATCATCTACTACATCTAACACTGTACATATTCACTCCATCATCTACTACATCTAACACTGTACATATTTACTCATCATCTACTACATCTAACACTGTACATATTCACTCCATCATCTGGTACATCTAACACTGTACATATTCACTCCATCATCTACTACATCTAACACTGTACATATTCTCTCCATCATCTACTACATCTAACCCTGTACATATTAACTTAACCATCTACTACATCTAACACTGTACATATTAACTCAATCATCTACTACATCTAACCCTGTACATATACACTCCATCATCTACTACATCTAACACTGTACATATTCACTCCATCATCTACTACATCTAACACTGTACATATTCACTCCATCATCTACTACATCTAACACTGTACATATTCACTTCATCATCTACTACATCTAACACTGTACATATTCACTCCATCATCTACTACATCTAACACTGTACATATTCTCTCCATCATCTACTACATCTAACCCTGTACATATTCACTCCATCATCTACTACATCTAACACTGTACATATTCTCTCCATCATCTACTACATCTAACACTGTACATATTCACTCCATCATCTACTACATCTAACACTGTACATATTCACTCCATCATCTACTACATCTAACCCTGTACATATTAACTCAATCATCTACTACATCTAACACTGTACATATTAACTCAATCATCTACTACATCTAACCCTGTACATATTCACTCCATCATCTACTACATCTAACACTGTACATATTCTCTCCATCATCTACTACATCTAACACTGTACATATTCACTCCATCATCTACTACATCTAACACTGTACATATTCACTCCATCATCTACTACATCTAACACTGTACATATTCACTCCATCATCTACTACATCTAACACTGTACATATTCACTCCATCATCTACTACATCTAACACTGTACATATTCTCTCCATCATCTACTACATCTAACACTGTACACATTCACTCCATCATCTACTACATCTAACACTGTACATATTCACTCCATCATCTACTACATCTAACACTGTACACATTCACTCCATCATCTACTACATCTAACACTGTACATAATCACTCCATCTACTACATCTAACACTGTACATATTTACTTCATCATCTACTACATTTAACACTGTACATATTCACTCCATCATCTACTACATCTAACACTGTACATATTCACTCCATCATCTACTACATCTAACACTGTACATATTCACTCCATCATCTACTACATCTAACACTGTACACATTCACTCCATCATCTACTACATCTAACACTGTACATAATCACTCCATCTACTACATCTAACACTGTACATATTTACTTCATCATCTACTACATTTAACACTGTACATATTCACTCTATCATCTACTACATCTAACACTGTACATATTCACTTCATCATCTACTACATCTAACACTGTACATATTTACTCATCATCTACTACATCTAACACTGTACATATTCACTTCATCATCTACTATATCTAACACTGTACATATTCACTCCATCATCTCACTACATCTAACACTGTACATATTCACTCCATCATCTACTACATCTAACACTGTACATATTCACTCCATCATCTACTACATCTAACACTGTACATATTTACTTCATCATCTACTACATTTAACACTGTACATATTCACTCCATCATCTACTACATCTAACACTGTACATATTCACTTCATCATCTACTACATCTAACCCTGTACATATTCACTCCATCATCTACTACATCTAACACTGTACATATTCACTCCATCATCTACTACATCTAACACTGTACATATTCACTCCATCATCTACTACATCTAACACTGTACATATTTACTCATCATCTACTACATCTAACACTGTACATATTCACTCCATCATCTGGTACATCTAACACTGTACATATTCACTCCATCATCTACTACATCTAACCCTGTACATATTAACTCAACCATCTACTACATCTAACACTGTACATATTAACTCAATCATCTACTACATCTAACCCTGTACATATTCACTCCATCATCTACTACATCTAACCCTGTACATATTAACTCAATCATCTACTACATCTAACACTGTACATATTCTCTCCATCATCTACTACATCTAACCCTGTACATATTAACTCAACCATCTACTACATCTAACACTGTACATATTAACTCAATCATCTACTACATCTAACCCTGTACATATTCACTCCATCATCTACTACATCTAACACTGTACATATTCTCTCCATCATCTACTACATCTAACACTGTACATATTCACTCCATCATCTACTACATCTAACACTGTACATATTCACTCCATCATCTACTACATCTAACACTGTACATATTCACTCCATCATCTACTACATCTAACACTGTACATATTAACTCAATCATCTACTACATCTAACACTGTACATATTCTCTCCATCATCTACTACATCTAACCCTGTACATATTAACTCAACCATCTACTACATCTAACACTGTACATATTAACTCAATCATCTACTACATCTAACCCTGTACATATTCACTCCATCATCTACTACATCTAACACTGTACATATTCTCTCCATCATCTACTACATCTAACACTGTACATATTCACTCCATCATCTACTACATCTAACACTGTACATATTCACTCCATCATCTACTACATCTAACACTGTACATATTCACTCCATCATCTACTACATCTAACACTGTACATATTCACTCCATCATCTACTACATCTAACACTGTACATATTCACTCCATCATCTACTACATCTAACACTGTACATATTCACTCCATCATCTACTACATCTTACACTGTACATATTTACTCATCATCTACTACATCTAACACTGTACATATTCACTCCATCATCTGGTACATCTAACACTGTACATATTCACTCCATCATCTACTACATCTAACACTGTACATATTCTCTCCATCATCTACTACATCTAACCCTGTACATATTAACTTAACCATCTACTACATCTAACACTGTACATATTAACTCAATCATCTACTACATCTAACCCTGTACATATACACTCCATCATCTACTACATCTAACACTGTACATATTCACTCCATCATCTACTACATCTAACACTGTACATATTCACTCCATCATCTACTACATCTAACACTGTACATATTCACTTCATCATCTACTACATCTAACACTGTACATATTCACTCCATCATCTACTACATCTAACACTGTACATATTCTCTCCATCATCTACTACATCTAACCCTGTACATATTCACTCCATCATCTACTACATCTAACACTGTACATATTCTCTCCATCATCTACTACATCTAACACTGTACATATTCACTCCATCATCTACTACATCTAACACTGTACATATTCACTCCATCATCTACTACATCTAACCCTGTACATATTAACTCAATCATCTACTACATCTAACCCTGTACATATTCACTCCATCATCTACTACATCTAACACTGTACATATTCTCTCCATCATCTACTACATCTAACACTGTACATATTCTCTCCATCATCTACTACATCTAACACTGTACATATTCACTCCATCATCTACTACATCTAACACTGTACATATTCACTCCATCATCTACTACATCTAACACTGTACATATTCACTCCATCATCTACTACATCTAACACTGTACATATTCACTCCATCATCTACTACATCTAACACTGTACATATTCTCTCCATCATCTACTACATCTAACACTGTACACATTCACTCCATCATCTACTACATCTAACACTGTACATATTCACTCCATCATCTACTACATCTAACACTGTACACATTCACTCCATCATCTACTACATCTAACACTGTACATAATCACTCCATCTACTACATCTAACACTGTACATATTTACTTCATCATCTACTACATTTAACACTGTACATATTCACTCCATCATCTACTACATCTAACACTGTACATATTCACTCCATCATCTACTACATCTAACACTGTACATATTCACTCCATCATCTACTACATCTAACACTGTACACATTCACTCCATCATCTACTACATCTAACACTGTACATAATCACTCCATCTACTACATCTAACACTGTACATATTTACTTCATCATCTACTACATTTAACACTGTACATATTCACTCCATCATCTACTACATTTAACACTGTACATATTCACTCCATCATCTACTACATCTAACACTGTACACATTCACTCCATCATCTACTACATCTAACACTGTACATATTCACTCCATCATCTACTACATCTAACACTGTACACATTCACTCCATCATCTACTACATCTAACACTGTACATAATCACTCCATCTACTACATCTAACACTGTACATATTTACTTCATCATCTACTACATTTAACACTGTACATATTCTCTCCATCATCTACTATATCTAACACTGTACATATTTACTCATCATCTACTACATCTAACACTGTACATATTCACTCCATCATCTGGTACATCTAACACTGTACATATTCACTCCATCATCTACTACATCTAACACTGTACATATTCTCTCCATCATCTACTACATCTAACCCTGTACATATTAACTTAACCATCTACTACATCTAACACTGTACATATTAACTCAATCATCTACTACATCTAACCCTGTACATATACACTCCATCATCTACTACATCTAACACTGTACATATTCACTCCATCATCTACTACATCTAACACTGTACATATTCACTCCATCATCTACTACATCTAACACTGTACATATTCACTTCATCATCTACTACATCTAACACTGTACATATTCACTCCATCATCTACTACATCTAACACTGTACATATTCTCTCCATCATCTACTACATCTAACCCTGTACATATTCACTCCATCATCTACTACATCTAACACTGTACATATTCTCTCCATCATCTACTACATCTAACACTGTACATATTCACTCCATCATCTACTACATCTAACACTGTACATATTCACTCCATCATCTACTACATCTAACCCTGTACATATTAACTCAATCATCTACTACATCTAACACTGTACATATTAACTCAATCATCTACTACATCTAACCCTGTACATATTCACTCCATCATCTACTACATCTAACACTGTACATATTCTCTCCATCATCTACTACATCTAACACTGTACATATTCACTCCATCATCTACTACATCTAACACTGTACATATTCACTCCATCATCTACTACATCTAACACTGTACATATTCACTCCATCATCTACTACATCTAACACTGTACATATTCACTCCATCATCTACTACATCTAACACTGTACATATTCACTCCATCATCTACTACATCTAACACTGTACATATTCTCTCCATCATCTACTAACTATGATTGAGCTCGATATTTTTACTATTACCCTCATTTTACCATATTTCTTTTAGTCTTGTTTTAATTCCATATTCTCTAAACTGTAAGGTATATTTTACTATATTTTCTTTTAGTTTTTATGTTTTATTTGCTTATTTCTCTTGTTTTAATTTCGTATTTACCAAATTGTAGGGTATATTTTACAATATTTTCTTTTAATTTTTCAAGTTCTTAATTTTTATCTCTCTTGTTTGAATTTCATGTTTTTAATTGTAACTAAATGTTTGCAAGAAGTCTTTCTGAGGTTCTAGATCTCAGGAATGTTTTAATGCTTTTAATTTTTAATTTTTAATTTTTCCTTATGTAAAGCACTTTGAATTGCCACTGTGTATGAAAGGTGCTATACAAATAAACTTGCCTTGCCTTGCCTTGCCTTACTACATCTAACACTGTACACATTCACTCCATCATCTACTACATCTAACACTGTACATATTCACTCCATCATCTACTACATCTAACACTGTACACATTCACTCCATCATCTACTACATCTAACACTGTACATAATCACTCCATCTACTACATCTAACACTGTACATATTTACTTCATCATCTACTACATTTAACACTGTACATATTCACTCCATCATCTACTACATCTAACACTGTACATATTCACTTCATCATCTACTACATCTAACACTGTACATATTTACTCATCATCTACTACATCTAACACTGTACATATTCACTTCATCATCTACTATATCTAACACTGTACATATTCACTCCATCATCTCACTACATCTAACACTGTACATATTCACTCCATCATCTACTACATCTAACACTGTACATATTCACTCCATCATCTACTACATCTAACACTGTACATATTCACTCCATCATCTACTACATCTAACACTGTACATATTCACTCCATCATCTACTACATCTAACACTGTACATATTCACTCCATCATCTACTACATCTAACACTGTACATATTCACTCCATCATCTACTACATCTAACACTGTACATATTTACTCATCATCTACTACATCTAACACTGTACATATTCACTCCATCATCTGGTACATCTAACACTGTACATATTCACTCCATCATCTACTACATCTAACACTGTACATATTCTCTCCATCATCTACTACATCTAACCCTGTACATATTAACTTAACCATCTACTACATCTAACACTGTACATATTAACTCAATCATCTACTACATCTAACCCTGTACATATACACTCCATCATCTACTACATCTAACACTGTACATATTCACTCCATCATCTACTACATCTAACACTGTACATATTCACTCCATCATCTACTACATCTAACACTGTACATATTCACTTCATCATCTACTACATCTAACACTGTACATATTCACTCCATCATCTACTACATCTAACACTGTACATATTCTCTCCATCATCTACTACATCTAACCCTGTACATATTCACTCCATCATCTACTACATCTAACACTGTACATATTCTCTCCATCATCTACTACATCTAACACTGTACATATTCACTCCATCATCTACTACATCTAACACTGTACATATTCACTCCATCATCTACTACATCTAACCCTGTACATATTAACTCAATCATCTACTACATCTAACACTGTACATATTAACTCAATCATCTACTACATCTAACCCTGTACATATTCACTCCATCATCTACTACATCTAACACTGTACATATTCTCTCCATCATCTACTACATCTAACACTGTACATATTCACTCCATCATCTACTACATCTAACACTGTACATATTCACTCCATCATCTACTACATCTAACACTGTACATATTCACTCCATCATCTACTACATCTAACACTGTACATATTCACTCCATCATCTACTACATCTAACACTGTACATATTCTCTCCATCATCTACTACATCTAACACTGTACACATTCACTCCATCATCTACTACATCTAACACTGTACATATTCACTCCATCATCTACTACATCTAACACTGTACACATTCACTCCATCATCTACTACATCTAACACTGTACATAATCACTCCATCTACTACATCTAACACTGTACATATTTACTTCATCATCTACTACATTTAACACTGTACATATTCACTCCATCATCTACTACATCTAACACTGTACATATTCACTCCATCATCTACTACATCTAACACTGTACATATTCACTCCATCATCTACTACATCTAACACTGTACACATTCACTCCATCATCTACTACATCTAACACTGTACATAATCACTCCATCTACTACATCTAACACTGTACATATTTACTTCATCATCTACTACATTTAACACTGTACATATTCACTCCATCATCTACTACATTTAACACTGTACATATTCACTCCATCATCTACTACATCTAACACTGTACACATTCACTCCATCATCTACTACATCTAACACTGTACATATTCACTCCATCATCTACTACATCTAACACTGTACACATTCACTCCATCATCTACTACATCTAACACTGTACATAATCACTCCATCTACTACATCTAACACTGTACATATTTACTTCATCATCTACTACATTTAACACTGTACATATTCTCTCCATCATCTACTACATCTAACACTGTACATATTCACTTCATCATCTACTACATCTAACACTGTACATATTCACTCCATCATCTACTACATCTAACACTGTACATATTCACTTCATCATCTACTACATCTAACACTGTACATATTCACTCCATCATCTACTACATCTAACACTGTACATATTCACTCAATCATCTACTACATCTAACATTGTACATATTCACTCCATCATCTACTACATCTAACACTGTACATATTCACTCATCATCTACTACATCTAACACTGTACATATTCACTCATCATCTACTACATCTAACACTGTACATATTCCCTCCATCATCTACTACATCTAACACTGTACATATTCACTTCATTGTCTACTACATCTAACATTGTACATATTCACTCAATCATCTACTACATCTAACACTGTACACATTCACTCACCCTGATGGTAAATGTTTATCCACTGCAGATTTTAGTTTCTTCTTCCAGTCACTAACGTTCAGTTGCTTTTAATCACTAAATAAAAATTTTCATGTCAAGTCAACATTTTCTCTCTGCATCACTATTGGTTGCTTCTTTGAACTCTTTGTCTGATTGGTCGATACATGTATTACTCCTGATCTCCATTCGTCACTGTTGAATTTAAATTCTAATTTGTTTGGGTCTCTACTACACTAAAGTCTGTGGATAAGGTGACAGAAGGGCTGAAGGTGCAAATATCAGGGTTTTCCTCATTTATACAAACTTTTTATTAGTGAATTAATTCACTTATTCATTCATTCATTCAGTCATTGTCTGTTTTGCTATTCACTTAATCTTATTCAGGGTCGTGCTGGCTCTGATTTACTGGGTTAAGGGTAGGAGGGATGATGGGTCGCCTGTCAATCACAGGGCAAACACCCACACCCACACCCACACCTACCTTTAACTAACGTGACTGCATGTATTTGTACTGTGGGAGGAAACCGGAGCTCCCGGAGGAAACTCACACAGACAAGAGACAGTGTTTTCCCCCCGTCAGACAAACAATCATCAAAAATCATCAACATTGCAGATATAAAGCAAAGTGGAAGTTTTGTAGTTGTAGCTTAGTGGTTAAGGTACTGGACTAGTAATCAGAAGGTCGCCGGTTCAAACCCCATCACTGCTAGGTTGCTACTGTTGGGCCCTTGAGCAAGGCCCTTATCCCTCAATTGCTTAGACTGTACATTATACTGTCACAGTATTGTAAGTCACTTTGGATAAAATTGCTGCTAAATGCCGTAAATATGAATGTAAGTATTTTCTCTAGTGGCCTCAGACTTTTTGGCCCCCACTTTGTGTGTGTACACTATACGGACAAAAGTATTGGGACGCCTACAAATTACACCTACAGAAGCTTTTAAGATATGCTTTTCTTTAAAGGCTCGCCACAACTGTCCTAAAGAAGACCCAACAAACCCACCAACCCCTGAAACAATCCCATAGCATCATCCCTCCTCCACCACACTTTACAGCTGGAACAAAGCAGTTAGCCAGGTAACGTTCCCTAACGGTCTGTGTCTAAATTTGGATCACCATCATTTTATATGGATGCTACCTTACTTTTGAGACACGTTGTACACTATATGGACAAAGATATGTGGACACAAGGTCATAAGTTTTAACCACAATCTGGTGCTGAGTGGCTGGTGAGGTGCCTCCTCCCCAAGACAGAATAGTTTGGTAACCAGGCTGGGTTGTAACACTAGTGTAAATGTAACACTAAACATAAATACTGTGTTCTCCTGCTATTCTGGTCGTTTTGTGTTAATACTGAGATACAACCGTTCATCCCAAATCAGTGCCGGACCTCCATAAAGCTCTTTTGATGGACATGTTTATCAGAAATCTCACACTTGGTTGCTCCTGATTTCTTTAAAGCTGGACAAAAACTCTGCTGTCCTGATTTCCATACAAAGGTCATTATACAAACGCCTGGATGTAAATGAGTAGTTATTAGTCACCTGGGTCACAGACTAAAGAGACAGGTGAGGAAAGGACAGGATAACTTTTGTGCTTAAGTAGTGTATTGTAGCTAATCCATCAATAAATCAGAAAAAGTTGGGACATGTAAATGGAAAATGGAAAATGTAAATAAAATAAAAACACAGAGTTTCTTACATTGACTTTGACGTTTATTAATAAATGAAATGAAGTTGAGCAGATAAAAGATGAAATATCTCAGCTTCATCCTGTCTGACATCAAATAAACATCCATTCCTGCATTTCAGGCCTGCAACACATTCCAAAAAAGTTGGGACGGGGGCAATTTAGGGCTAGTAATGAGGTGAAAACACTAAATAATGATGTGATGTTAAACAGGTGATGTGAACAGGTGATTGTAATCATGATTTGGTACAAAAGCAGCATCCAGGAAAGGCTGAGAGTCTCTGATGAGTAAAGATGATCAGAGGATCCAGTTTATACACAAATGTGTGAGAAAATGATTGAAATGTTTAACAACATGAACGCTTGTGATCTTTCATCCCTCAGACAAGCGTCCCTTCACGAGCGTTCAGATTAAGCTTTTACACCTTTGGTTTTTACAAACTGAAATTCCTCCCGATTCCTTGAATGGTTTAATGATATTCTGCACTGTAGAGGGAGAACCTACAAATCCCTTCCAATCTTTCTTTGAGGTTCATTGTTTTTAAACATTTCAATCATTTTCTCACACATTTGTGGACAAACTGGATCCTCTGATCATCTTTACTCATCAGAGACTCTCAGCCTTTCATGGATGCTGCTTTTGTACCAAACCATGATGACAATCACCTGTTTAACATCACATCATTATTTAGTTTTTTCACCTCATTACTAGCCCTACATTTTCCTCGTCCCAACTTTTTTGGAATGTGTTGCAGGCCTGAAATGCAGGAATGGATGTTTATTAATAAATGAAATGAAGTTGAGCAGATAAAAGATGAAATATCTCAGCTTCATCCTGTCTGACATCAAATAAAAGTCAAAGTCAGTGTAAGAAACTCTGTGTTTTTATTTTATTTACATTTTCCATCCCGTCCCAACTTTTTCTGATTTGGGGTTGTATTTGTAGCAGAAAATGAATTCTATTCTAGATTAAATTAGATTAAAAATCTTCCTTTTATTTAGGCTGAACATTGAACAAAAGCTGCTCGTCCTGATTTTCATATGAATCCAATAAAGAAACAAAACAGTCTGGATGGAAATGAGTGGACGTTAGTCATTTAGGTCACACAGGCGAGGGTGAGGTAAAGAAAACCCTTTTTTAATGTTCTGAAAGAGCAATAATGTGAGATTAACAGTAAATAAATGGTAAATATGAGAGGAGCTGTTTCATTTTTTAGTTTTATCTGTGTAGAATTTGATATCATCGGTTTGTTAAAATCTCCTGAACTGCTGTTTTGGTTCTGGTGATTCCAGTCACAAAAATATTAATATATTAATATTTATTAATTAATATATTCACCGAGATGGTGGTGGTGATCTGGAGGGGTTTCAGAGCTGGATTCAGGTTCCAGGTTTTCTGGACTGGTTTTCATGTCTGTGTGATTTTCTACAGTTGCTGACTTCAGGAGAATCTCTGCAGGTTAATATTTGAACATTTCCCTAATGTGGCGTCTGGGTACAAAAAACAAAAACAAAGAGCAGCTGGTTCAGTCCTGCAGCTCCTCTGGTTTGGTTTTTCACTGAACCATTGAGATGTTTGTATAGCATCTGATGACCATTAATGAGGCTTCATGCACCTGTACACGTCTGTCCATGTCTGAATCTCCAGTTTATTCTGCACTTACTGTCTATTTGTTGTTTATTGTTTTGGTATTTTTTGGATATTCACACTGAGCTAGTACTTGTGTCCTTGTGTCCTTCATTATTGTTTCATTATACTGCTCCTCCATATACACCGAGCAGGTAGAACATCCTGAGCAAAGACAGGTGAAGTGAATAACACTGATTATCTCTTCATCACGGCACCTGTTAGTAGGTCCAAGGAAGGAACAGTGGTAAACCGGCGACAGGGTCATGGGCGGCCAAGGCTCACTGATGCACGTGTGGTCCGATCCAACAGACGAGCTACTGTAGCTCAAACTGCTGAAGAAGTTCATGTTGGTTTTGATAGAAAGCTGATAACTTGGTGCCAGATACCACAGCACATCTTTAGGGGTCTAGTGGAGTACATGCCTCGACAGGTCATGGCTGTTTTGGCAGCAAAAGGGGGACCAACACAATATTAGAGGAGGCTGAAATATTGATGTATCACATGGTACCAGACAGAACAGAAAAAATATGGCAACCATCAAAGAAAGTTAAATTAGTCTATTAATTAAGCATATATTTAATAATAACGTCACAATCTGAGCTGCATGTTCCTGAATTCTGAATTGAATTCATTTAATCATTATACATAATCAGGGTTACAATATTGTACAACATAAAGATCAAGCTAATTATAGTTCCTACTTCCTGCCTCTGTCCGGGACTCGGACACGACTCAATGTTTAAGGAGACTAAAAACAGATTTATTTACTCAGGCTTTTGATTAGTCCTTCCAGGTTGGGTCTGGGCGGTCTGGTGCTCTCATGGACCGGAGCTGTCCACTCTGAACATACACAAAGGTTCAGAACTTGGAGGTTCTTGGTCATAGAAACTTGTGGTGATCAGGGATGTTGGGTTGGTGTCATTCTGCTTCTCCTGTCCCATCACTCAGGTTTGATGATGGTGGGTGAGGTGGGCGCTGATGTCCTGTGAAAACCTTCATGACCTTGTTACCTGCTCACACTCTTTTTTAGTTATGATGTAATAATTAGTGGGCGAAGTCTAAAGCTACTCTCTGTAAAACTGTTATTTTACTCTTAATTATTTCGCATTGTAACTCCATCTTCTGTTGTTTTACTCCGAGGTGGTTCTGATGGAAACCTGTTTACCCACCCGAGGTTAAGGAATTAAGTCGAGACTGCCATGACAACAATGCTGCTCCTGCTAGATGTTACGAAAGATAAGATAAGACTTTATTGATCCCCTTAGGGAAATTAACTTGTTACAGCAGTATGATGTCAGGAAAGAAACAGAAAGAAAAGTGAAAAAATTGCACACATAGTGTGTAGTTACTTACTCTAAAAAATATCCCCTTTAAGAATAGGTGATGTACATATACGTATTAATAGAAACAAACAGTATATACATTAGAAATATGAAAAATATATTACGTATTGCACCTGTTATTACACCATGAACATGTAAGTGTAGATATGAGTGACATTATTATATATTATTATTATTATTGAAAGCCCTGATGGCTGCAGGAATGAATACTTGTTCTTGTATTCTTTGTTTATTCTTTTTGCTAATTAATTTTTAGTTTAAATGATTTTTGTGTGTGTATGATTTGTGTAAATCCTATTTATTTAAAGTTTCCTCCAGGCCACCCATAAAGGATGGAGGTCCTTGCTGAGTCTGGTTCCTTTCAAGGTTCTTCCTGTATTTTTAAGGGAGTTTTTACTGCCACTGTCGCCCTCAGCTACTCAACAGAAGGTTTTTGGTCTGTTGGTCCTGGATTCTGTAAAGTTGCTTTGAGACAACGTTCACTGTAAAAAGCGCTACATAAATAAGGGACTTTTCTTAATCAATGGACTTAATTTTACATTGTTTGATGTTTCCCATTTGTGTTTGAAGTGGTGACGGCTTCCATCAATTTCTTTACCCTCCTTTACCCAGTCAGTAATTAGAGGAGTTGTCCACATCATTGTACACTGATTAGAAGAGGCTGGTAAAATAAGCTCAAACATTATTAGATGAGGACCAAGACAATTTTGAAATCTAAAATAGAACGAGCTGTTCTTTTTCCTGTTTTAGGCTGAACATTCAACCGAACCTGCTCATCCTGATTTTCATACGAATCCCATCAATCCAAAACAACCTGGATGGAAATGAGTGGACATTCTTCATTTAGGTCAGAGACTGAAGAGACACACGAGGAGAAGGTACAAACACACCTTTATTATGTTCTATAAAAGGAATAAAGTGAGATTAACATTAAATGATCTCCACTTCTCAGTCTGTGGACTAGTTGTCCAGAATGCATCACTGTAAAGATGTAGAGAGAATGCTAGCTAAGTGGTTTCTTATTTAGGGTTTAATCTCCTCTCATGCTCATGACGATATCAGCTACACATACATCGCAAGTTCAATAAATCGCTAAACTAAATTAAGATGGTATCACGCTAAAGTACTTAACTGTAAAATATTTAATAAGTGATTTTTATCTGTGTAGAATTTGATATCATCGCTCTGTTAAAACTTGATGACACTCATCTGATCTAAGGTTAAGGAGCTGCTGCTCTGGTACTAAATCACTATTAAAGAAACCCCTCCAGATCACCACCACCGTCTCTTCAGACTTCAGGAGAATCTCTGCAGGTTAATATTTGATCATTTTCCTAATGTGGCGTCTCAGTACAAAGAACAAAAACAAAGAGCAGCTGGTTCAGTCCTGCAGCTGCAGCTCCTCTGGTTTGGTTTTTCACTGAACCATTGAGATGTTTGTAGAGCATCTGATGACCATTAATGAGCTTCATGCACCTGTTGACCTATTTACAGGTCTGTACACTTTGTACACAGCCAGGGGAGTCTGGGACTGGGTGGTGGCTGTACAGACTGAGGCCCTTCCCCAGTGGACACTAAAATCGTCACGTCCGTGACTGACATGAAATGTGACCACTGTTTGTTTAATTTGCAGTTTGTTATTATGACTACGCCAGAGCCGTAGATAGAGAGAGTTGCGACACTCCTTGATCTCGCCGCCACGTGGTCACGTGGTTCATGTAACCCTCCAATAGTTCCAAACAAACCCGGCGCTGTCATGTTCTCATATGGGACAGGCAGCAGTAAATAAAATATTAAACAGTAAATAATAAACATTTGTACAATTTCTGGGTATTTTCACCTGCCTTTACATTTACTGCATCTGCTTTAATGTCAGTTTGGTATATGAAGTGGAGAAATGATGTTTATAATGACTTAATAGGTCGTTCTTGTTAACACACAGTACATTATATTAGCATACATTACATAATGCGATATCATTAAGTAGTTTAAACAGTTTTTTATGTTTTGTTTTTTTACATAAACTAATCTCACTTCACTTTCCTGAGGATTCATAATAATAATCATTTTGGTTAAACACTAAGCCATGTGGCTGGATTCATAAGGTTTACCTGCACTAAATGAACAGGTTCATAAACACACTACCGCACCTTTAACATTATAGTGCATGTACATGACATAGCATTCATTCATCTATTTCATGAGTAAGTAATAATTTATTTCTACATGTAATACATGAATTAATTCATAATTAATATGCACTAGTTCATTTTGTCTAATGTATGTGGTGGACAAGGTACACAAACCATGTAGCTGAGTTGAAGTAGAGATATCCAAGGTAAAATATTACTCCAGTAAAAGTAGTAGTAAAAGTAAAAATGCCTCCACTAAAGTACTAAACTAAATTTACCTTCAAATGTACTTAAGTATGGAAGTAAAAGTAGCATTGAGACATTGACACGTCTCAATGTTTAAGTAGACTAAAAACAGATTTATTTACTCAGGCTTTTGATTAGTCCTTCCAGGTTGGGTCTGGGCGGTCTGGGCGGTCTGGTGCTCTCATGGACCGGAGCTGTCCACCCTGAACATACACAAAGGTTCAGAACTTGGAGGTTCTTGGTCATAGAAACTTGTGGTGATCAGGGATGTTGGGTTGGTGTCATTCTGCTTCTCCTGTCCGATCACTCAGGTTTGATGACGGTGGGTGAGGTGGGCGCTGATGTCCTGTGAAAACCTTCATGACCTTGTTACCTGCTCGCTCTCTTTTTTAGTTATGATGTAATAATTAGTGGGCGAAGTCTAAAGCTACTCTCTGTAAAACTGTTATTTTACTCTTAATTATTTCGCATTGTAACTCCATCTTCTGTTGTTTTACTCCGAGGTGGTTCTGATGGAAACCTGTTTACCCACCCGAGGTTAAGGAATTAAGTCGAGACTGCCATGACAACAATGCTGCTCCTGCTAGATGTTACGAAAGATAAGATAAGACTTTATTGATCCCCTTAGGGAAATTAACTTGTTACAGCAGTATGATGTCAGGAAAGAAACAGAAAGAAAAGTGAAAAAATTGCACACATAGTGTGTAGTTACTTACTCTAAAAAATATCCCCTTTAAGAATAGGTGATGTACATATACGTATTAATAGAAACAAACAGTATATACATTAGAAATATGAAAAATATATTACGTATTGCACCTGTTATTACACCATGAACATGTAAGTGTAGATATGAGTGACATTATTATATATTATTATTATTATTGAAAGCCCTGATGGCTGCAGGAATGAATACTTGTTCTTGTATTCTTTGTTTATTCTTTTTGCTAATTAATTTTTAGTTTAAATGATTTTTGTGTGTGTATGATTTGTGTAAATCCTATTTATTTAAAGTTTCCTCCAGGCCACCCATAAAGGATGGAGGTCCTTGCTGAGTCTGGTTCCTTTCAAGGTTCTTCCTGTATTTTTAAGGGAGTTTTTACTGCCACTGTCGCCCTCAGCTACTCAACAGAAGGTTTTTGGTCTGTTGGTCCTGGATTCTGTAAAGTTGCTTTGAGACAACGTTCACTGTAAAAAGCGCTACATAAATAAGGGACTTTTCTTAATCAATGGACTTAATTTTACATTGTTTGATGTTTCCCATTTGTGTTTGAAGTGGTGACGGCTTCCATCAATTTCTTTACCCTCCTTTACCCAGTCAGTAATTAGAGGAGTTGTCCACATCATTGTACACTGATTAGAAGAGGCTGGTAAAATAAGCTCAAACATTATTAGATGAGGACCAAGACAATTTTGAAATCTAAAATAGAACGAGCTGTTCTTTTTCCTGTTTTAGGCTGAACATTCAACCGAACCTGCTCATCCTGATTTTCATACGAATCCCATCAATCCAAAACAACCTGGATGGAAATGAGTGGACATTCTTCATTTAGGTCAGAGACTGAAGAGACACACGAGGAGAAGGTACAAACACACCTTTATTATGTTCTATAAAAGGAATAAAGTGAGATTAACATTAAATGATCTCCACTTCTCAGTCTGTGGACTAGTTGTCCAGAATGCATCACTGTAAAGATGTAGAGAGAATGCTAGCTAAGTGGTTTCTTATTTAGGGTTTAATCTCCTCTCATGCTCATGACGATATCAGCTACACATACATCGCAAGTTCAATAAATCGCTAAACTAAATTAAGATGGTATCACTCTAAAATACTTAACTGTAAAATATTTAATAAGTGATTTTTATCTGTGTAGAATTTGATATCATCGCTCTGTTAAAACTTGATGACACTCATCTGATCTAAGGTTAAGGAGCTGCTGCTCTGGTACTAAATCACTATTAAAGAAACCCCTCCAGATCACCACCACCGTCTCTTCAGACTTCAGGAGAATCTCTGCAGGTTAATATTTGATCATTTTCCTAATGTGGCGTCTCAGTACAAAGAACAAAAACAAAGAGCAGCTGGTTCAGTCCTGCAGCTGCAGCTCCTCTGGTTTGGTTTTTCACTGAACCATTGAGATGTTTGTAGAGCATCTGATGACCATTAATGAGCTTCATGCACCTGTTGACCTATTTACAGGTCTGTACACTTTGTACACAGCCAGGGGAGTCTGGGACTGGGTGGTGGCTGTACAGACTGAGGCCCTTCCCCAGTGGACACTAAAATCGTCACGTCCGTGACTGACATGAAATGTGACCACTGTTTGTTTAATTTGCAGTTTGTTATTATGACTACGCCAGAGCCGTAGATAGAGAGAGTTGCGACACTCCTTGATCTCGCCGCCACGTGGTCACGTGGTTCATGTAACCCTCCAATAGTTCCAAACAAACCCGGCGCTGTCATGTTCTCATATGGGACAGGCAGCAGTAAATAAAATATTAAACAGTAAATAATAAACATTTGTACAATTTCTGGGTATTTTCACCTGCCTTTACATTTACTGCATCTGCTTTAATGTCAGTTTGGTATATGAAGTGGAGAAATGATGTTTATAATGACTTAATAGGTCGTTCTTGTTAACACACAGTACATTATATTAGCATACATTACATAATGCGATATCATTAAGTAGTTTAAACAGTTTTTTATGTTTTGTTTTTTTACATAAACTAATCTCACTTCACTTTCCTGAGGATTCATAATAATAATCATTTTGGTTAAACACTAAGCCATGTGGCTGGATTCATAAGGTTTACCTGCACTAAATGAACAGGTTCATAAACACACTACCGCACCTTTAACATTATAGTGCATGTACATGACATAGCATTCATTCATCTATTTCATGAGTAAGTAATAATTTATTTCTACATGTAATACATGAATTAATTCATAATTAATATGCACTAGTTCATTTTGTCTAATGTATGTGGTGGACAAGGTACACAAACCATGTAGCTGAGTTGAAGTAGAGATATCCAAGGTAAAATATTACTCCAGTAAAAGTAGTAGTAAAAGTAAAAATGCCTCCACTAAAGTACTAAACTAAATTTACCTTCAAATGTACTTAAGTATGGAAGTAAAAGTAGCATTGAGACATTGACACGTCTCAATGTTTAAGTAGACTAAAAACAGATTTATTTACTCAGGCTTTTGATTAGTCCTTCCAGGTTGGGTCTGGGCGGTCTGGGCGGTCTGGTGCTCTCATGGACCGGAGCTGTCCACCCTGAACATACACAAAGGTTCAGAACTTGGAGGTTCTTGGTCATAGAAACTTGTGGTGATCAGGGATGTTGGGTTGGTGTCATTCTGCTTCTCCTGTCCGATCACTCAGGTTTGATGACGGTGGGTGAGGTGGGCGCTGATGTCCTGTGAAAACCTTCATGACCTTGTTACCTGCTCGCTCTCTTTTTTAGTTATGATGTAATAATTAGTGGGCGAAGTCTAAAGCTACTCTCTGTAAAACTGTTATTTTACTCTTAATTATTTCGCATTGTAACTCCATCTTCTGTTGTTTTACTCCGAGGTGGTTCTGATGGAAACCTGTTTACCCACCCGAGGTTAAGGAATTAAGTCGAGACTGCCATGACAACAATGCTGCTCCTGCTAGATGTTACGAAAGATAAGATAAGACTTTATTGATCCCCTTAGGGAAATTAACTTGTTACAGCAGTATGATGTCAGGAAAGAAACAGAAAGAAAAGTGAAAAAATTGCACACATAGTGTGTAGTTACTTACTCTAAAAAATATCCCCTTTAAGAATAGGTGATGTACATATACGTATTAATAGAAACAAACAGTATATACATTAGAAATATGAAAAATATATTACGTATTGCACCTGTTATTACACCATGAACATGTAAGTGTAGATATGAGTGACATTATTATATATTATTATTATTATTGAAAGCCCTGATGGCTGCAGGAATGAATACTTGTTCTTGTATTCTTTGTTTATTCTTTTTGCTAATTAATTTTTAGTTTAAATGATTTTTGTGTGTGTATGATTTGTGTAAATCCTATTTATTTAAAGTTTCCTCCAGGCCACCCATAAAGGATGGAGGTCCTTGCTGAGTCTGGTTCCTTTCAAGGTTCTTCCTGTATTTTTAAGGGAGTTTTTACTGCCACTGTCACCCTCAGCTACTCAACAGAAGGTTTTTGGTCTGTTGGTCCTGGATTCTGTAAAGTTGCTTTGAGACAACGTTCACTGTAAAAAGCGCTACATAAATAAGGGACTTTTCTTAATCAATGGACTTAATTTTACATTGTTTGATGTTTGCCATGGTTTCCCATTTGTGTTTGAAGTGGTCAGTAATTAGAGGAGTTGTCCACATCATTGTACACTGATTAGAAGAGGCTGGTAAAATAAGCTCAAACATTATTAGATGAGGACCAAGACAATTTTGAAATCTAAAATAGAACGAGCTGTTCTTTTTCCTGTTTTAGGCTGAACATTCAACCGAACCTGCTCATCCTGATTTTCATACGAATCCCATCAATCCAAAACAACCTGGATGGAAATGAGTGGACATTCTTCATTTAGGTCAGAGACTGAAGAGACACACGAGGAGAAGGTACAAACACACCTTTATTATGTTCTATAAAAGGAATAAAGTGAGATTAACATTAAATGATCTCCACTTCTCAGTCTGTGGACTAGTTGTCCAGAATGCATCACTGTAAAGATGTAGAGAGAATGCTAGCTAAGTGGTTTCTTATTTAGGGTTTAATCTCCTCTCATGCTCATGACGATATCAGCTACACATACATCGCAAGTTCAATAAATCGCTAAACTAAATTAAGATGGTATCACTCTAAAATACTTAACTGTAAAATATTTAATAAGTGATTTTTATCTGTGTAGAATTTGATATCATCGCTCTGTTAAAACTTGATGACACTCATCTGATCTAAGGTTAAGGAGCTGCTGCTCTGGTACTAAATCACTATTAAAGAAACCCCTCCACATCACCACCACCGTCTCTTCAGACTTCAGGAGAATCTCTGCAGGTTAATATTTGATCATTTTCCTAATGTGGCGTCTCAGTACAAAGAACAAAAACAAAGAGCAGCTGGTTCAGTCCTGCAGCTGCAGCTCCTCTGGTTTGGTTTTTCACTGAACCATTGAGATGTTTGTAGAGCATCTGATGACCATTAATGAGCTTCATGCACCTGTAGACCTATTTACACATCTGTACACTTTGTACACAGCCAGGGGAGTCTGGGACTGGGTGGTGGCACAGAACATTTTCTGACGGAGAAATTTGAACCTACAATCTGACATTCATATGAAGTCGAGGGTCTCTGCTGGACAATTTGGAACTTCCACATATTTGACAGCTGTTTCGGATCAACCTACTTGTGTAAATCGACCTTTTCCCACAAAAAATAATGAAGTCTAAATATCAGTCCACACTCACTGATGAACACCTGATGACAGATGACAGATTTTTATCTTCCAAAGGGGGGAATGACAGAAAAAGTTTAAGAACCACTGCCCTAATCAATGGACTAATTTTAATATTCTTTGATTGTTGCCATGGTTTCCCAATTGGTCACTCCTCTTTACCCAGTCAATAATTAGAGGAGTTGTCCACATCATTGTACAGTGAGTAGAAGAGGCTGGTACTGATGGACAAGTTAAAATGGGCTCAAACATTATTAGATGAGGACCAACACAATTCTGAAATCTAACACAGAACGAGCTGTTCTTCTCCTCCTGTTTTAGGCTGAACATTCGACAGAACCTGCTCATCCTGATTTTCATACAAATCCCATCAATCCAAAACAACCTGGATGGAAATAAGTGGACATTCGTCATTTAGGTCAGAGACTGAAGAGACACGTGAGGAGAAGGTACTTTCTGTCAAGTCAAATTTACAGTGAACATTGTCTTAAAGCAACTTTACAGAATCCTGGACCAACAGATACAAAAAAACCCTGTTGAGCAGCCGAGGGCGACAGTGGCAGGAAAAACTCCCTTAAAATTACAGAAAGGAACCTTGAGAGGAACCAGACTCAGCAGGAACCTCCATCCTTCTTGTGTGGCCTGGAGGACACTTTAAATAAATAGAATTTACAAAAATCATACAAACACAGAATTAAATTGAAATAAATGTTAAACAAAAAGAATAAACAAACGTGTCCGAGTCCCGAACAGAGGCAGGAAGATTATTCCAGAGTTGTGGAGCTTTGTAAGAAAATTCCACCAGTCGTGATCTTTTTCATTCTAGGAACTATAAGTAACCCTGCATCTTGTGAGCGAAGTTGACGCGCTGGGTTGTAGTGATTAATAAGTTCACTCAGATACTGTGGTACAGACCATGTAGCGCTTTATAGGTTAGTAAAAGTATTTTGTATTTAATGTAGAACTGAAACACTCTCCTATACATACTACACTCTCGGGTTAGGCCATCACACCGTTGTCATCTGACAGTCTTCTTCTTGTTCTTCGACTTCTTTTTATTATTATTACGTTTTATTCTACTAATACATGTGCACACAGCATTTACAGCATCACACATGGAATGACAGGAAGCTGTTTCTTTTTTTCTTTGAAACACACAAAAACATGTTTCATTTAATACATTTGACAAATGTTTTCCCTTCACATCCTGCTCTCCTGCACAGTGATGCATGTACTGCATCCAACATTTTTGCCAAATGCAGTGCCCCATATACAGTGAGAGAGGTCTGTAAATTTCATCATAGCTACACTTCAACTATGAGAGACAAAATGAGAAAAAAAAATCCAGGAAATTACATTGTAGGATTTTTAAAGAATTTATTTGTAAATTATGGTGGAAAATAAGTATTTGGTCAATAACAAAAACACTGTAGCTGGTATTTTGGCCCATTCCTCCATGCAGATCTCCTCTAGAGCAGTGATGTTTTGGGGCTGTCGCTGGGCAACACGAACTCCACTAATTTTCTATGGGGTTGAGGTCTGGAGACTGGCTAGGCCACTCCAGGACCTTGAAATGCTTTTTACGGAGCCACTCCGTTGCCCGAGCGGTGTGTTTGGGATCATTGTCATACTGGAAGACTCAGCCACGTTCCATCTTCAATGCTCTCACTGATGGAAGGAGGTTTTGGCTTAAAATCTCACGATACATGGCCTTGTTCATTCTTCCCTTAACACGGATCAGTCGTCCTGTCCCCTCTGCAGAAAAACAGCCCCAAAGCACGATGTTTCCACCCCCATGCTTCACAGTAGGTATGGTGTTCTTGGGTTCTTCTTCTTCCTCCAAACACGACGAGTTGAGTTTTTACCAAAAAGTTCCATTTTGGTTTCATCTGACCACATGATATTCTCCCAATCCTCTTCTGGATCATCCATATGCTCTCTGGCAAACTTCAGACGGGCCTGGACATGTACTGGCTTAAGCAGGGGGACACGCCTGGCACTGCAGGATTTGAGTCCCTGTCGGCGTAGTGTGTTACTGATGGTAGCCTTTGTTACTTTGGTCCCAGCTCTCTGCAGGTCATTCATCAGGTCCCTCCGTGTAGTTCTGGGATTTTTGCTCACCGTTCTCATGATCATTTTGACCCCACGGGATGAGATCTTGACCCCAAGGGAGATTATCAATGGTCTTGTATGTCTTCCATTTTCTTACAATTGTTCCCACAGTTGATTTATTCACACCAACCTGCTTGCCTATTGTAGATTCACTCTTCCCAGCCTGGTGCAGGTCTACAATTTTCTTCCTGGTGTCCTTCGACAGCTCTTTGGTCTTGGCCATGGTTGAGTTTGGAGTCTGACTGTGTGAGGCTGTGGACAGGTGTCTTTTATACAGATAATGAGGTCAAACAGGTGCCATTAATACAGGTAACGAGTGGAGGACAGAAGAGCTTCTTAAAGAAGAAGTTACAGGTCTGTGAGAGCCAGAAATCTTGCTTGTTTGTGGGTGACCAAATACTTATTTTCCACCATAATTTACAAATTTACAGACCTCTCTCATCTTTCTAAGTAGGAGAACTTGCACAATCAGTGGCTGACTAAATACTTTTTGGCCCCACTGTATCACTGGGCTGTAACTCTTCCAGCTCTACAGTCTGACCCTCCTCTTCCTCATCTCCTGGCAGCTCTCAATCTGACTCTCCTTCATAAATTCTTAATACAATCTTCTCTGCTTTACTGAGCCTGGTGCTTCCTTGTGTAGAAATAGGCTAAAAACAGGGGGGTAGTAGGTCCTACTGTCCACTACAAAGGACATTGAATAAGTGTTGTGTTTTGAAAGGGTTCAAATTGCTGGACATTTCTAAAATCTCTCCCATATTGATGAAACAAGTATAACGAGTATTAGTGACAGAAACATAATGTCATCTAAAAAACTGATCTCTTACCTTGTTGCCAAACAATGTGGAATATGAAAAGAAAGTCCATGAGCTATGTGTGCCACACCCCCACAAATGTGACATTACTAAAAAACAAGGATGTATCCTATTGGGCGCAGTAGTACTCAAATGGATTAAATCAATTGTGCTTGAGTTAGAGATCTCAGACCCACCACAGTGGACAAAAAGGAATTGTTGGGTCTCAGGAGGACATCAGCCTCCTCTACCCTGTAAATAATATCACATACTTTTGGAATAACAATGTACAGAGAGTAGAGCAGGTTGGTGTTGATGGACGAGGTAAAAGGGGACCATAAAACCCTGATTATCAACGTTCAAGCGTTATTTTATTAGCCTCTTTGACTCTGTGTATTGATGTGACAGCCCCTTTTACACCCTCCAGTGTTGTAAAAGTGTAATCGTTGTAGTAAGTAGTGAAATTCCTGCTGAATGGATCTGGCTCTACCTGTTGGTCGCTCTGTGTACTATACCTCCTATATAAACAGACGTGATATGGCGCGCCCTCAGCAGTACAATGTGAATACTGCAGCCTCCTGGTGTTCACTCACACGGTGGTGGTCATACTAATTCCAGGTACGTTTTTATTCACGTGTACTGTATTGTCGAGCACAGCACCATGTAGGATCACTGGAGGATCATAGTCATTTATAACAGTTTAGGCTAGTGTGGCCGCGCTGCCGCTGTATGCTGACCGAGAGATGTATCAGGATTCACACTGTGATCACAATAAAGCTGCACCATCCCAGTCTGGTGCCCATTCCTGAGCAAGGTGGTTGAGGACCAGTCTTGGAGTGTAATGTGACTCTTGCGTTGTGTAATTTTTTCCTCCGCCTTAATCAGGACAGACACCAGTATACAGTATATAGTATACAGATCTCTATTATATATATCTTTAATTAAGCGAATTACTGCTATATATATATATATATATATGTGTATATATATATATATATATATATATATATATATATACAGTGTATCACAAAAGTGAGTACACCCCTCACATTTCTGCAGATATTTAAGTATATCTTTTCATGGGACAACACTGACAAAATGACACTTTGACACAATGAAAAGTAGTCTGTGTGCAGCTTATATAACAGTGTAAATTTATTCTTCCCTCAAAATAACTCAATATACAGCCATTAATGTCTAAACCACCGGCAACAAAAGTGAGTACACCCCTAAGAGACTACACCCCTAAATGTCCAAATTGAGCACTGCTTGTCATTTTCCCTCCAAAATGTCATGTGATTTGTTAGTGTTACTAGGTCTCAGGTGTGCATAGGGAGCAGGTGTGTTCAATTTAGTAGTACAGCTCTCACACTCTCTCATACTGGTCACTGAAAGTTCCAACATGGCACCTCATGGCAAAGAACTCTCTGAGGATCTTAAAAGACGAATTGTTGCGCTACATGAAGATGGCCAAGGCTACAAGAACATTGCCAACACCCTGAAACTGAGCTGCAGCACAGTAGCCAAGATCATCCAGCGTTTTAAAAGAGCAGGGTCCACTCAGAACAGACCTCGCGTTGGTCGTCCAAAGAAGCTGAGTGCACGTGCTCAGCGTCACATCCAACTGCTGTCTTTGAAAGATAGGCGCAGGAGTGCTGTCAGCATTGCTGCAGAGATTGAAAAGGTGGGGGGTCAGCCTGTCAGTGCTCAGACCATACGCCGCACACTACATCAAATTGGTCTGCATGGCTGTCACCCCAGAAGGAAGCCTCTTCTGAAGTCTCTACACAAGAAAGCCCGCAAACAGTTTGCTGAAGACATGTCAACAAAGGACATGGATTACTGGAACCATGTCCTATGGTCTGATGAGACCAAGATTAATTTGTTTGGTTCAGATGGTCTCAAGCATGTGTGGCGGCAATCAGGTGAGGAGTACAAAGATAAGTGTGTCATGCCTACAGTCAAGCATGGTGGTGGGAATGCCATGGTCTGGGGCTGCATGAGTGCAGCAGGTGTTGGGGAGTTACATTTCATTGAGGGACACATGAACTCCAATATGTACTGTGAAATACTGAAGCAGAGCATGATCCCCTCCCTCCGGAAACTGGGGCGCAGGGCAGTGTTCCAGCATGATAATGACCCCAAACACACCTCTGAGACGACCACTGCTTTATTGAAGAGGCTGAGGGTAAAGGTGATGGACTGGCCAAGCATGTCTCCAGACCTAAACCCAATAGAACATCTTTGGGGCATCCTCAAGCGGAAGGTGGAGGAGCGCAAAGTCTCGAATATCCGCCAGCTCCGTGATGTCGTCATGGAGGAGTGGAAAAGCATTCCAGTGGCAACCTGTGAAGCTCTGGTAAACTCCATGCCCAGGAGAGTTAAGGCAGTTCTGGGAAATAATGGTGGCCACACAAAATATTGACACTTCAGGAACTTTCACTAAGGGGTGTACTCACTTTTGTTGCCGGTGGTTTAGACATTAATGGCTGTATATTGAGTTATTTTAAGGGAAGAATAAATTTACACTGTTATATAAGCTGCACACAGACTACTTTTCATTGTGTCAAAGTGTCATTTTGTCAGTGTTGTCCCATGAAAAGATATACTTAAATATCTGCAGAAATGTGAGGGGTGTACTCACTTTTGTGATACACTGTATATATACAGTATATGTATATATATAAACTGTATACACACATATACTTATATACATGTCCACATACTGTATATACACACATATATGTTAGGCTCTGTGGCGTCAGGGGAACACACCATCTCTCCCTGACGCCACAGGCCTTACAGAGCAGAAAACGAGCTGGCTGTAAATACCTGGCCAGCTCGTTAGGGCGAACGCGCTGCAGCTGCACCTCCCCTTATTGAAGGGGATGGCGCTAAGCTGCAGGCGTCGCACCTTATGTTTTCTCTGGCTGTTTCCTCTTTCTTTTGTTCAGTTTGTTTGGCACTGCGGTGCCCTTTTATGTTTGTTTGTTTTCTGTTGGGCTGCATCGCACCAGCCACTTTACTTTTTTAGGGTTTACTCGGGACCTCCAGGCACTGTAAGCGGTTGGAGGTGTAGGGTCGGGAGGCCCGAGGTAAAGTAGGTTATAGGTTTTTTGTTTTGGTGCGATTCCAGACAGCCCACGCACTACGGTGTCTTTTTGATGTTTTTATTTAACTCCGTGCTGTACCGCCGCCACTGTGCCACCGCTGCCGAGCCGCCGCCGCCGAGCCACCGCCGCCGGGCCGCCGCCATTGTGCCGCCGCCGGGCCGCCGTCACCGTGAGTCCTGTTCTCGCGCCCAGAGGGAAGCGACCCTGTAAAAAACTCCAGAAAAGGACTCCAAACCCCAGAAGCCCTTGCTCCAGGAAAGGGTGGGGCTTAGTATTTAAAAGGTGCAGTCAGCCATTTTCTTTAAGCACACTAATTGTGTAAGGTGCCATGAGGCCTATTCCTGATTTGGATGTGTGTAAAGTAAGTTTGTTTGCTACTATTTCTTGAGTTCATTGTTTAAAATAGGATGGTAATTATATTCCTTGATATGTATAGTTATTAGTTATGTTGCACTGTTATGTTTGTTAATTTGTTCTTTGTATTTATTTAGTGAAAACCATCCATTTCTCCATTCCTTTATCCATGCCTTCAGCAAATCCACCATCCAATTCATCTATTCCTTCAGCCATTCCTTCAGCCATTCCTTCAGCCATTCCTTCAGCCATTCCTTCAGCAAATCCACCATCCAATTCATCCATTCCTTCAGCCATCCATTTCTCCATTCCTTCATCCATGCCTTGAGCCAATCCTTCATCCATGCCTTGAGCCATTCCTTCAGCCATTCCTTCAGCCATTCCTTCAGCCATTCCTTCAGCCATTCCTTCAGCCATTCCTTCAGCCATTCCTTCAGCCATTCCTTCAGCAAATCCACCATCCAATTCATCTATTCCTTCAGCCATTCCTTCAGCCATTCCTTCAGCCATTCCTTCAGCCATTCCTTCAGCCATTCCTTCATGTACTTGCATCCAATTTCAACTTTGCACCTAATATTCAAGTAAATGGAACTGTTTGTGTAACTGGCAATAAAAGGAACTTATCAATCTATTCACTTTCTGTCCTATGTGTTTTAATGGGCACACCATCACGATAGCATAACCATCTATTACCAGCTATTTTTCAAACTTCTACATATTGCTGAACAGGCAATATTTTACAGACCCCCTCCCTGCGCGAAGCGCTGGTGACAGTGTCGTGTTTCCCCCTCTGGGCCGCTGTTTTAAACGGCCACTTCCCAGCCATGCTGGCTGGGGACAGCGCCGTTAGGTTTATTCTTTTGAGTTCGTAAATAATTCACACCCGGTAGATGGCATGGCGCACTCCAGCAGTTTGTGCTGGCGACCGTGCCATGCCAGTTAACTATCGGCGGTGTCACCCTCCCTTTCCGGCCATCAGCGCGAGGTGTTCCATCTGGCGAACCCGCTCTTCGCCTCAATAACGCCGGGAGCGAGCCTGCCATTAGCGCTGCTGTGGCAGGTCGCTAGAGCTCCTGGTCTGGAGGCAAGAGCCCCGGCCTCGCGCTTCCTGTTTTTTTCTTTATGTGTTTTATTTCTGTTTTTACAGCTCTGACGTCATCGGCTGCCTTCGGGATTTCCCGAAGTGTTTTTTGTTCTTGTTATTCCTTTTTTTTATTGTATTTTGTGTTTAATTATTTGTTAAATAAACCCCTTTTTGTTTAACCTCCGCATCCTTGGGTCCTTCCTCCCCACCTCATAACAATATATACATATAAATTAGGTTGTGCACATTGTGTAAATTAGTCCTAAATGCTATTTTGGTTGAGGACTTGAATAGCTTGTGGGAAAAAGCTTCTTCTCATCTTCTCCGTTTTTTTAGAGCACGAAAACGCTTCCCAGACCGTAACAAAGAAAACAGTCCATTACTGGGATGACTGGGGTCCTTTACTATCCTCCTGGCCCTTGTCCAGCACCGTTTCCTGTATATGGACTGCAGGTCAGGAAGCTCGGTCCGGATTATGCGTTGAAGTGAATAACTCAAATGCATCAATAACTCAAGATCCCCCCATTTTCCCAGCACTGGACTCTGTTTCATTATACACATATAATGCTGGACTGAGAATCATCCACCAACCAAAAACATCCAGCCAACAGCGCCCCGTGGGCAGCGTCCTGTGACTACTGATGAAGGTCTAGAAGATGAGCGACTCAAACAGCAGCAACAGATGAGCGATCGTCTCTGACTTTACATCTACAAGGTGGACCGACTAGGTAGGAGTGTCTAATAGAGTGGACAGTGAGGTGTTTAAAAACTCCAGCAGCGCTGCTGTGTCTGATCCACACATACCAGCATAACACACTAACACACCACCACCATGTCAGTGTCACTGCAGTGCTGAGAATCATCCACCACCTAAATAATAATGAAGCATGTAGAGAAACAGATTGACTACAGTCAGTAATTGTAGAACTACAAAGTGCTTCTATATGGTAAGTTTTTCAGGATGAACTCAAGTTCATATGTGTGTGAAGGCCGGCGAGCGAATACTTTTGGCAATATAGTGTACATGTGTATTTACATGGAGAATATACCGTGTTTTTATTATACTGTTGTATAATAGTAATTGCATAGCTCATTGTTTTAATAATTTCCTTATTTTTTATTTACTCTATTTACTGTATTTGCACGGTACTGGAGCTGCTGTATTACTCAAATTCCCCCCATGGGGATCAATAAAGGAATCTGATCTACCCCACTGGACTCTGTAACACTGTAATACACAGGAAACAGTCAAACTCAGATTAACAGATTGTAAAAGGTATCAGAAAGAAAGAACAGAGTTAGAGAAGCATGTTGGAGAACTAAACATGACATTAGAGAAACTGCTTGGAAGAACATCTAGGACTGACTGTAGTCCTCTCTAAAGCTACCTGAGAGATACAGGGCTAATGGAGGTTTATTACAATTTGTTCTTCAACAGATTTGATCACTCACCTGTCCCTCCCCCTACACAGACATTACGACTGAATCCCCCTTCTGTGGCACCACCAACTTGCTGCCCTCCCCCGTCTCTCACACTCACGCCCTTATCACAACCACCACCCACTGGTTCATCTGCTGGCAACTTTAACTTTCCCATCACACACTCCAACACCCAGCCCCCATGCTCCAATCTGTCCTTCACAACGGCCCAGGTGAGGAATGAGCTGAGGAAAATCAAGATGAAGAAAGCTGCAGGTCCAGATGGCATCAGTGCCAGACTCCTCAAGTCCTGTGCAGATCAGCTGTGCGGGGTAGTCGAGCACATGTTTAACCTGAGTCTGAAGCTGGGAAGAGTACCACAGCTGTGGAAAACATCTTGTGTGGTACCTGTGCCGAAAACGCAGCATCCAAAGGACCTAAACAGCTACAGACCGGTGGCACTGACTTCACATTTGATGAAATCACTGGAGAGGCTGGTCCTTACCCATCACCGCCCTCTGGTGAGCCCATCCATGGACCCTCTTCCATCTGCTTACCAGCCTGGCGTCGGGGTGGATGATGCCATCATCTATCTGCTACACGGATCTCTTTCTCACCTGGAGAAGCCTGGGAGCACTGTGAGAATCACCTTCTTCGATTTCTCCAGTGCTTTTAACACCATACGGCCGGGGCTCCTGAAGGACAAACTGGATCATGTTGGAGTGGACAGTCACCTGTCCAACTGGATACTGGATTACCTCACCAACTGACCACAGTATGTGAGGGCACGGGACTGTGTGTCTGATATGGTGGTCAGCAGCACAGGGGCCCCTCAGGGAACGGTCCTGGCACCGTTCCTATTCACCCTGTACACGACTGACTTCATGTACAGATCACCGGACTGTCACCTCCAGAAGTTCTCTGATGACTCGGCGATATTCGGACTCATAAATAATGACGAGGACAGCGAGTACAGAGGACTGATTCAGGACTTCGTGGACTGGTGTCTGCAGAACCACCTCCAGTTAAACGTGGGAAAGACCAAAGAACTGGTGGTGGATTTCCGCAGGTGCAGACCCACCTTGCCACCGGTGAACATCCAGGGAATGGACACTGAGAGAGTGGACTCTTATAAGTACCTGGGTGTTCATGTAAATAACAAACTGGACTGGTCAGTTAACACTACTGCACTTTATAATAAAGTTCAGAGCAGACTCTACCTACTGAGGAGACTGCGGTCATTTGGAGTGTGGAGGGAACTCCTGAGGACTTTCTTTGACACAGTGGTGGCATCAGCCATCTTTTACGGAGTGGTATGCTGGGGCAGTAGCATCTCTACAGTGGACAGGAAGAGACTAGATAAACTCATTAAGAGGGCCGGCTCTGTCCTGGGGAGCCCATTAGACCCAGTGCAGGTGGTGGGAGACAGGAGGATGTTAGCCAAGCTGGCATCCATGCTGGAGAACGACTCCCACCCCATGCATGAGACTCTGGCAGCACTGGGCAGCTCCTTCAGTGACAGGCTGCTTCACCCTAAATGTGGGAAAGAGCGGTATTACAGGTCCTTCCTTCCTGCTGCTGTTAGACTGTATAACCAGCACTGATCCAGACAGATCACACACAGAGTTTTTCTGACTTTTTAGTATTATTGTTATACATTGTACTTTTTATTCTCTATCTTTTTATACTGAGTGCTTTACTGTCCCTTCGCTGCTGCAACAATGTGAATTTCCCCACTGTGGGACTAATAAAGGATTATCTTATCTTATCTTACTGCGGAGCTGCTGTTCAACTCCAGTCCAGTTGGTGGCGCTGGTGCGTCTTAAGTTGTTCTGCAAACCGCCATTAAACATCATCAGAAGAACAAGAAGCTGCTGTGTTTGTACTGTAGAGCCTCATCTGTAAGTAAAATATGTATTTAATTATAACCCTTATATTTAATTATAACTACATTCTAATTAATAATAAAACTAGAGTTCATAATAAAACATCACTGAGAGGATTTGAGGAGATTTAACTCCAGTTTCATTTAAACACACTGACTATTAGCTGCTCCGCTAACTGTTAGCATCACACATGATTCAGTACTGATGAACCGATTATTCATTTCCACTACTTATCAAGCATTTTCAGCTTAATTAATAGGTATAACCGAATTTAGCTCAGTCAGTTAAGCTTAAATAGTGACACTAGAGTCGTTTCACCTAAAATGAGGTGATTAATCAAGAGTCTAAAACATTAGAGCCATAATAAATCATGCTACTTTTACTTTCATACTTCAGTACATTTGAAGGTAAATACTTTAGTACTTTTACTCAAGTGGAGGTAAAGAGTATTTTTACTTTTACTGGAGTAATATGTTACTTTAACTCACCTACATGGTTTGTGCACCTTGTCCACCACTTACATTAGACAAAATGAACTTGTTCATATTCATAATGAATTTATTCATGTATAATCAATTATTAATCACTCATGAAATAAGAGATGAATGAAGACTTTCATGTACATTCAGTGCAGGTAAACATTATCAATCCAGCCACATGGCTCAGTGTTTAGCCAAAATGATGATTATTATTATTATGAATCCTCAGGAAAGGGAGATTAGTTTATGCAAAAAACAAAACAAATAACTCTATATTGTCTCTACTACTTAATGATATGGCATTATGTAATGTACGCTAATATAACCTATGAAGGTTATATTATAAACATCATTATAAACATCAATCTTCCACTTCATATACCAAACTGACATTAAAGCAGATGCAGTAAATGTAAAGGCAGGTGAAAATACCCAGAAATTGTACAAATGTTTATTATTTAGTGTTTAATATGTCACTCCCTGCTGCCGGTCCCATATGAGAACATGACAGTGCTGGGTTTGTTTGGAACTATCGGAGGGTCACATGAACCACGTGACCACGTGGCGGCGAGATCAAGGAGTGTCGCAACTCTCTCTATCTACGGCTCTGGTTCATTAGGGCGATCAGTCGGTGCTAGATTTGTCGGCTCGGCAGCGACTCGGCGTTCTAGCACGTCAGATATCTGATCTCAGATGTGTGACTGGGAATGAGTGACATGTCGAACAGCCAATGAGAACGCAGGATACGGTGTGAGGGGAAACGCAGGAGAGGAGTGTAAACAGGTGGGACAGGGGGATAATATAGTTTATATCAGAATACATCAGCACACACACACACACACGTGTTACAGTGTTTCTGACCTGATCGTTCTCTACAGAACATAACAACAAAACACCAACATTGCAAAAATATTTATTAACCTCCAACTCACTACAGAACGATCCGTGCTGCTCGTGTTGCCAGATCCACTCAGATTCATTTATTTTTCCTCCTTGATTTCATCACGTCAGCGCACAAACACTTTCATCGCTCGCTACTTGTTGACGTGCATTTTTGGACGTGGTATCATTAAACTTCTCGTCACTTCTCACGTGTGTTTTTGTTTAAAAAAAACGGTATTCTAAATAGGTATCGGCAATGGGAAAAAATGGTATCGATGCATCCCTAGTAATAATAATAATAATAATAAAGTATTACATTATGTTATAGTTACCTGCTTGTGTACTATACCCATCCCTGACCCATAAGAAAGTAACCCCCTCATAGTGAAATCTTTGTGTCCCTTTTCCTTTAAAGCATCAATGAAGAGTGATCTTTGTGCAGAATGGTTTTTTTTTTACAGATAAGTAATACATGTTCAGCAGTTTCCCTCTGTTGACAGTATTGACAAAGCCCTGTGTCGTGTTTTTTTTATTGTATGACCTATCCGGAGCCTCCACAAGTGTCCTCCACTTGTACCCGATCCTACTTCTGGCTGTATTGCAAACAGATGCCTTCCCCTGAATTCCTGTTCCCAGTCACCCTGCCATACCTTTCTCACGAACTGTTTAACAACCACTCTTGCCTCAGCCTTGCTAAGTGGGATGTCAGAATCACATCTCGCTCGTTTTAGGCATTTTCTTGCAGCTACGTCCACAATATTGTTCCCGATTATTCCTACATGTGCTGGAACCCATAAGAATTTGACTGAAATTAATTTCATATGTAATCTGAACAGTGATATCTGTCTGTCTGTCTGTCTGTCCGTCCGTCGTCTGTCTGTCTGTCTGTCTGTCTGTCTGTCTGTCTGTCTGTCTGTCTATCTATCTATCTATCTATCTATCTATCTATCTATCATATAGCTGTCTGTCTGTCTGTCTGTCTGTCTGTCTGTCTATTTATCTATCTATTTATTTGCCCATTATTATTAGATCTGTAATAATGCAGTCAGCAGAAGAGGAATACATCGCGCCTGTGGATCTACAACATGAACAGATACAAATAAAAGAGGAGAAAGAAGATGAAAGTTACTGCTGTAAGTACATATAAAACAATATGCCATGTTTCCACCAGTCAGTATGGTACAGTACAGTGTGGTACAGTACAGTATGGTACAGTACAGTGAGGTACAGTATGGTACAGTGAGGTACAGTACAGTGAGGTACAGTACAGTATGGTACAGTACAGTGTAGTACAGTACAGTGTGGTACAGTATGGTACAGTACAGTGTGGTACAGTACAGTGTGGTACAGTACAGTGAGGTACAGTATGGTACAGTACAGTGAGGTACAGTATGGTACAGTACAGTGTGGTACAGTACAGTGTGGTACAGTACAGTGAGGTACAGTATGGTACAGTACAGTGTGGTACAGTACAGTATGGTACAGTACAGTGTGGTACAGTACAGTGTGGTACAGTACAGTATGGTACAGTACAGTGTGGTACAGTGCTGTATGGTACAGTACAGTGTGGTACAGTACAGTGTGGTACAGTATGGTACAGTACAGTGTGGTACAGTACAGTGGTACAGTACAGTGTGGTACAGTACAGTATGGTACAGTACAGTGTGGTACAGTACAGTGAGGTACAGTATGGTACAGTATAATATGGTACAGTACAGTGTGGTACAGTACAGTGTGGTACAGTACAGTATGGTACAGTACAGTGTGGTACAGTGCAGTATGGTACAGTACAGTGTGGTACAGTACAGTGTGGTACAGTATGGTACAGTACAGTGTGGTACAGTACAGTGGTACAGTACAGTGTGGTACAGTACAGTATGGTACAGTACAGTGTGGTACAGTGCAGTATGGTACAGTACAGTGTGGTACAGTACAGTGAGGTACAGTATGGTACAGTACAGTGTGGTACAGTACAGTG
Organism: Trichomycterus rosablanca; assembly: GCF_030014385.1. Lineage (NCBI taxonomy): Eukaryota > Metazoa > Chordata > Actinopteri > Siluriformes > Trichomycteridae > Trichomycterus > Trichomycterus rosablanca. The sequence continues at coordinate 63,075,916 of NC_085989.1, forward strand.
GTACAGTACAGTGTGGTACAGTACAGTATGGTACAGTACAGTGTGGTACAGTACAGTATGGTACAGTACAGTATGGTACAGTACAGTGAGGTACAGTACAGTATGGTACAGTACAGTATGGTACAGTACAGTATGGTACAGTACAGTGTGGTACAGTACAGTGAGGTACAGTATGGTACAGTACAGTGTGGTACAGTACAGTATGGTACAGTACAGTGTGGTACAGTGCAGTATGGTACAGTACAGTGTGGTACAGTACAGTGAGGTACAGTATGGTACAGTACAGTGTGGTACAGTACAGTATGGTACAGTACAGTGTGGTACAGTACAGTGTGGTACAGTACAGTATGGTACAGTACAGTGTGGTACAGTGCTGTATGGTACAGTACAGTATGGTACAGTACAGTGTAGTACAGTACAGTGTGGTACAGTATGGTACAGTACAGTGTGGTACAGTACAGTGTGGTACAGTACAGTGAGGTACAGTATGGTACAGTACAGTGTGGTACAGTACAGTGTGGTACAGTACAGTGAGGTACAGTATGGTACAGTACAGTGTGGTACAGTACAGTGTGGTACAGTACAGTATGGTACAGTACAGTGTGGTACAGTGCTGTATGGTACAGTACAGTGTGGTACAGTACAGTGTGGTACAGTATGGTACAGTACAGTGTGGTACAGTACAGTGGTACAGTACAGTGTGGTACAGTACAGTATGGTACAGTACAGTGTGGTACAGTGCAGTATGGTACAGTACAGTGTGGTACAGTACAGTGAGGTACAGTATGGTACAGTATAATATGGTACAGTACAGTGTGGTACAGTACAGTGTGGTACAGTACAGTATGGTACAGTACAGTGTGGTACAGTGCAGTATGGTACAGTACAGTGTGGTACAGTACAGTGTGGTACAGTACAGTGAGGTACAGTATGGTACAGTACAGTGTGGTACAGTACAGTGGTACAGTACAGTGTGGTACAGTACAGTATGGTACAGTACAGTGTGGTACAGTACAGTATGGTACAGTGCAGTATGGTACAGTGCAGTATAGTACAGTACAGTGTGGTACAGTACAGTATGGTACAGTACAGTGTGGTACAGTACAGTATGGTACAGTATAGTATGGTACAGTATAGTATGGTACAGTACAGTATGGTACAGTACAGTGTGGTACAGTACAGTGTGGTACAGTACAGTATGGTACAGTACAGTATGGTACAGTACAGTGTGGTACAGTACAGTGAGGTACAGTACAGTGAGGTACAGTACAGTGTGGTACAGTGCAGTATGGTACAGTACAGTGTGGTACAGTACAGTGAGGTACAGTACAGTGTGGTACAGTACAGTGAGGTACAGTACAGTGTGGTACAGTACAGTGTGGTACAGTGCAGTATGGTACAGTACAGTGTGGTACAGTACAGTGTGGTACAGTACAGTGAGGTACAGTACAGTGTGGTACAGTGCAGTATGGTACAGTACAGTGTGGTACAGTACAGTGTGGTACAGTACAGTGAGGTACAGTACAGTGTGGTACAGTACAGTGAGGTACAGTACAGTGAGGTACAGTACAGTGTGGTACAGTACAGTATGGTACAGTACAGTGTGGTACAGTACAGTGTGGTACAGTACAGTGAGGTACAGTACAGTATGGTACAGTACAGTGAGGTACAGTACAGTGAGGTACAGTACAGTGAGGTACAGTACAGTACAGTGTGGTACAGTACAGTGTGGTACAGTACAGTGTGGTACAGTACAGTATGGTACAGTACAGTATGGTACAGTACAGTGAGGTACAGTACAGTATGGTACAGTACAGTATGGTACAGTACAGTGAGGTACAGTACAGTGAGGTACAGTACAGTGAGGTACAGTACAGTACAGTGCGGTACAGTACAGTGTGGTACAGTACAAGGTACAGTACAGTGTGGTACAGTACAGTGTGGTACAGTACAGTGTGGTACAGTACGGTATGGTACAGTACGGTATGGTACAGTACGGTATGGTACAGTACAGTATGGTACAGTACAGTGTGGTACAGTACGGTACGGTACAGTATGGTACAGTACAGTGAGGTACAGTACAGTATGGTACAGTACAGTATGGTACAGTACAGTGTGGTACAGTACAGTGAGGTACAGTACAGTATGGTACAGTACAGTGAGGTACAGTACAGTGAGGTACAGTACAGTGTGGTACAGTACAGTACAGTGTGGTACAGTACAGTGTGGTACAGTACAGTGAGGTACAGTACAGTATGGTACAGTACAGTGAGGTACAGTACAGTGAGGTACAGTACAGTGTGGTACAGTACAGTACAGTGAGGTACAGTACAGTATGGTACAGTACAGTATGGTACAGTACAGTGAGGTACAGTACAGTGAGGTACAGTACAGTGAGGTACAGTACAGTATGGTACAGTACGGTATGGTACAGTACAGTGAGGTACAGTACAGTATGGTACAGTACGGTATGGTACAGTACAGTGAGGTACAGTACAGTATGGTACAGTACGGTATGGTACAGTACGGTATGGTACAGTACAGTATGGTACAGTACGGTACGGTACAGTATGGTACAGTACAGTGAGGTACAGTACAGTATGGTACAGTACGGTATGGTACAGTACGGTATGGTACAGTACAGTATGGTACAGTACGGTACGGTACAGTATGGTACAGTACAGTGAGGTACAGTACAGTATGGTACAGTATGGTACAGTACAGTGTGGTACAGTACAGTATGGTACAGTATGGTACAGTACAGTATGGTACAGTACAGTATGGTACAGTACAGTATGGTACAGTACAGTGTGGTACAGTACGGTACGGTACAGTACAGTGTGGTACAGTACAGTATGGTACAGTATGGTACAGACAAATGTCTCGGATATTTCCCCCGGCTTCGCTCAATGGAGGAGCGCTACGTTTGGTTGCAGCCGGTGTTTCCAGTGCAACATCCTTGTGTGCATTCCAGGAAACCCGTAATGAGGTGCGGTGGGGTGGATTTTAACAATCTACGTGCAATTCCCTGCCTGTCACCCTCGGAAACGAGACTTGTCTCCAATTCTAAGCTGGCACTGTTTAATGTCAGATCGTTATCTGATAAGGCATTTGTTATGCGCGACTTTATATCTTCCCATGGCATGGATTTTCTGTTTTTAGTAGAGACCTGGCTTAAACCTGGTGAGAACTGGCACCTAAATGAACTGTGTCCCCCGAATTATTCTTGTTTAAATTCCCCGAGGACGTCAGGACGGGGTGGCGGCCTGGCGGTCATTTATAAAGACTTATTTACATGTCTGAGTGTATCTGTAGGAGTTTTTACTGAATTGTCGGATTTTTTGTCTTTCCTAGTATTGGAATATGATAAAGTATTGTTGCTTGGTGATTTTAATATTCATATTGATGATGCCTCTGATGGAACTGCCTTAGAATTCTTAAACACTATGGAATCTTTTAATTTTGTTCAGCATGTGGTTGGCCCAACTCACAATCGGGGTCACACACTGGATTTGGTGTTCACTTTGGGCTTGTGTCTCCACTTCGTTTCCGTGATAGATTTATTTGTGTCTGACCATAAGTGTATCACTTTTAATATGCCCTTATTTATGAATTCGTCTGCTTCTAAACGCTGTGTGCACTCACGAATATTTAACAATGATTCAATATCACAGTTTTCAAATGAGTTTACAGGATTTAGTGAACAATTGTCCATCTGTACTGATGTTAATGATCTGGCTAGCTCTTTTAACAGTGTATGTTTAAGTATTTTAGACAAGGTTGCTCCAGTTAGACTGAGGATAAAACCTCTTGTTAACTCTACCCCATGGATAAATGATGACATCATGCACTTAAAAAGGATATGCAGGAGGGTAGAGCGGGAATGGAAAAAGTCTCAGCTTCAAGTTCACTACTTATTTCTGAAGGACTTATGGTCTATCTTTAACAATAAACTGAGGAATGCTAGAACCGAATATTTTAAGGAGTTAATAACTAGAGATGGGACGATCGATCGGCTATGTATCGGTATCAAATGTAGGCGATTTTGAGAGCCGATTGCAAACGGCTAAAGAAACAGTTTATGGTCTTCGGCTGTATGTGCGGACAGAAAACATGTCGTCAGTCTGGCAGTTTTTTACCGTCAATGAGACGGACTCATCCAGGGCGTTTTGCAAAATTTGTAACACTAATGTGCCTCGTGGAGGAACCAAAACAAAGAGATTTAACACGACTAATCTAATACGGCATTTGAGAGTACACCACGCGGCTGAATACAGTGAGTATCAGAAAACAGCAGAGCTTGCACGGGAAGCTAGCACAAAACAAATAACCCAGAAAACCGTGCAAACCACATTTGACCGGTACGAAAAGTACAGCGGCAACAGCCAAAAAGCTAAAGGAATCACAGCCAAAGGTGTCGTTGCTCTCCCCATTCGAAGAGCTAACTAAAGAAATCAGCGCTTCCACTGCTACCGCTGCTGACGTGATACCCTCCATCAGAGCCTTAAAACGTTTTCTCCAGAAAACTTCTGAAAACGATCATGGTGTCAAAACATCAAAAACTACCCTTTTGGAAGCAACCGAGCAGCGATTCAGCACCATAGAGGCAGAGACCCTTTATAGTGTGGCTAAATATATAGCTGTTTATAGCTTTATAGCTGTTTAAATAGCATTTTTAACTAAATTCTGCCCTTTTATGCCTAAACATATACAGAAAAGAGTTGATATTATTTATTTTATTAGCCAGGTTTAACGTTTACCGTATGTGTTCTTTTTAAATGCCAGATACAAGGACCGTTATTTCTCCGGTGAATTCAAAACACAAGCAAGAGAGCAGCTCATGGATGTGTTGAGTGCGCAAACAAAAAGGGAGCCGTGTTCTGGTGAAGAAATGCCAGGACCAAGTCAGATAAACACAGACAAGCCAACAGAAAAATCACAAATAGATTCCTTGTCTACAATGTACAGTGAAATACTGGAGGAAAGCATGGAGGTTCAGGAGTGCAACAGTCCGATCGCATCCCAAGTGCATTGCTATCTTTCAGAGGCTACCATCCCACGGAGCGCGCAGGCACTAGCGTATTGGAAAAGCAACAAGTACCGCTTTCCCGCTCTTGCCGAAGCCGCTCGAGCCTACCTATCTGCACCGTGCACAAGCGTGGATAGTGAAAGATTGTTTAGCTTTGCTTCAAATATACTGACTGAAAAGAGGAACAGACTGTCATCCCAAAAAGCTGAGATGTTACTCTTTGTAAAAAAGAAATATGCCCTTAAAGTTTAACTTTAAGAAGCAGTAAGTCCATTGGGCAGACGGGACTTTCCCCCTTTATAACAGACCCAGTTGTTTAGTTCTAACGTTCCATATTTTATATAGCTGCTTTTATGTTTTATGTAAAATCAATTTAAGACTTTCAGTGACGCTATGCCAAAAACATTTGTTTAATTTGCTGTTTTTTTAATAATTCAATATCTACATTTATTGGTTGTAGTTTTTCGTTAAAATAACCCAGGGTCTAAGTTTAATGTAATTGACTGTTTTTAAAATAATTAATGGTTTTAATTTATTTGTTTGATTTACTGTTTTTTTCGTTTTATTAAAGGCAACGTTTAATTATTGAAGTATTGACTGTTTAATTTACTGTTTAAAAACAATTTGAGTTCGTTTTAAAACAATTTAAGATCAACATTTTTCGTTTTAAAATAACCCAGAGTTTGAGTTTAATGACTGCAGTTTTGACTGCATTTATTTAATTCACTTTTTTCGTTTTAAATTAATTAATGCTCTTAAAATAATCATTGCAATTTTGACTGCATTTATTTAATTAACTTTTTTCGTTTTAAATTAATTAATGCTCTTAAAATAATCATTGCAGTTTTGACTGCATTTATTTAATTAACTTTTCGTTTTAAATTAATTAATGCTCTTAATATAATCATTGCAGTTTTGACTGCATTTATTTAATTAACTTTTCGTTTTAAATTAATTAATGCTCTTAATATAATCATTGCAGTTTTAACTGCATTTGTTTAATTAACTTTTTTCATTTTAAATTAATTAATGATCTAAATATAATCATTGCAGTACTGGCTGTATTTGTTTAATTTACTTTGTTTATTTACTGCTAATTTTGTTAAAGATATTATGCTGTTTCACATAAGTTTGTAAAAAAAGGCCAAAAACCAGTTTAGACCATGTTTCATGTCTTGCTTGCGCTAAAAATAGCATGTTGCCCTGTGTGGCATATAGCCCCGCCCCCGATCGGTATCGGCTATCGGCCGATCGCGTTGAAAGGAGATCGGCGATCGAAATCGGCCTCAAAAACGCTGATCGGTCCATCTCTATTAATAACTGCAAATAAACACAACCCAAGGATTTTGTTTTCTAGGATAGATAGTCTAGTAAATGGGGTAGCGGTGAACACAACTAGTTCTGAGATCGACCCTGAACAGTTTTAAAAGTTTTTTTTGGATAAAATCACAGATCTTAAAAGTAATATAATAATATCTCCCTCTACAGATTATGAAGTTGTTCCTCAGAGTGGGGGGGCTGAAATTTTAAATCAGTTTTCTCCCATCTCTTTAGAGGACTTAAAAGAAGTTGTGTACTGTTTGCATCCCTCAACCTCTCCTGATGACATTCTCCCGGCTTCATTTGTGAACAAGGTTTTTTATTTTGTTGGCAGTAATCTTCAATCAATAGTGAATTTATCACTTAGTTCAGGATGTGTGCCAGATTGTTTTAAATTGGCGACGGTGGAGCCTATACTCAAAAAACCTGGTCTTGACCCAACAAATTGTGAGAATTGCAGACCAATCTCAAAGTTACCTTTCCTTTCGAAAATTCTGTAGAAAGTGGTGGCAAAACAGCTGTTTACTAGAAGAAAACAGTATATTTGAGAAATTTCAATCAGGTTTTAGGCAGAAACATAGCACAGAGACAGCGCTTGTGAAAATCTTAAATTATCTTTTAATGAATGCTGATGCTGGTGAGGTGTCTGTTTTGGTTTTGTTGGATATTAGTGCAGCCTTTGATACGGTGGACCATACTATTTTGATGAAGAGGCTGCATCAGTGGGTTGGAATATCAGGATCTGCATTAGATTGGTTTGTCTCATACTTATCCAATAGAACATTTAGGGTATCTAGTGGAGATAGGTTGTCTTCACGCGCTGATCTTTTGTGTGGGGTTCCACAGGGATCAATCCTTGGTCCCATTTTATTTTCTTTATATATGCTCCCTTTAAGAAACTTGATACGTCGTTTCAATATTTCATACCATTTTTATGCTGACGATACACAACTTTATCTCTCTGTAAAGAGAAATGACTTCAGTAGATTAGAGAGTCTAACTGAATGTATTCATGCAATAAAGGATTGGATGAGCTGTAATTTACTCAAATTGAATGAGGGAAAAACTGAAGTATTGGTTCTGGGCCCTCAATATGTTGCCGACGACCTAAAGAAGGGACTTGGGTCATTGGCTATACAGTCAAATCCTTACCCCAGAAATCCTGGTGTTATTTTTGATTCTGAGCTGAATTTCTCAATGCATGTAACAAAGCGTCTAGATTACTGTAATGCTCTTTTTACTTGTCTGAGTCAAGGGGAAATGGCACGGCTGCAATTGGTCCAAAATGCAGCTGCCCGAGTACTCACTAAGACTAAAAGACGGGAGCATATTACCCCCATACTGGCATCGTTGCACTGGTTGCCTGTTGCTTTTAGAGTTCAGTTTAAAATCTTGGTTTTAACATTCCAGGCGGTGCATGGTGATGGACCAGATTATATTTCTGACCTCTTAATTCTGTATTCCGGTGCCAGGGCTCTGAGGTCCTCCAGTCAGGGGCTTTTAGTTGTCCCTAGGACAAAGCGCAAACAGAAGGGAGACTGTGCATATGCTCCTAAGTTGTGGAACACCTTGCCCTTGGATATTAGACTTGCTGGGTCAAAGGAGATTTAAAAAAAAAAGGCTTAAGACATATTTTTATACCTTGGCCTTTGAGAATGGACTCTAGATGACGTTTCCTGTTTTATGGTTTATTAGATGAAGCTGCACTGTTTGGATAATTTATGTCTTTTTATTTCACCCATGGATGTATCTGGGTTGTTTTTCTGATTTTATATGTATTTTATATGTGTGTTATTTCTTTTATTCATATCATATCTTACTGATCTTATTGATTGTGAAGCACTTTGTAGCATTGCCTTAAAAAAGTGCTATATAAATAAAGGTTTACTTACTTACTTACTTATGGTACAGTACAGTATCAGTAGCTGACAGCAGGCCCCGATGGCATCCCTGCTGAGGTGCTGAAGGCAAATCCAGCAGACACAGCAGAGATGCTACAGCCCCTGCTGAAGAAGATTTGGGAACAAGAGCAAATTCCAGAAGACTGGAAGCTCGACTACCTGGTGAAGCTCCAAAAGAAAGGCGACCTGTCCCAGTGTGGCAACTGGTGGGGAATCATGCTGCTTTCCATTCCCAGCAAGCTGCTGTACAGAGTCATCCTGGAGAGACTGAAGGATGCCCTGGATAAGAGACTAATATCAGAACAGGTCACATCATCACGCTGCTCATCATCATCGAACAGTCCATCGATGGCAGTCCCCGCTCTACATGACCTTCATGGATTTTGAGAAAGCCTTTGACAGCATGGACAAGGAGACCATCTGGAAGCTGATGCAACACTACAAGATTCCACCCAAGTTCATCAGCATCATCCAGCAGATATTAAAGGACTCCACCTGCCAGATCATCATAACGGAAAGCTGACCAGCCTCTTCACAGTGAAGACCGGAGTGAGGCATGGCTGCAATCTCTCGCCCTACAATCTTCCTGATGGTCACTGACTGGATCATAAGAAGAACAACCAACGGCACCAGTACTGGCGACTTTTACCAAGCAACTCAAAGACCTAGACTTTACTCTTCTGATCACATCACTCTTCTGTCCCACAAACAACAACATGCACAGGCCAAACTCACACGGCTTTCTGGAGAAACAAAAAAAGATTGACTTGAAGATAAGCACCAGGAAGATGGAGGTGAGTAAGATCAACAACAAGCAGAACCTCCCTCTCCAGCTGCGGGAAGAGAGCATCCCAGAGATTGACCGCTTCACATACTCTTGGGAGCGTAGTCAACAAGGACGGCGTCGCAGATGAAGACGTTCGAAGCCGAGTCAACAAAGTCAGGCTCACATGTGGAACTCTGAGGCACTGTCCCTGCGCAGCAAGATCTACATCCTCAACACCAATGTGAAGGCAGTCCTCCTGTACAGGTCCGAGACGTGGTGAGTGACAAACACCATCACCCACAAGCTTCAGACCTTCAGTAACAGATGCCTGCACCACATCCTTAACATCAAGTGGCCTGAAAAGATCTCCAACGCCGGTCTGTGGGCAAAAACCATCCAGAACTCCATCAGCCAGGACGTGAAGAAACGGAAGTGGAGTTGGATTGGCCATACCCTACACAAACCGGCCGGTAACGTCACAAGACAAGCCCTGGACTGGAATCCACAGGGGGAACGCAGAGTGGGAAGGCCAAAACAGACATGGAGGAGATCATTCAAGGGCGAGACAAGAGACCTGTCATGGACCCAGCTGAGGAGAAACGCACAGAACAGAGTCTGCTGGAAGGGTGTGGTTCTGTCTCTTTGCTCCACAAGGAGCCTCCAGGCATAATAATAATGAATCAGTAGAAATAATAAGAGAAAGTGGATAGTGGGATTAGAACCTGTACTGTACCGTACGGTCCTGTGCTGATACACTCCAGTCTGGGTTTAAGTTTTAATCTAACCTTCAGTTTCCTCCAGTTGTTGAGTTTCTTCTTCTCATATTGATGAAATTTCAGATGAAGGATCCATAATCCCTGTGGTCATCTCTGAGGAACACCTCACCCCAGAGGACCAACAGGATGAAGGTTTCCAGATGAAGCCTGTGAAGAAGGAAGAAGCTGAAGATAAAGATGAACTCAGTAAGATGTTTCTTTGGGTTTTAATTTATAAAATCTCAGTTTGGGTGAACAATGTGTTTCCTTTCTAACAATTACTAACAATCTTTATTATTTATAATGTTATAAATGTGTTTTATTATTTATAATGTTATAAATGTGTTTTATTATTTATAATGTTATAAATGTATTTTATTATTTATAATGTTATAAATGTATTTTATTATTTATAATGTTATAAATGTATTTTATAATTTATAATGTTATGAATGTGTTTTATTATTTATAATGTTATAAATGTATTTTATTATTTATAATGTTATAAATGTATTTTATTATTTATAATGTTATAAATGTTGTTTATTATTTATAATGTTATAAATGTAGTTTATTATTTATAATGTTATAAATGTATTTTATTATTGATAATGTTATAAATGTATTTTATTATTTATAATGTTATAAATGTATTTTATTATTTATAATGTTATAAATGTATTTTATTACTTATAATGTTATAAATGTATTTTATTATTTATAATGTTATAAATGTATTTTATTATTTATAATGTTATAAATGTATTTTATAATTTATAATGTTATGAATGTGTTTTATTCTTTATAATGTTATAAATGTATTTTATTCTTTATAATGTTATAAATGTATTTTATTATTTATAATGTTATAAATGTATTTTATTATTTATAATGTTATAAATGTATTTTATTATTTATAATGTTATAAATGTATTTTATTATTTATAATGTTATGAATGTATTTCATTATTTGTAATGTTATAAATGTATTTTATTATTTATAATGTTATAAATGTATTTATTATTTATAATGTTATAAATGTATTTTATTATAATGTTATAAATGTATTTTATTATTTATAATGTTATAAATGTATTTGATTATTTTCTGCTTCAGAACTGAACAAGGATTTATCCTGCTCCTCATGTCCACGTTCCTCTACAACCCAAAATCACCTCCACAATCACATCAAGAGCTGCAACCATGATAAATATGATGCGCTGGTGAAGATTAAGACTGAACCTGAGGATCTGACGCCAACCAGAAGCTCCAGTAATCAGCAAACGTCCTCTGGTACTGTCAGCATTAACACCTCTCTCAGTCCCACACAGGAAGAAGGAAACGTCTGCTCACAGTGTGGGAAGAGCTTCAGGTTACAAAGTGAACTCAAACGACACCAGCGCATTCACACTGGAGAGAAACCGTATCAGTGCTCACAGTGTGGGAAGAGTTTTAATCAACAGAATCATCTCAAAAAACACCAGCTCATTCACACTGGAGAGAAACCGTATCAGTGCTTAGAGTGTGGGAAGAGTTTTAATACACAGAGTAATCTTAAAAAACACCAGCTCATTCACACTAAAGAGAAACCACATCAGTGCTTACAGTGTGGGAAGAGCTTCAGGTTACAGAGTAAACTCAAAATACACCAGCGCATTCACACTGGAGAGAAACCATATCAGTGCTCACAGTGTGGAAAGAGTTTTACCCGACTGAGTTATCTCAAAGAACATCAGCGCATTCACACTGGAGAGAAACCATATCAGTGCTCACAGTGTGGAAAGAGTTTTACCCGACTGAGTTATCTCAAAGAACATCAGCGCATTCACACTGGAGAGAAACCGTATCAATGCTCACAGTGTGGGAAGCATTTTTATCAACAGAGTGCTCTCAAAAAACACCAGCGCATTCACACTGGAGAGAAACCATATCAGTGCTCAGAGTGTGGAAAGAGTTTTAATACAGTGGGTAGTCTCAAAGATCACCAGCGCATTCACACTGGAGAGAAACCGTATCAGTGCTCAGAGTGTGGTAAGAGTTTTAATCAACAGAGAAAGCTCAGAAGACACCAGCGCATTCACACTGGAGAGAAACTGTGTCAATGCTCACAGTGTGGGAAGAGTTTTAATCAACTGAGTCATCTTAAAAGACACCAGCTCATTCACATTGAAGAGAAACCGTATGAGTGCTCACAGTGTGGGAAGAGTTTTATTACACAGATTCATCTTGAAATACACCAGCGCATTCACACTGGAGAGAATGCATATCAGTGCTTACAGTGTGGAAAAAGTTTTATTACACAGAGTCATCTCAAAATACACCAGCGCATTCACACTGGAGAGAAACCGTATCAGTGCTTAGAGTGTGGGAAGAGTTTTACTCATCAGTCTCATCTCAAATCCCACCAGCTCACTCACACTGGAGAGAAACCGTATCAGTGCTCAGAGTGTGGATACAGTTTTAATACTCGGAGTAAGCTCAAAATACACCAGCGCGTTCACACTGGAGAGAAACCGTATCAGTGCTCACAGTGTGAAAAGAGTTTTACTAATCAGAGTAATCTCAAAATACACCAGCGCATTCACACTGGAGAGAAACCGTACGAGTGCTCACAGTGTGAAAAGAGTTTTACTCATCATAGTGCTCTCAAAAAACACCAGCGCATTCACACTGGAGAGAAACCGTATCAGTGCTCTGAGTGTGAGAAGAGCTTTAATATACGGAGTGACCTCAAAAGGCACCAGCGCGTTCACACTGGAGAGAAACCGTATCAGTGCTCACAGTGTGGGAAGAGTTTTAATACACAAGCTCATCTCAAAATCCACCAGCGCATTCACACTGGAGAGAAACCGTATCAGTGCTCACAGTGTGGGAAGAGTTTTACTACACAAGCTCATCTTGTAAAACACCAGTGCATTCACACTGGAGAGATTATTGTTTAGTATAAATGAACCCACCGGCTCTGCGTTCACCTGCTCAAACACTCACACACCTTCACCTGAGCTCTTAATCGTGTGTGTTTCATTAAGTGAGTGAGCAGTTGTGTGCAGGTGAGTAAGTCAGGTGATCAGGTGGATTAGTTCTGTATCCAGGGTGTTTTAATGTGTAAATATAGAGAGGATGTGATGTAATACTGATCTGCAGGAAGTGCTTACTGAAAATAAATGAATGGATCACTTTGTTGTCTCGTATTGACCATCCTGTTACCTGTTATGGTTTAGGGTTAGGTTTTGGGTTTGGGTTTGGGTTTAGGGTTAGAGTTTAGGGTTAGGGTTTGGCTTAGGGTTAGGTTTTGGGTTTGGGTTAGAGTTAGGGTTTGGGTTTGGCTTAGGGTTAGGTTTTGGGTTTGGGTTAGAGTTAGGGTTAGGGTTTGGGTTAGGGTTAGGTTTTGGGTTTGGGTTAGAGTTTAGGGTTAGGGTTTAGGGTTAGGGTTAGGTTTTGGGTTAGAGTTTAGGTTTGGGTTTAGGGTCAGTCTTGAGTTTTCGTCTACATCTGCTTACATTCTTCCATTCTGTTCTTAGCAGAGGATTGCTTTAAACTCATAGTTTCCAGATCAGGATCAAAGATGGAACATCTCACCTTATTGGTGTCATCATAGCACTGACTGTGGTGGATGAGTAACCCAGGATTCTTGGAAGATCACTCACTGGTTCAGCATTTAGCGGACGTTTTTATCAAAAGTGACTTGCAGTACTGAGACAGTATACAGTCTGAGCAATTGGGGGTTAAGGGCCTTGCTCAGGTGCCCACAAGAAACATGATATTTACACGTTTTCATTGTGTGTGTTTTTTTTTTTTTTTTTTTGCATTAAATAATGTTGTGGGTTCATAAGGAATTAATATGATTGTAATGGTAATAAATGTAGTTTTTTTTTTTTTTTTTCAAATAAAGAATTTGTAATTTTGTTTTTAAGTGTAAATGATTTGCTTGTATTAGAATCACGTTTCTGGGTCATTGACGTGACGTGCCTGTCCTACTGCATTTTCTTCAGTTAAGAAAATTTTTAAATGCATAAAAAAATGCCATATGTATGTGGCATCTCTCCCATATACAGTGGTGCTTGAAAGTTTGTGAACCCTTTAGAATTTTCTATATTTCTGCATAAATATGACCTAAAACATCATCAGATTTTCACACAAGTCCTAAAAGTAGATAAAGAGAACCCAGTTAAACAAATGAGACAAAAATATTATACTTGGTCATTTATTTATTGAGGAAAATGATCCAATATTACATATTTGTGAGTAGCAAAAGTATGTCAGCATCTCTTATGCCTCCCTATGGCTGCACTGTGGTTATGGGCATGAACTGAACAACAGCTCACATCAGACAAACATACAAACAACATCCACAGATACAGGATACAGTATATATAAAAAAAGCTAAAAAAAATAAAAAAAATCAATCACAGAAATATCTATGTACATGTAAACAATAATGGTTGGTGTTTATTATAAATGATTATGAATTATTGAAGAGTCTGATTGTAGCTGTTAGGAAATACTTCCTGTAGCGTTCAGTTCTGCATCTAGGAGGAATCAGTCTATGAAACACCTCCAGGGTATGAAGTGGGTGTGAATGGTTTGTGATTATTGAGTTAAGCTTTATGAGTATTCTTAACTCTGCTTCCTACTGAACTGAATCCTGTTCGGACCCAATTTTGGAGCTGGCTCCATAATATCAGTACACGATACCCCCTCAACCCCCCAAAATCAGTTTGAGTATTGTACAAGTACTTACCAATACTGTCACTTTTAAGCAAATACTCAGTAATGATAGTCCCCCGCCTGCTTTGTGTAGTCCATGAATCATGAAGCTTCCTCAACGGTCCATCTGTGGCACCTGCAGGACATTAGAGGCAGGAATTTGCATTTGCTTTACCCCTTGTGTCTCTGTCGTAGGTGACCCAGTTTCATTCTGTTCACTCATTCCCATCCTGGTTGTTCTGGTTTAATAGGTTTTGTATAGGAATCAGGACGAGAAGGTTTTGTTGAATGTAAGAAGATGAACAGCAGCTCAATCTATCAGATTTCAGGTGCCATTTATTTTTGACTTGAGATCAGATCATGAACTCATACACAGTTTATCTTACATTCTTTCTTTTATTCCACATGATGAAGGTTCCTCGACGTCCTCACGTGTCTCTTTAGTCTGTGACCCAGATGATAAGCATCTTCCTATTTAAATCCAGGTTGTTTTGTTTTCTTATGGGATTTGTATGGAAATCAGGTCGAGCAGGTTTTGCTGAACGTTCAGCCCAAAAGAAGAAGAGGATGAAGAGCTCATTCAGTTTTAGATTTCTAGGTACCATTCGTTTTCTGCTACAATAACTTGTGGACTCCTGACCATGAACTTGTTGAACGTTCTGTTCTAAAACCATGAGCATAATTCCAGGAAGAATTTCTGTACTGAGTAAAATGTGGCTAATAGTCAAGTTTATTTGTATAGCACCTTTAACAATCAAAGCATTTCTACAGACTCCAGGACAAAAACCCCTAATGAGCAAGTAAAGAGCAACAGTGGTGAGGAAAATTATCCAAACACTAGAAGCCTTAAGAGAAACTGGATTCAACATGGACCTTTGTCCTAAACAGGTTTAAACAGGTTTATTAAGGACAACAAAACAAAAATAGGAAGGAGCAGTAAAGAAACCAGGAAGCTGGGAATGAGGTTAGTGGAACCGGCGGGGACGAAGGAGACAGGAGTGGAGAGAAGGTGCCAAGGAACCGGCGACCAGGGAAAGAAAAAAAGGAAGGAATCCCAGGGAAAATATTCAGAAGAGCTGATCTCTGTTGTAGTGACATCAACAGATGATCTGGTTTGTTTGTTTATTAGGATTATAACGTCATGTTTTACACTTTGGTTACATTCATGACAGGAACGATAGTTACTCATTACACAAGATTCATCAGTTCACAAGTTTATATCGAACACAGTCATGGACACTTTAGTATCTCCATTTCACCTCACTTGCATGTCTTTGGACTGTGGGAGGAAACGGGAGGACCCGGAGGAAACCCACGCGGACACGGGGAGAACATACAAACTCCACACAGAAAGGACCCAGACCGCCCCACCTGGGGATCGAACCCAGAACCTTCTTGCTGTGAGGCGACAGTGCTACCCACTTAGCCACCGTGCCGCCCCAGATGATCTGGTGAAGAGTGGAGAGAAACCAGGGGTTTGTGAATGCTGGGTAATGAGGAGCAGATTGGGATTTCAGGTGTACACGATTAGCAATGGGGGAAATTTACTGGTTTAAGAGTGAATCTGGGGCAGTTCCCTTCAGGGCCACCAGATGCCGCCAAAGCTTCTCTGAGTGGAGCTTAATGAATACACATGCATAGGTGGGGCTCCTACCAGTACCCCCGTCTTAACAGGCGCCTCTAGGTGACCCACCTGACTTGTCAGAGTTATCCCAGTGAAACTCCTGAATGAGCTGGAGATCCAGAATAGCCGAGCGGGAAACTGTAGTGTTCTTATAATAAAAGTGACCTATCGCGAGATCACTTACGAGACTAGAGGAATATAGAGACAGCCATGATTAACATGCAGGGGTTCTGAGTTGAATGTGTTGTATTAAAAACCACAAAAACGGACACTGCTCTCGTGCGTGTGATTCCTAAAACACCACAACTGGCGACGAGGATGTGCCCGACAGCATAGCAGGACGGAATTAAAAGCCTTCCCAGCTGTTGACGGACCCGGAGCAGAAATAAAAGGAGCTACAAACGTCGGTGCTACGATTCCTGATTTTTACTGGAAATTCGACAACACTCTTTCTGGGAAGTGAAATAAGTTTTCTGTGTAATGCCAAAACGTTTAATGATCGGAATTGAGCGTGCATATGCCAGAATTACTGCTCACGGGACCCGTTAGAAGCCTCGTTTGAAATCGAAAGTAAAAATGGCTCATGCTGTCCCGCTCGGTGGGCTCACGCCCCCGAAACCATTAGACACTGTTGGCGAGCCTGAAACTTTACATCAACGATGGGAAATGTGGAAGAGTGAACTTGAAATATACATCGTGGCATCAGGAGTCGTAAATGCTGCACAAAAGCGAGCTGTGTTATTGCTAACAGGAGGAGAGGGACTGCGTGAGATATGGAAAAATTTCACTGACGAGCAGAAAGCCCACCAACCCGCTGCTGATCAGCAACCTGCACGAGATGTATATCAAGTAGCCATCCGACTCCTTGACAACACCTTTGCATTAAGGGAGAACATACCAAAAGCCCGTACAAAATTCTGGGAAACAGAGCCCAATGCTGGTGAGACAATAAATAATTTTATCACTCGCCTCAAAGTACTAGTGAAAACATGCAACTTCGATGCTGAAGCTGATAACCATGTAAGAGATAAAGTACTACTGCACATTAAAAATTCCGAGTTAAAAGGCAAATTATACAGAGAAGATAATCTCACACTGGATCGCCTTATCCAAGTAATTGGCTCATACCACCACAAGGAGGCGCTAATCCTCAGATCTCCAGCAAATACAAACCATGTCTCTGGTAGAGCATGGTCCAAACCAAAGCACAAGGCACCATCACAGTCAGGGTGCTACAAGTGTGGTGCACAAGGACACATAGGTCGCGAATGCATCCGATCCAAGAACCACAAGTGCAGCCACTGTGGGAAAAAGGGTCACTTTGATGATCTCTGCTTCCACAAAGATAAATACAAGTCAAATCAGGATGACATGCCGAGTCCACAGGGTCGTAGCAGAGCTTCAGGTCGCAGCAGACATGATCCAAAGCAAAGCAAAAGTCGAAACAAAAAAAGCCAACATAGGGTAGAAGAAGGAGAAAACAATGACTCACGGAGTGATTCTGAAGATCTCTACCTATTCAGAATATCTAAAGCAGAGGACACCCTGGATCTGCGCCTGAACGGTTTCACCATAGCCATGGTGATAGACTCTGGTGCTCACCACAACACGCTGTCCAAACATGATTTTAAAAGATTACAGAAGGCCAGGCCCGAAGTCAGTCTACAACCCGCCTCCACAAAACTGTATTCTTATGCCAGCAAACAAGCCCTCACGCTTTTAGGCAAATGCACACTTGAAGTTGAAGTCCCAAACACAACGCGGCGTGCTACTGCTTCATTCTTCGTGATACCACAAGCACAAGCGTCACTCCTGAGCAGCAGAACCAGCAAAGAGCTAGGACTGTTGAGAATTGGCATTAATGCGAACATCCTGAGCTGCTCTGGAGCCGACGTATGGTCAAGTCTACGCACTAAGTACCCGCAAGTCTTCACTGGGCTGGGGAAACTCAAGAACTACCAGCTAAGACTGAAAATTGATCCAGGCGTCACTCCAGTCATTCAGGCCGTGCGAAGGATTCCCTTCAACCGAAGGCAGCGCGTCATCGAAAAATTACAAGAGCTAGTGGACCTAGACGTCATTGAGCGAGTGTCAGAACCAGCTCAGTGGGTGAATCCGCTAGTCACGGTGGAGAAAAGGCCAGAAAATGACCACAAACATGGAGATGTGAGAATCTGCATTGACATGCGAAGAGCCAATGTGGCCATCGTCCGAGAGCGTCATCCCGTGCCTACCATCGACGAGACAATCCAAGAAATGGCCGGAGGGAAATACTTTTCCAAAATTGACCTCAACATGGCGTATCACCAAGTAGAGCTCCACCCCGACTCCAGAGAAATCACAACATTCGCTGCACCAGGAGGACTCTACAGATACAAAAGGCTCTTATTCGGAGTGAACATGGCCTCAGAAAAATTTCAACAGATAATCAGCCAAGTTATCAAGGACTGCCCAGGTGCATATAACATGTCTGACGACATAGTCATAGTTGGAAGCACAGAAGCTGAACATGACACAAGGCTGGCTACTGTGGTGCACCGGCTAGCTGAAAGAGGACTGACGGTAAATGAAGAGAAATGCCAGATCAGACTGACATCCATCAAGTACATGGGTCATATCCTATCACAAGATGGCCTTAAAGTGTCAGAAGGAAAGGTCAAGGCCATCGCTCATGCTCCCCCACCAACTGACGCGTCACAAATGCGTAGCTTCCTCGGATTGGCCCAGTTCTGCGCAAAATTCATCCCGCAGTTCGCCACAATAACTGCGCCTCTCTGGGAACTCACTAAGCAAGTTGCTGAGTGGAAATGGGAGAAGGAGGAACAGCGTGCGTTCGACCAGCTCAAAGACGCTTTGATCGACGCCCCCGTCATGGCATACTACTCAGTTGGAAGACCAACCAGAATCACCTGTGACGCTTCCCCCATCGGCGTAGGCGCCATCTTAGAGCAACAACAGACAGACGGAGTCTGGAAGCCAGTGTATTACGCCAGCAGGAAGCTCACACCCACTGAGACACGCTACTCTCAGTTTGAAAGAGAAGCTCTCGGAGTATTCTGGGCCTGTCAAAAATTCAGCTTGTATCTCATCGGATGTGAATTCAAGATCCTTACAGATCACAAGGCGCTTGTGAAAGTGTTGTCACCTAACTCACTCCCTCCATCAGCCAGAGTGGAACGGTGGTTGCTGTACCTGCAACAGTTCACATACCAAGTAGTCCACATTCCCGGCAAAACCAACAAGGCCGACCCCCTGAGTCGTCAACCCGTTGGTCATCGCGACACAGCTGAGGAGAGAGAAACAGATGAGTACATCTACAGCATCATCAAAGATTCCACACCTCATGCTCTAAACCCCCGTGAGATCGAGCAGGCTTCAAAGAATGATCCGACTATCTCCAAGCTACGCCAAGCCATACAGAAAGATGACTGGACCTACTTTAAAGGCACAGCATTCCAGGCGGTCAAAGATGAACTTTGGACGGCTGGACATATGGTCATGCGAGGAAACAGGATCGTGATTCCCGAAGCCCTGCAAGAGCATGTGGTACAGTTAGGACATGAAGGACATCAGGGGATTGTACGAACAAAAAACCGACTGCGAACTAAAGTCTGGTGGCCTGAAATTGACAAAATGGTGGGAGAGCAAATAAAGCGATGCTACCCATGTCAAGTGATCGGCAAGAACGCTCCACCAGAAGAGTTGGAGCGTACGCCATTGCCGGACCAGCCCTGGACTTATTTGGCAGTTGACCTGCTAAGCATCTTTGAAGGTAACTACCTGCTGGCTGTAGTTGACTACTACTCCAGGTGGCCCGAAGTTGCCTACATGAAGATCACCAATGCCACCAATGTGATTAATGCTCTCGAAATGATGTTCCAAGTACATGGCTATCCCAGGTATCTGAGAAGTGACAACGGACAACCGTTTGCGTCCAGAGAGTTCCATGATTACCTCACCGCGCATGGCATCATGCAGCTGAAAGGAGTACCATACTGGCCTCAGTCGAACGGGGAAGTGGAAAGATTTAACAGAACAATTCTGAAATCAGTGAAGATAGGAAAAATTGAAAAGAAAGACTGGAAAGTTGCACTGAAAAGTTTTCTGTTCCACTACCGGACCACTCCTCATGCAGTCACAGGAGTGTCCCCGGCAAAGCTGTTGATGAACAGAGAGCTCCGCGACAAACTGCCAAGCTTCACCGGTATGCCGGCTGACAGTGATGAACCCCATGCAGCTGTTTCAGAGGAGATTCATGACAAGGACGCTTTGCACAAGTTGAAACGAAACATCGCTGCTAATCAGCGAAGAGGAGCCAAGGATCAGGAAATAAAACCAGGAGACACCGTTCTTTGCAAGAACCTACACAAGTCCAACAAGTTAGACCCCGACTTCGAGTCGCAGCCATATGAAGTCATCAGTAAACAAGGAAATGCAGTCATCATTCAACAACCCAACAGCCTACCCAAAATGAGAAATGCTGCTCATGTGAAGAAGTTCAACAGTGATGTCAGTCTCAGCGCCCCCTCCATACCAAATCCAGTCACCACACCAGCTGAGTCTGTCCCAGTCACCATTCCCGTGCCCACCCATTCCCCCCCCTCCATTGATCCTGAGCCCATGACAGCAGTTCCGACACCTGATGTTCCTGTGAAGTCGACTCGTGTCCGGTCTCCGCCTGTATGGCAGAAGGACTTTGTGATGTCTACCTGACCTCTGACTTTGAAAAAAATAAGGACGAAAAAAAAAAGAAAAGAGGAAGAGAATGGTTTTGTTGTTTAGAACAAGGGAAGGGTGAATTACTTTTAAGTTAAGTTCAACATAGTATAGCTGCATTGCAGTAGATATGATTTATTTTCTTTAATTCTACCTCCAGGAATTTCGTTGTTAAAAAGAGGGAAGATGTAGTGTTCTTATAATAAAAGTGACCTATCGCGAGATCACTTACGAGACTAGAGGAATATAGAGACAGCCATGATTAACATGCAGGGGTTCTGAGTTGAATGTGTTGTATTAAAAACCACAAAAACGGACACTGCTCTCGTGCGTGTGATTCCTAAAACACCACAGAAACCCAGGAGCGTTCCTCAGGCCTGTAGTCCTCCCAGTCGACAACGTATTGGAGGCCCCGGTCGCAGCATCTGACATCAAGAAGGCGGTGGACTGTAGGCGGGGTGACCTTTGATGAGCCAGGTGGATGGAGGGGGTTTGGAAGGACAGGTCTAAATAGTGGATGGGTTTAAGCTGTGAAACATGGAAGGTTGGATGACCTTTGATGACCTTTATGACCT
Source organism: Trichomycterus rosablanca (assembly GCF_030014385.1). Lineage (NCBI taxonomy): Eukaryota > Metazoa > Chordata > Actinopteri > Siluriformes > Trichomycteridae > Trichomycterus > Trichomycterus rosablanca. Next base: position 63,097,310 of record NC_085989.1, read on the forward strand.
TGTAGGGACTGATAAAGCGGGGGTCCAGCTTCCTGGAGTCAGTTTGTAGAGGAAAGTTTCGGGAGAAGAACCAAATGGACTGGTCAGGGAGGTACTAAGGACTGGGTCTGTGGTGGCGGTTGACTGAACGCTGAGTGGAGGTCTGGGATTTTAACAGGGCCGTCTAGACAGTCCTCCAGACCTTCTTGCAGTGGCAGGTGTGGTCAGTGAGGCCTCAACCGGGGATCGCCCAGTAGCAGAGCAGGTAAGGGTATTATGGGTGTATTCCATCAAGGCAAGGTGAATTTTATTTTCAGTGTTTAAGTGTCAAAAACAACCTCATTATTTTACATGAGACTAAAATATCTGCAGCTCCACGGGACCATGGACGCATTAACAGGTTCTCCAAACATCCTTATGAGAAAAAATACCTCGAAACTCAACGTCTTTAAAACTCAACACCACTCCCAGAACCCACTGACATCCAGTTTTAAGGTAGCGCTGTATAAATATTTTAGTAGAACCTCATTTAGGTGAGTTTCTTTAGTTTTAGATTGTAAAAAACTATAAAGATAATGATTAGAGTAATTACACACACACACACACACAATATAAAGTGAGTTTTATGTTAAATGTGTAAGTTACCGTGTTCATTAAGTGTGTTGATGATGTGATGGTGTTTGTTCGTTTTGTGCTTGTATGTGTGTGTGTGCCCAGTCCAGTACCTGTATCCTCTTCTTCTGCAGCCACGCCTCTGTAATGTGTGCAGCAGGTGGATTTGCATCGTCTTGTTGAACCACCTCTTAAAAATCACATCATTATAAGTGCGGGAATGGATGTTTATTAACAAATGAAATGAAGTTGACCAGACAAAACATAAAATATGAGCATATTTATTTTCCCCAAACTTAAAGATCAATATTATTTTGACCATTAAAGATAAACGTTATTTCAATGTACGTATAATAACACAAAAAATCTACCACCACAGATGCAGTGACCGGTTTGGACACTAGAGGAAGACATTAGATACGTATTCAAGGTAAGTGTTACTGGTAATAAAGAATAATAAACGTTTATATTATATAGAACCCTAATACCACTCTAATAATCTATAGAATAATAAATAATCATTGTTTATATTATATAGAAACATAACATCATTCTAATAATTTATAGAATAATAATGATTGTTTATATTATATAGAACCCTAATACCACTCTAATAATCTATAGAATAATAAATAATCATTGTTTATATTATATAGAACCCTAATACCACTCTAATAATCTATAGAATAATAAATAATCATTGTTTATATTATATAGAAACATAACATCATTCTAATAATTTATAGAATAATAATGATTGTTTATATTATATAGAACCCTAATCTCACTCTAATAATCTATAGAAAAATAAATAATCATTGTTTATATTATATAGAAACATAACATCATTCTAATAATTTATAGAATAATAATGATTGTTTATATTATATAGAACCCTAATACCACTCTAATAATCTATAGAATAATAAATAATCATTGTTTATATTATATAGAACCCTAATATCACTCTAATAATCTATAGAATAATAAATAATCATTGTTTATATTATATAGAACCCTAATACCACTCTAATAATCTATAACTTCGCAAATGGTCTATGTACCATGCCATGAAGGGTTCAATGATGAATGAAACGCTGCTCGACACAACAATAATTTTCACCAACTTTCCAAAATCAGGGAGCCCACTGGTGTGTCCCGCAGATAAAAACATGCCTTCTGAATACTTGGTGCCATGAAGACATGCATTAGTTGCAAGAGATAAAGTGGTAAAGTTGGCAAATTTGAGCTCTATAGCCTTTTTCAATGAGTGCTCTAGCATGTCAGGTGAAACAACAGAAACATGCCCTACCTCCAGCTCAGGTCTGTACATATTTGGCAGGTCCAGATAGTAAGCCAAGGTAAGTTGGTGTTTTGTAGCAAGAGTGAGCAAGATATTTTTGAAATTCCTAACATCATGCACCACTCTTTTAAAGAAGCTGTGTTTCGCTTCAAAGCGAATAGTCCAGAAATCAATCAGTGGTCCAAATCTACAAATAAGTTCAGGGTAGTGTTCTAGAAAGTGATGCTTGGGCAGCAAGTGGAAATCTGGAAAAACTTTTAGCAAACATCTGTGATCTGAGATTTTGCACTCTAGGTAGCTCAAAGTCTCATCTGAAAAATGCCCACTAGCCAGCAGCTCAACAAGATCTTTTAGGTCTAATACAATTTGCCATGCTTTGTCATTCTCCGGTATTTTGTCACCAATCATTAGTGGTAGCAATCTCAATAAAGTCCAGTTCTCATGGCAGTTACCACCAATGGAACCTTTTGAAGCAAACGTTTTCTGAATTTGTTGTGGTCTGTTGGTTTTATCACTGAACTTGTAAGGAAAATAATGAATGATAGCATTAAGATCATCTAAAGAAAAATACTGCTTGGAAATCAAAGACTTCACACATAAGCTTAACTCAGTTGGTACTATGCCTTCCAGTAGGTCATGCATAAAATCTGGAGGAAATCCGTGTACAGAGTGGAAATGAGCAAGTCTATTAAGAACACAGTCCTTTTTTACACCATTCAGTGAAACCAACTGTGTCTTTGTTTTTAATTCCAACAGAATGTGCTCATGAGCTTCAACTGTTCGAGGTGGGAAATGTCCCTCTCTTACCTCGTGAACGTTTACAGCTGTGCGGCTGGCTAAGCAAAATCTACAAAATTTGTCCACATTGAAGCTTTCTTGCAAGCCGGCCAGCGAGTGGGCACCCAAATTGTCTGCAGACACATAAAGTATGGTACCCTTAATACTTGCTCCCAATTTCTGAACATATAAACCTTGCTGTTCAAGTACATTCAAGTCTCTAATCAATGGCTGAAAAATTACATCATAGCCATACTTTTTCACGTCGCTGCTGTAACAGAGACAAGCCAAATAGATTGACTGCACAGCAGATCTATACTGCACTGGTAAATTTGAAACCACCCAATAAACTGCACAAACCTTGTGCTTCTTTCTTGAAGTGCCTAAGGGGTTGCAAATTTCGAAGTCGTCTATGTATAATCCCAGAGCTATGCTTACATTTTCTGAAGACAACAACTGGTTCTCTTTGCAGCACAATCCGTCCCTGTAGGTTTTAAAACAAGCCAATTGTTCAAAATCTTCTGTATTTTCTCTCTGCAGGATAATATCTAGAATATCATTACGATTTAGCAGTTCTGACAATACTTTCAAAATAGGAACATAAACATATTTTCGTTTGGAAGATGCATCTAAAACATATTCAACAGGCTCAATTACCTTAAAATTGTTCCTATAAAATGTAGTTCTTCTATATTCTGAACCAAATGGGCCGTTCTGTGACAGTGATACCAGTGGATTTGTTTTTCTGACTATCTCTGTTACAGCAGCAGTAACTGCATTGCTCATTGGACAGTTGTGCTCAACCAGCACACTTTCAATTACTTTTGGTGTGAACTCTTCAGTGATAGAAAAGATACTGCACAGTTCGCTTACAATTTCTTGAGTTGTTGCCTTAGACACATGTAGAACTGTTTGCATACGAAGTAAGAGGGATGCTAATTTGTGCTGAAGCAAATCATGCAGATCTTTATCATACTGCACACCATCATTTGATGCAGAAATGTCAACATGGTCCAAATGTGTCTCAAAAGTTGGGCTTTCAGAGTTTGAGACACCAGGAGAGGAAGTCTGCTGAATGTCCCCACGAAAATTCTCTATGGTACACAGACGATGATGTTTACTCTTGTGGGCATGGAAAGTGCTATATACACTGGACTGAAAGTTGCAATCTTTAAAGGGACACCTTACAGTCTCCTTATTTCTAAGATGGGTTTTTAAATGTGCAAAATACTTTGTAATATTGCAGGTCTCAGAATAATTACACAGATCACAGTTCAGGTTTGACAATCCAACGCAGACCTGAGCAAGCGGTCTATGGTCTCTGCTTAAATGTTTCTTTAACGCAAGTTCAGTTCTAAATGAGCACACACAATCTTCATAGATGCATGGCAGGGGACAATTACTTGCAGTGTTTAAATTTGTAGTGCGTTATCAGAGTACGCTGGCTGGGAGATGAGAAAGAGCAAAGTTTGCAACCCCACCTCATCAGTTGGAGGCAAGAGCTTCACACAGTCGAAAACAATCCAATGATTCTGTGAAGAAAGCAAAAAAATAAATGAATAAATAACACTGAACCAATACTGAAACAAAACTTTAAATACTTTTACTCAAGCAGATCACATTCCCAGTCCTCAGTTTCTCATTTTATACACACAGACATGCAAAACATTTTAAAGCATCCATGTAAAAGTTGAAATGCAAACTATAATACATAAAATATCTAAAATTATGGCCTGCTATTCATGTATGCCTAATACACACAAGACAAAATGCCACTTTATTAAAATAATTAAATATATAACCCAGGCACGAACTATGAAAAACTACTTTGTGTTAGTTACATGTAAACACGGCTAGGCTAGCCATCTAACTAGTAATATAGTTCATTTAACTACTCAACGTATATTCATTTTTCAGGAATTTTTACCCAATGCATTAGTCTGGCACACAAAGCTATGTAACGTTAACACCGTTAGCTAACGTTTGGCGCCCATTATTTTCAGTTAAGATAGCTAACTGTTAAATTATATTCGTGTGCAATGTGCCGTTAACTTTTTTTAAACAAAAAACTTTGGTTTCCAGTCACTTTTACTTACTTCAGAACGATCTGAAGAGGTATTATTCGCCGCAACGACAGAACAGTATCCAAGATGGCGCTCCCCAATTTCCAGTCAGAAGATGAACCAGCGGTGATGTCAGACCCTCGGCGCAATTTTAAGTTTTAATTATCAAATTCAAGTTGAAGTTCTTAGAACATATTTTATTTTGTTGTAATGGCCAGTCAGTTCAGGCAACATAATAATTGTAGTACATCTAACTAAAACACCAAATCACTTTTTAGAGTGTAGTAACAACATAAAATATCCAATCACATGGTTAGATAGTTCTTTATCTTTCAGTAACTATTCTGATAAATTTCAATCAGATTTTACTCACTCTGATGAATTAATTTAGTTTAAACAACTATTTTTCTATTGGTTGATTTTGATGATTCAGTTTACAGACCAGCTGATTAAAGTTCCTTTATGAAGGTTGATGTTTTCTATCATTCAGCACTTTGTTTGATTATAAATGCTCAGTTCAGGACTCGTCACTGCTCTTAACAATCATCACAATATAAATTGATGTATGTTCATTTAACAGACTTTTATTGGCCAGTCTCTGCTGGACTTACATCCTACACTTACAGACTTAAATACAGCCGGTATCTGCATCAGGATTTCCCTTCCTGTTGAACTGAACAATTAAACATGGCTTATGGCTTTTCATTTCAGTCTAAATTTAATTCTTATCATTTCTGTTTTATAAAGTGTTTTATAAACATATTTATTGATATTTGTACATTTTTCTTTGCTAGTCGACTACTTTAGGACCATCGTGTACTGATTCTATGTTCTTGAAGAATAAAACTCACCATTTGCAGGAGTGCTGCCTTTACTGCAGGATCGTTTATGTTCTGATCCGACTGAACCTTGAACCTCAGGATCTGGATCTGACCTGTTATAACTGTTCATAAACAAAACAGACACGATTTAAGCTGAAAGTGTGAGTGTGATTGCAGCTCAGAAGTGGTCGAGTACGTGGTGGCTTAAATACTTTTGGTTAGAGATCTGAGTGTGTGAGTGATGGGGGGTAAATATTTCTGCTCAGATTAGTGATTGTGTGTGTGTGCAAGCACTGTGTTGGTAGGGGTGCAAATAGATTTGCCAATAGGTGATTATGTGTGTGTGTTTGTGTGTGTGTGTGTTTGTGTGTGTGCAACCAGAAACAGAAGTGGTTGTTATGGTGTTGCTATGATAGCAGTCGAATTGTTAATGTCATGTTAAGCGGTACTAGGGCGTTGCTGAGTGATTGCTAAGGTTCTGCTACACAATTGCCTAGGTGATTGCTAAGTTGTTGCTAGTCCGTTCCGATGCTAACAGGTCGATTCCTAAGGGCTTGTTAGGCAGGTGCTAGTTTCCAAGGTGCATCTGGTGGTTGCCAAGTTGTAATTTATGGTCAGTAAGATGTTGCTAGGTATGCTAAATGGTTGTTAAGTGGTTCTTAAGGTGTTGTAGGATATAGGGCAGTTGTAGCCTAGCGGTTAGGGTACTAGACTAGTAATCAGAAGGTGGTTCAAGCCCCACAACTGACAGATGCCACTGTTGGGCCCTTGAGCAAAACCTTAACCCTCAATTGCTCAGACTGTACACTGTCACAGTACTGTAAGTCGCTTTGGATAAAAGCGTCCGCTAAATGCTGAACATGTAAATGATATGGGGGTGATTGTTTGGGTGTTTATAGGCGGTTGCTTTGGTAATGGGTTGCTTGCTACGGTGTAGCTATGCAATTGCTAAGGTATAACTAGGTGGTTGCCAAGGTGTACTGGAGTAAATAAGCTGTTGCTTGTGGCTGTTTCAGGTTGCTAGGGTGCCGGAAGGTGGTTGCTAGGGTGTATGCTAGTATGAATGAGATAAGTGTAAAACTCACTTCTATAACAGTAGAAAGGTTTGAGGTCTGAGCACTGAGCATCAGCAGCCTGAAGGTTAGATAAATAACCACAATCTTCACCTCCTAGCAGATTATCAGGTTGTCCAGGCTTCCAGGTGATGTTGGTCAGGTTGGTCTGATCCAACCACTTCCAGGTGATCTTATACAGACCGATCCAGGTGAAGTCAGAGATCATTCCAGATAGAAGAGAGTTTTCGGTTGAATCTCTTGAGCTGGCCAGGTCGGTGTGATACAGTCTGCAGTAACTCTGAGGCTCAAACCAGCTCCTAAAGGTGGATCTGATGTAAACGTACCTGCTGGTACCAGAGTTCCTCTCTGTCAGACAGTGGGCCTGTGGTAGCCTAGTGGGTAGGGCTTTGGGCTATCAACCGGAAGATTGGCGGTTCAAATCCAGGCTCTGCTATGTAGCCACTGTTGGGTCCTTGAGCAAGGCCCTTAACCCTGTCTGCTCCAGGGGCGCCGTAAGTTGGCTGACCCTGCGCTCTGACCCCAGCTTCCAACACCAGCTGGGATATGCGAAGAAAGAATTTCATTGTACTGTACATCTGTATATGTATATATGACAAATAAAGGATATCTTTCTTTCTTTCTTTTCTTCTTTCTAAAACACACATCATTAAAATATTTACATTCATCATTTTACTCTGATCTTAATTCATCATTACTGAAGATGATCGACTACAGCTACTGTTTGACTGGAGTAAATAAGAAGTAAATGGAACAGTGGTCTCTCGTAAAGCTCAGGGTTGTTATGCTGCCCGATATGTTAACGTATTGTTTGTTGCCCTCCTCTCACTTTCTGCAGTAGGTTCTTGTTCGATAGATCGCTATTCTGTGTAGAGGTTTGCAAGGACAACAGCCAATGAATCGCATCGGAAGCAGCTGTTTACCTCAACAGCCAATCAATGCTGCAGCTTCATGAGCAGAAGCAGGAGTTAAAGAGCAGTCTGGATCAGCCTTTTCATCTCTGACCCGGAGCACACAGCGTCCATTTAAAAAAAAAAAAAGACCTGGAATACGTAGATCTGATTCCTCTGACCACAATACACGTTTCCACTCTGTGATGGTCCATCCCAGATGCCTCCAAGCCCAGAGAAATCGACGCCGCTTCTGGACATGATTAACATAAGGCTTCTTTTTTGCACAGTAAAGTTTTTTTTTTCTTCTTGGTTACATTTTCCATACTGTCCCAACTTTTTTTCTGGTTGTACATAATACTACACATCGATGCACTTTGGTTTTGGTGCTATTTGTTTATCAGACGTACCAGGTCACCACCACCTTTCTCTTTAAACAGAGTCGTAACAGGATGAAGATATAAACTCTCACCATATTCTGATAGAAACTTTCTCATTATAGTCGGATGTAATCCAGTAAAACAGGTCGGAGATGATTCATAAGCTGCTTGAAATGTTATTGTCCACAGTCAAATGAGCTTCTACATCTGTTTATCAGGACAACCTTTTGGAAGCATAAGCATTTTTTTTACCTAGGCACAATACCACTGTTCCCTGTAGTTAACTGACATTATAGAACTTCCTAATTGTATTATTTTTTTACTTATTGACTGTAGTAAGCAAACATTGATGTTGTTTAGTATTATGTCTACACTTCGAGATACTTACAATAAAATAAATGTAATTGTGGGAATGAAATGAAATGTATTTCATCAGTATTGTAAAAAACCTGATGGTGAAGTAACTATTACATCATAAACCATAACAAGCCCACTTACCATCATAGCACAGAAAGGGACGTGGCCATGCACAGAAAAAATCCCACCATTTTCCCATTGCATCTATAGTAGTGCACTCTTCATTGTTTCCCCAATTGTTCGGCTGACCACTATTCCAACTGGTAAAAGCTCCTAGAGTTTCATTTGTGTAGGACCAGCGCCAGTCATGGGATTCTTTATACACTCCAAACCAGGCGTCACCACTGAACTGGTGTATCTGAACTTCAGCTTGTAGTTTAACCATGTCAGCATCACTGTAGATCGGTGTGATTAGCTCTGCAGTAGGTCTGAGCATCACTCCATGTTTTACCCTGCTGGATCACATAGTATTTATGTCGGACGAGGGAGGCGACTCCTGTGGATCAGATTTAGAGCTTAATGTACAACCTCAAACCAGAAAAAGTTAAGACAGTTTGAAAAATTACTTTTATTATATTGCAGACAGTATGAACCAAAGGGTGTGACATGGTATGGGGGTGTGTCAGTACCAGGGTGTATCATGGTATGGGGTGTGTCAGTACCAGGGTGTATCATGGTATGGGGTGTGTCAGTACCAGGGTGTATCATGGTATGGGGTGTGTCAGTACCAGGGTGTATCATGGTATGGGGGTGTGTCAGTACCAGGGTGTGTCATGGTATGGGGGTGTGTCAGTACCAGGGTGTGTCATGGTATGGGGGTGTGTCAGTACCAGGGTGTATCATGGTATGGGGGGGTGTCAGTACCAGGGTGTATCATGGTATGGGGGGGTGTCAGTACCAGGGTGTATCATGGTATGGGGTGTGTCAGTACCAGGGTGTATCATGGTATGGGGTGTGTCAGTACCAGGGTGTATCATGGTATGGGGGTGTGTCAGTACCAGGGTGTGTCATGGTATGGGGGTGTGTCAGTACCAGGGTGTGTCATGGTATGGGGGTGTGTCAGTACCAGGGTGTATCATGGTATGGGGTGTGTCAGTACCAGGGTGTATCATGGTATGGGGTGTGTCAGTACCAGGGTGTGTCATGGTATGGGGGTGTGTCAATACCAGGGTGTGTCATGGTATGGGGGTGTGTCAGTACCAGGGTGTGTCATGGTATGGGGGTGTGTCAATACCAGGGTGTGTCATGGTATGGGGGTGTGTCAGTACCAGGGTGTTTCATGGTATGGGGGTGTGTCAGTACCAGGGTGTGTCATGCTATGGGGGTGTGTCAGTACCAGGGTGTATCATGGTATGGGGGTGTGTCAGTACCAGGGTGTGTCATGCTATGGGGGTGTGTCAGTACCAGGGTGTGTCATGCTATGGGGGTGTGTCAGTACCAGGGTGTGTCATGGTATGGGGGTGTGTCAGTACCAGGGTGTTTCATGGTATGGGGGTGTGTCAGTACCAGGGTGTGTCATGCTATGGGGGTGTGTCAGTACCAGGGTCTGTCATGGTATGGGGGTGTGTCAGTACCAGGGTGTGTCATGCTATGGGGGTGTGTCAAAACCAGGGTGTGTCATGGTATGGGGTGTGTCAGTACCAAGGTGTGTCATGGTATGGGGGTGTGTCAGTACCAGGGTGTATCATGGTATGGGGGTGTGTCAGTACCAGGGTGTATCATGGTATTGGGGTGTGTCAGTACCAGGGTGTATCATGGTATGGGGGCGTTTCAGTACCAGGGTGTATCATGGTATTGGGGTGTGTCAGTACCAGGGTGTATCATGGTATGGGGGCATGTCAGTACCAGGGTGTATCATGGTATGGGGGTGTGTCAGTACCAGGGTGTGTCATGGTATGGGGGTGTGTCAGTACCAGGGTGTGTCATGGTATGGGGGTGTGTCAGTACCAGGGTGTATCATGGTATGGGGTGTGTCAGTACCAGGGTGTATCATGGTATGGGGTGTGTCAGTACCAGGGTGTGTCATGGTATGGGGGTGTGTCAGTACCAGGGTGTGTCATGGTATGGGGGTGTGTCAATACCAGGGTGTGTCATGGTATGGGGGTGTGTCAGTACCAGGGTGTTTCATGGTATGGGGGTGTGTCAGTACCAGGGTGTGTCATGCTATGGGGGTGTGTCAGTACCAGGGTGTATCATGGTATGGGGGTGTGTCAGTACCAGGGTCTGTCATGGTATGGGGGTGTGTCAGTACCAGGGTGTATCATGCTATGGGGGTGTGTCAAAACCAGGGTGTGTCATGGTATGGGGTGTGTCAGTACCAAGGTGTTTCATGCTATGGGGGTGTGTCAGTACCAGGGTGTATCATGGTATGGGGGTGTGTCAGTACCAGGGTGTATCATGGTATTGGGGTGTGTCAGTACCAGGGTGTATCATGGTATGGGGGTGTGTCAGTACCAGGGTGTGTCATGGTATGGGGGTGTGTCAGTACCAGGGTGTATCATGGTATAAGGGTGTGTCAGTACCAGGGTGTATCATGGTATGGGGGCGTTTCAGTACCAGGGTGTATCATGGTATGGGGGTTTGTCAGTACCAGGGTGTATCATGGTATTGGGGTGTGTCAGTACCAGGGTGTATCATGGTATGGGGGCATGTCAGTACCAGGGTGTATCATGGTATGGGGGTGTGTCAGTACCAGGGTGTATCATGGTATGGGGGTGTGTCAGTACCAGGGTCTGTCATGGTATGGGGGTGTGTCAGTACCAGGGTGTATCATGGTATGGGGGCATGTCAGTACCAGGGTGTATCATGGTATGGGGGTGTGTCAGAGATCTTGGAGCAACATGTGCTGCCTTCAATACGTCGTGTTTTCCAGGGACGTCCAGCATTTTTCAACAAGACGATGCAAATCCTCCTGCTGCACACATTACAAAGGCGTGGCTGAAGAAAAAGAGGGTACAGGTACTGGACTGGCCTGCCTGCACTAGATAATGTGTAAAGAATTTTGACAGATGAACTGAAACTGACCAAAAATAAGTAAATGTTTCTTGTCTGTTCTTTTTTTTGTTCAGGGTTGTTGTGCTAGGAGATGAACCTGCTGCCTGTCTTCAAATGTTTGCAAAAACTGCCCAGTTTCTGCTGAAGAGACACATCCTCATAACATCATGTTGCCATGTAAAGATAGTATAATATTAGTAGGTAGTGAAGGGTAGACATACAGTAGATAGTGTTAATGTGTATATAATAATAGTAGGTAGTGAACGGTAGATATAGATAAAGTGGTAATGTGTAAATAATAATAGTAGGTAGTGAACGGTAGAGACAGATAAAGTGTTAATATGTATATAATATTAAAAAGGTAGTGAACGGTAGAGATAGATAAAGGGTTAATGTGTATATAATATTAGTAAGTACTGAACGGTAGAGATAGATGAAGTTTTAATGTGTATATACTGTAATATTAGTAGATAGTGAACGGTAGAGATAGTGTTAATGTGTATATAATATTAGTAGGTAGTGAACGGTAGAGAGAGATAAAGTGTTGATGTGTATATAATATTAGTAGGTAGTGAACGGTAGAGATAGATAAAGTGGTAATGTGTATATAATATTATTAGGTAGTGAACGGTAGAGATAGATAAAGTGGTACCGTGTATATAATATTAGTAGGTAGTGAACGGTAGAGATAGATAAAGTGGTAATGTGTATATAATATTATTAGGTAGTGAACGGTAGAGTAGTGAATGGTAGAGATAGATAAAGTGGTAATGTGTATATAATATTATTAGGTAGTGAACGGTAGAGATAAAGTGGTAACGTGTATATAATATTAGTAGGTAGTGAACGGTAGAGATAGATAAAGTGGTAATGTGTATATAATATTATTAGGTAGTGAACGGTAAAGATAGATAAAGTGTTAATGTGTATATAATATTAGTAGGTAGTGAACGGTAGAGATAGATAAAGTGGTAATGTGTATATAATATTATTAGGTAGTGAACGGTAGAGATAGATAAAGTGTTAATGTGTATATAATATTAGTAGGTAGTGAACGGTAGAGATAGATAAAGTGGTAGTGTGTATATAATATTATTAGGTAGTGAACGGTAGAGATAGATAAAGTGGTAATGTGTATATAATATTATTAGGTAGTGAACGGTAAAGATAGATAAAGTGTTAATGTGTATATAATATTAGTAGGTAGTGAACGGTAGAGATAGATAAAGTGGTAATGTGTATATAATATTAGTAGGTAGTGAACGGTAGAGATAGATAAAGTGGTAATGTGTATATAATATTATTAGGTAGTGAACGGTAGAGATAGATAAAGTGGTAATGTGTATATAATATTAGTAGGTAGTGAACGGTAGAGATAGATAAAGTGGTAATGTGTATATAATATTATTAGGTAGTGAACGGTAGAGTAGTGAATGGTAGAGATAGATAAAGTGGTAATGTGTATATAATATTATTAGGTAGTGAACGGTAGAGATAAAGTGGTAACGTGTATATAATATTAGTAGGTAGTGAACGGTAGGGATAGATAAAGTGGTAATGTGTATATAATATTATTAGGTAGTGAACGGTAGAGACAGATAAAGTGGTAATGTGTATATAATATTATTAGGTAGTGAACGGTAGAGATAGATAAAGTGGTAATGTGTATATAATATTATTAGGTAGTGAACGGTAGAGATAAACTGGTAACGTGTATATAATATTAGTAGGTAGTGAACGGTAGAGATAGATAAAGTGTTAATGTGCATATAATATTAGCAGGTAGTAAACGGTAGAGATAGATAAAATGTTAATGTGTATATAATATTAGTAGATAGTGAACGGTAGAGATAGATAATGTGGTAACTTGTATATAATATTAGTAGGTAGTGAACGGTAGAGATAGATAAAGTGTTAATGTGCATATAATATTAGCAGGTAGTAAACGGTAGAGATAGATAAAATGTTAATGTGTATACAATATTAGTAGATAGTGAACGGTAGAGATAGATAAAGTGTTAATGTGAATATAATATTAGTAGGTAGTGAACGGTAGAGATAGATAAAGTGGTAACGTGTATATAATATTATTAGGTAGTAAACGGTAGAGATAGATAAAGTGGTAATGTGTATACAATATTAGTAGATAGTGAACGGTAGATATAGATAAAGTGTTAATGTGTATATAATATTAGAAGGTAGTGAACGGTAGAGATAGATAAAGTGGTAACGTGTATATAATATTAGTAGGTAGTGAACGGTAGAGATAGATAAAGTGGTAATGTGTATATAATATCAGTAGGTAGTGAACGGTAGAGATAGATAAAGTGTTAATGTGTATATAATATTAGTAGGTAGTGAACGGTAGAGATAGATAAAGAGGTAATGTGTATATAATATTAGCAAGTAGTGAACGGTAGAGATAGATAAAGTGTTAATGTGTATATAATATTAGTAGGTAGTAAACAGTAGAGATAAAGTGTTAATGTGTATATAATATTAGTAGATAGTGAACGGCAGAGATAGATAAAATGTTAATGTGTATTTAATATTAGTAGGTAGCGAATGCTGGTAAATAAAGTGTTAATGTGTATATAATATTAGTAGGTAGTCAACGGTAGAGATAGATAAAGTGTTATTGTGTATATAATATCGGTAGAAAATAAATGGTAGAGATAGATAAAGTGTTATTGTGTATATAATATTAGTAGGTAGTGAATGGTAGAGATAGATAAAGTGTTAACTTGTATATAATCTTAGTAGGTAGCGAATGCTGGTAGATAAAGTGTTAATGTGTATATAATATTAGTAGGTAGTAAACGGTAAAGATAAAGTGTTAATGTGTATATCATATTAGTAGGTAGTGAACGATAGAGATGGATAAAATGTTAATGTGTATATAATATTAGTAAGTAGTGAACGGTAGAGGTAGATAAAGTGTTAATGTGTATATAATATTAGTAGGCAGTGAACGGTAGAGATAGATAAAGTGTTAATGTGTATATAAAATTAGTAGGTAGTGAACGGTAAAGATAGATAAAGTGTTAATGTGTATATAATATCGGTAGAAAGTAAACGGTAGAGATAGATAAAGTGTTATTGTGTATATAATATTAGTAGGTAGTGAACGGTAGAGATAGATAAAGTGGTAATGTGTATATAATATTTGTAGGTAGTGAACGGTAGAGATAGATAAAATTGTAATGTGTATATAAAATTAGTAGGCAGTGAACGGTAAAGATAGATAAAGTGTTAATGTGTATATAATATCGGTAGAAAGTAAACGGTAGAGATAGATAAAGTGTTATTGTGTATATAATATTAGTAGGTAATGAACGGTAGAGATAGATAGTGTTAATGTGTATATAATATTAGTGGGTAGTGAATGGTAGAGATAAATAAAGTGGTAATGTGTATATAATATTGGTAGGTAGTGAACGGTAGAGATAGATAAAATGGTAATTTGTATATAAAATTAGTAGGTAGTGAACGGTAGAAATAGATAAAGTGTTAATGTGTATATAATATTAGTAGGTAATGAACGGTAGAGAGAGATAGTGTAAATGTGTATATAATATTAGTGGGTAGTGAACGGTAGAGATAGATAAAGTGTTAATGTGTATATAATATTAGTAGGTATTGAAAGGTAGAGATAGATAAAGTGTTAATGTGTATATAATATTGGTAGGTAGTGAACGGTAGAGATAGATAAAATTGTAATGTGTATATAATATTAGTAGGTAGTGAACGATAGAGATAGATAAAGTGTTAATGTGTATATAATATTAGTAGGTAATGAACGGTAGAGATAGATAGTGTAAATGTGTATATAATATTAGTGGGTAGTGAACGGTAGAGATAGATGAAGTGTTAATGTGTATATAATATTAGAAGGTAGTGAACGGTAGAGATAGATAAAGTGGTAACGTGTATATAATATTAGTAGGTAGTGAACGGTAGAGATAGATAAAGTGGTAATGTGTATATAATATCAGTAGGTAGTGAACGGTAGAGATAGATAAAGTGTTAATGTGTATATAATATTAGTAGGTAGTGAACGGTAGAGATAGATAAAGTGTTAATGTGTATATAATATTAGAAGGTAGTGAACGGTAGAGATAGATAAAATTGTAATGTGTATATAATATTAGTAGGTAGTGAACGATAGAGATAGATAAAGTGTTAATGTGTATATAATATTAGTAGGTAATGAACGGTAGAGATAGATAGTGTAAATGTGTATATAATATTAGTGGGTAGTGAACGGTAGAGATAGATGAAGTGTTAATGTGTATATAATATTAGAAGGTAGTGAACGGTAGAGATAGATAAAGTGGTAACGTGTATATAATATTAGTAGGTAGTGAACGGTAGAGATAGATAAAGTGGTAATGTGTATATAATATCAGTAGGTAGTGAACGGTAGAGATAGATAAAGTGTTAATGTGTATATAATATTAGTAGGTAGTGAACGGTAGAGATAGATAAAGTGTTAATGTGTATATAATATTAGAAGGTAGTGAACGGTAGAGATAGATAAAGTGGTAACGTGTATATAATATTAGTAGGTAGTGAACGGTAGAGATAGATAAAGTGGTAATGTGTATATAATATCAGTAGGTAGTGAACGGTAGAGATAGATAAAGTGTTAATGTGTATATAATATTAGTAGGTAGTGAACGGTAGAGATAGATAAAGAGGTAATGTGTATATAATATTAGCAAGTAGTGAACGGTAGAGATAGATAAAGAGGTAATGTGTATATAATATTAGCAAGTAGTGAACGGTAGAGATAGATAAAGTGTTAATGTGTATATAATATTAGTAGGTAGTAAACGGTAGAGATAAAGTGTTAATGTGTATATAATATTAGTAGATAGTGAACGGCAGAGATAGATAAAATGTTAATGTGTATTTAATATTAGTAGGTAGCGAATGCTGGTAGATAAAGTGTTAATGTGTATATAATATTAGTAGGTAGTCAACGGTAGAGATAGATAAAGTGTTAATGTGTATATAATATCGGTAGAAAGTAAACGGTAGAGATAGATAAAGTGTTATTGTGTATATAATATTAGTAGGTAGTGAATGGTAGAGATAGATAAAGTGTTAATGTGAATATAATATTAGTAGGTAGTGAACGGTAGAGATAGATAAAGTGTTAACTTGTATATAATCTTAGTAGGTAGCGAATGCTGGTAGATAAAGTGTTAATGTGTATATAATATTAGTAGGTAGTAAACGGTAAAGATAAAGTGTTAATGTGTATATCATATTAGTAGGTAGTGAACGATAGAGATGGATAAAATGTTAATGTGTATATAATATTAGTAAGTAGTGAACGGTAGAGGTAGATAAAGTGTTAATGTGTATATAATATTAGTAGGTAGTGAACGGTAGAGATAGATAAAGTGTTAATGTGTATATAAAATTAGTAGGTAGTGAACGGTAAAGATAGATAAAGTGTTAATGTGTATATAATATCGGTAGAAAGTAAACGGTAGAGATAGATAAAGTGTTATTGTGTATATAATATTAGTAGGTAGTGAACGGTAGAGATAGATAAAGTGGTAATGTGTATATAATATTTGTAGGTAGTGAACGGTAGAGATAGATAAAATTGTAATGTGTATATAAAATTAGTAGGTAGTGAACGGTAAAGATAGATAAAGTGTTAATGTGTATATAATATCGGTAGAAAGTAAACGGTAGAGATAGATAAAGTGTTAATGTGTATATAATATTAGTAGGTAATGAACGGTAGAGATAGATAGTGTTAATGTGTATATAATATTAGTAGGTAGTGAATGGTAGAGATAAATAAAGTGGTAATGTGTATATAATATTGGTAGGTAGTGAACGGTAGAGATAGATAAAATTGTAATGTGTATATAATATTAGTAGGTAGTGACAGAAGAGATAGATAAAGTGTTAATGTGTCTATAATATTAGTAGAAAGTGAATGGTAGAGATAAATAAAGTGGTAATGTGTATATAATATTGGTAGGTAGTGAACGGTAGAGATAGATAAAATTGTAATGTGTATATAATATTAGTAGGTAGTGAACGATAGAGATAGATAAAGTGTTAATGTGTCTATAATATTAGTAGAAAGTGAACGATAGAGATAGATAAAGTGTTAATGTGTATATAATATTAGTAGGTAATGAACGGTAGAGATAGATAGTGTTAATGTGTATATAATATTAGTAGGTAATGAACGGTAGAGATAGATAGTGTAAATGTGTATATAATATTAGTGGGTAGTGAACGGTAGAGATAGATGAAGTGTTAATGTGTATATAATATTAGTAGGTAGTGAACGGTAGAGATAAATAAAGTGATAATGTGTATATAATATTAGTAGGTAGTGAACGGTAGAGATAGATAAAGTGATAATGTGTATATAATATTAGTAGGTAGTGAACGGTAGAGATAGATAAAATTGTAATGTGTATATAATATTAGTAGGTAATGAACGGTAGAGATAGATAGTGTTAATGTGTATATAATATTGGTAGGTATTGAAAGGTAGAGATGGATAAAGTGTTAATGTGTATATAATATTGGTAGGTAGTGAACGGTAGAGATAGATAAAATGGTAATGTGTATATAATATTAGTACGTAGTGAACGGTAGAGATAGATAAAGTGTTAATGTGTATATAATATTAGTAGGTAGTGAACAGTAGAGATAGCTAAAGTGTTAATGTGTGTATTATATTAGTAGGTAGTGAACGGTAGAGATAGATAAAGTGATAATGTGTATATAATATTAGTAGGTAGTGAACGGTAGAGATAGATAAAGTGTTAATGTGTATATAATATTAGTAGGTAGTGAATGGTAGAGATAGATAAAGTGTTAATGTGTATATAATATTAGTAGGTAGTGAACGGTAGAGATAGATAAAGTGTTAATGTGTATATAATATTAGTAGGTAGTGAACGGTAGAGATAGATAAAGTAATAATGTGTATATAATATTAGTAGGTAGTGAACGGTAGAGATAGATAAAGTGTTAATGTGTATATAATATTAGTAGGTAGTGAACGGTGGAGATAGATAAAGTGTTAATGTGTATATAATATTAGTAGGTAGCGAACGGTAGAGATAGATAAAGTGTTAATGTGTATATAATATTAGTAGGTAGCGAATGCTGGCAGATAAAGTGTTAATGTTCATATAATATTAGTAGGTAGTGAACGGTGGAGATAGATAAAGTGTTAATGTGTATATAATATTAGTAGGTAGCGAATGCTGGCAGATAAAGTGTTAATGTTCATATAATATTAGTAGGTAGTGAACGGTGGAGATAGATAAAGTGTTAATGTGTATATAATATTAGTAGGTAGCGAATGCTGGCAGATAAAGTGTTAATGTTCATATAATATTAGTAGGTAGTGAACGGTAGAGATAGATAAAGTGGTAATGTGTATATAATATTAGTATGTAGTGAACGGTAGAGATAGATAAAGTGTTAATGTGTATATAATATTAGTAGGTAGTGAAGGGTAGACATAGATAAAGTGGTAATGTGTATATAATATTAGTAGGTAGTGAATGGTAAAGATAGATAAAGTGGTAATGTGTATATAATATTAGTAGGTAGTGAACGGTAGAGAAAGATCAAGTGTTAATGTTTATATAGTATTAGTAGGTAGTGAACAGTAGAGATAGATAAAGTGTTAATGTTTATATAATATTAGTAGGTAGTGAACAGTAGAGATAGCTAAAGTGTTAATGTGTATATAATATTAGTAGGTAGTGAACGGTGGAGATAGATAAAGTGGTAATGTGTATATAATATTAGTAGGTAATGAACGGTAGAGATAGATAGTGTGAATGTGTATATAATATATTGGTAGGTAGTAAAAGGTAGAGATAGAGAAAGTGTTAATGTGTATATAATATTGGGAGGTAGTGAACGGTAGAGATAGATAAAGTGGAAATGTGTATATAAAATTAGTAGGTAGTGAACGGTAGAGATAGATAAAGTGTTAATGTGTATATAATATTAGTAGGTAGTGAACGGTAAAGATATATAAAGTGTTAATGTGTACATAATATTAGTAGGTAGTGAACGGTAGAGATAGATAAAGTGTTAATGTGTACATAATATTAGTAGGTAGTGTCTGAAGAGACAGATAAAGTGTTAATGTGTATATAATATTAGTAGGTAGTGAACAGTAGAGATAGATAAAGTGTTAATGTGTATATAATATTAGTAGGTAGTGAACGGTAGAGATAGATTAAGTGTTATTGTGTATATAATATTAGTAGGTAGTGAAGGGTAGAGATAGATAAAATGTTAATGTGTTACCTGCATGTTGAAGAAGAGAAGAAGGACGTCTTGATTCTTCAGAGGTTCTTCTGAGCTTTGATCATTTCAGTCGCTCTGTCCCTAAATAAACGTTTTTTCCACACCGTCACCCTCCCTCATTATATCACTCTATTAGATGATGCTGATTGGGCAGCAGTGATTTTTATTTCCATTTGCATCGTCCTCCCCAGAAATTCAAATCAGCTAGTCGTGCTGTGGTGGTAGATCTTCAGTCTCTTTACTCAGTTTCTGTTTTAGTACATCATACAGAATCCAACATCATATTATCACATCTCTAAATCAAATCCAACCTCAACATATAAAATCTCTCATTTAAATCCAAGAACATGTGATTCTATCTTAAAAAAATACATCCAAAATCGTCTCTTCAAATTACCAGCTGAACTGAGACTTCAGGCTTCATGGCCATAAACATTAATGGTGATGGATTCTGGGTTTGTCTTGCTCTGTCCTAGAATAGACCCTAGACTCACATGTACACCTTGGTTGCTAAGGTTTTCTTAGGTGGTTGCCAAAGTATGGATAAGTTGCTAAGCAGTTACTTATGATGCTTTTTGCTTACTAAGCTTTTGTTTGGTGGTTGCTATGGTAGTGGGTTAACTGCTAAAATTGTTATTAAACATTTTACTAAACTGGTACTTGGTAGTTGGTCATTTAAGTGTTGTTAAGCAGTTGCCAAGGTGTTTACTATGCTGTTACTAGGTAGTGCGCACGCTGAGACTGTAGCCTAGTTGTTTGTTTGTAGCCATTAGTGAAATAACTTTTTATATACGTATATTTTAAATGTATAATTTAAACGTTGTAGTTAATATAGAGTTTTATCTTGTCTATCGTAAAAAAACGCTTGTGTTTCCTAACGGCTTGTTTTCGAAGTCTGTTACTAGGAAACTTCTGCTAACGGCTTCCAAACGAAGCCTGTTTTTGTTTGTTTGTTTTGTACTCCAGCGCATAAACACCTTATTCATCCAGAATTAAAACCGTTTTCAATCTCCCAAAATGACCTAACTGTGTTGCTTACATCATTGAAGTCATCATCGTGTATACTCGATCCTGTTCCAACTCGTTTACTTAAAGATTTACTCCCAGCTATTGTAGAGCCCCTGCTTACATTAATCAATGCATCCCTTAGCCTTGGATATGTACCTAAATTGTTTAAAAGTGCCGTTATTAAACCCCTGATTAAAAAACCTAATCTTGATCCACATGTTTTATCTAATTATAGGCCAATTTCAAATCTTCCTTTTGTCTCTAAAATATTAGAAAAAGTCGTTTCCAAACAGCTATGTTCTTATTTGAATGAAAATTGTATTCATGAAAAATTTCAATCAGGATTTAGACCCAACCATAGTACCGAAACCGCATTAATTAGAGTAGTTAACGAGTTGTTAATGTCTTCTGATAATGGATGTGTCTCTTTTCTTGTTCTATTAGATCTTAGTGCAGCGTTTGATACGGTCGATCAGAACATTTTACTGGAGAGGCTAGAAAATACAGTAGGTGTTAAAGGACTCGCACTCTCTTGGTTTCAATCATATCTGACTGACCGCTCTCAATTTGTTTATGTAAATAATAAATGCTCGGAAACTACAAAAGTAAAGTATGGTGTTCCACAGGGGTCGGTACTTGGACCGCTATTATTTACACTCTATATGCTTCCACTAGGTGAAATTATTCATAAACATGGCATAAACTTTCACTGCTATGCAGATGACACACAGCTGTATATATCAGCCAAACCAAATGATACTGACACAATCAGTAAGATAGAAGATTAAAGTGTAAACGACATAAAAAACTGGATGTCATGTAACTTTCTTTTACTTAATTCAGATAAAACTGAGGTTTTACTTGTTGGATCTAAAGCTGCAAGAGACAAGTTGTCTAACCTGGTGCTAAACCTAAACACTTTCTCTGTTACTCCCAGCCCAGATGTAAAAAACTTAGGTGTCACACTAGATTCAGATCTTTCCTTTGATACACACATTAATAATATTACTAGAGTTGCTTTCTATCATTTGCGTAACATTTCTAAAATAAGAAATATACTATCTGTTAATGACGCCGAAAAACTGATCCATGCGTTTATAACTTCTTGGTTAGATTATTGTAATGCTCTTCTAACTGGATGCTCTGGTAGATCCATAAACAAACTCCAGTTAGTTCAAAATGCAGCAGCTCGAGTGCTAACTAGAACTAGAATATTTGATCATATTAGTCCTGTTCTATCATCTCTACACTGGCTGCCAGTTAAATTCCGCATAGATTACAAAATACTTTTACTAACCTATAAAGCGCTACATGGTCTGTACCACAGTATCTGAGTGAACTTATTAATCACTACAACCCAGCGCGTCCACTTCGTTCACAAGATGCAGGGTTACTTATAGTTCCTAAAATTAAAAAGATCACGGCTGGTAGAAGAGCATTTTCTTACAAAGCTCCACAACTTTGGAATAATCTTCCTGTCTCTGTTTGGGATTCGGACACAGTCTCAATGTTTAAGTCTAGACTGAAAACAGATTTATTTTCTCAGGCTTTTGATTAGTCTTTTCAAACTAAACAAGCAAACTTAGTTCTGCTGTAATAATTAGTGGGCGGAGTCTAAAGCTCCTCTCTATAGAACTGATATTTTACTCTTAATGATTCACATTGTAACTCCATCTTCTGTTGTTTTTACCTCGAGGTTGTTCTGACGGAAACCTGTTCACTCTCTCGAGGTTAAAGCCTGTAAGTCGAGACTGCCGTGCCAACAATGCTGCTTCTGCTAGATGTGATGTGGACATGCCATGACTTTATCACAAACTGGACTGAACAATGAAAAACTCACATTATTTTTTTTGCTAGTTATAACTTTCAGTTCAATTACATTTTTGTGTTTGTATGATTTGTGTAAATCCTATTAATTTAAAGTTTCCTCCAGGCCACCCAAAGAGGACGGGGGTCCCTGCTGAGTCTGGTTCCTCTCTTTCTGTAATTTTAAGGGGGTCCTCAGCTGCTCAACAGGAGGTTTTTGATCTGTCGGTCCTGGATTCTGTAAAGTTTCTTTGAGACGACGTCTATTGTTAAAAAATAAATAAACTTGACTTGACAGGAACACAGACAGCCAAGAACCAGGACAGAAGCACAAGTATACGGGTTAGCAATGAACAATCCAAACCTGGGACGACTGAACACGAGGGGTTATGTGTACACAGCACAGGATAATCAGGACACAATGAGGACAGTGTTGCCAACTCCTCAGTAAGGAAAGTAGCTACTGGCTGTCCTAAAAGTTGCTAGAAGTCGCTAAATGACGTCATCGCCTAATTTGCATAAGGTTCATTTGTATGTAATTGACGCTGTAGAAGAGAGAAATAACATCGTGGGAGAGACAAAAAGTGGGTAAAAAACACCCTAAATATGTTTAGAACTACAAATGAACGTTCTTCTGTTGATTCGTGGTTTGTTTTTGTTTTTTTAAAGACAACACTGAGCTACTCTGGGCAGGGTTGCCAGGTTGCGACAGTAATTTTCAGCCAAAATGCATGAAAAAACGCCCAAAACACAGGATAAGCAGTGCTTTCATGTCTGAGTCTCCAAAAGTCTCCAATAACACCAGAAAAAGTCGCTAGATTTGTCGCTAGTCGCTTTTTTGAAAAAAAGAAATCGCTAGAGGGGTCTGAAAACCCGCTAAATATATAGCGACAAAGTCGCTAAGTTGGCAACACTGAATGAGGAACAGGTTAGGCTAAACAAATCATGAAGACGCGTCCCATCATTTACTGAAACTCACCAGCTGATTAATATTTCTTCTGTAACTTCTGTATCACATCAACAGAGGATATATTCACGTCTTTAAAAAGCGCCAAACGTTCAGTGGTTATAGATTATTGGGATATATCTAAGACTTGAATGTATAACCCAAATTAAAAAAAGTTGGGACAGGACAATTTAGGGTGTTTAATGAGACAAATGATGTTCTAAGTGGAACTTTAACTTCTATCAGAGTAAATTTCTGGTACTTTTACTCAGGTCTGTCTTTCAGCTAAATTACCCAGCAGTGTTAGAGGTAGATAAAGTGTTAATGTGTTACCTGTATGTTAAAGATGAGAGAAGAAGGACGTCTAGATTCCTCTGAGGTTCTTCTGATCTTTGACCAGTCGCTCTTTCCCTAAATAAACGTCTTTTCCACACCGTCACTCTTCCTCACTGCATCACTAAATTACCTGATGCTGATTGGACAGCACTGATCTCTTTTACATTACATCTCCAAGGTCAATCAAATCAGCTGGTCGTGGCCGACTTGGCAGATTTTTTGTTTTCTAGTTTGCAAATATTTTATTATATCTTTTCATGGGACAACACTATAGAACTAAAACTTGGATATAACTTAGAGTAGTCAGTGTACAACTTGTATAGCAGTGTAGATTTACTGTCTTCTGAAAATAACTCAACACACAGCCATTAATGTCTAAATAGCTGCAACATAAGTGAGTACACCCCACAGTGAACATGTCCAAATTGTGCCCAAAGTGTCAATATTTTGTGTGAGCACCATTATTATCCAGCACTGCCTTAACCCTCCTGGGCATGGAATTCACCAGAGCTGCACAAGTTGCTACTGGAAACCTCTTCCACTCCTCCATGATGACATCACGGAGCTGGTGGATGTTAGACACCTTGAACTCCTCCACCTTCCACTTGAGGATGCGCCACAGGTGCTCAATTGGGTTTAGTCCATCACCTTTACCTTCAGCTTCCTCAGCAAGGCAGTTGTCATCTTGGAGGTTGTGTTTGGGGTCGTTATCCTGTTGGAAAACTGCCATGAGGCCCAGTTTTCGAAGGGAGGGGATCATGTTTCCCTCAATGAACTGCAGCTCCCCAGTGCCAGCAACACTCATGCAGCCCAAGACCATGATGCTACCACCACCATGCTTGACTGTAGGCAAGATACATTTGTCTTGGTACTCCTCAGCCACACATGCTGGACACCATCTGAGCCAAACAAGTTTATCTTGGTCTCGTCAGACCACAGGGCATTCCAGTAATCCATGTTCTTGGACTGCTTGTCTTCAGCAAACTGTTTGCTGGCTTTCTTGTGCGTCAGCTTCCTTCTTGGATGACGACCATGCAGACCGAGTTGATGCAGTGTGCGGCGTATGGTCTGAGCACTGACAGGCTGACCTCCCACGTCTTCAACCTCTGCAGCAATGCTGGCAGCACTCATGTGTCTATTTTTTAAAGCCAACCTCTGGATATGACGCCGAACACGTGGACTCGACTTCTTTGGTCGACCCTGGCGAAGCCTGTTCCGAGTGGAACCTGTCCTGGAAAACCACTGTATGACCTTGGCCACCATGCTGTAGCTCAGTTTCAGGGTGTTAGCAATCTTCTTATAGCCCAGGCCATCTTTGTGGAGAGCAACAATTCTATTTCTCACATCCTCAGAGAGTTCTTTGCCATGAGGTGCCATGTTGAATATCCAGTGGCCAGTATGAGAGAATTGTACCCAAAACACCAAATTTAACAGCCCTGCTCCCCATTTACACCTGGGACCTTGACACATGACATGACACAGGGACAACGACACATTTGGGCACAATTTGGACATGTTCACTGTGGAGTGTACTCACTTATGTTGCAGCTATTTAGACATTAATGGCTGTGTGTTGAGTTATTTTCAGAAGACAGTAAATCTACACTGCTATACAAGCTGTACACTGACTACTCTAAGTTATATCCAAGTTTCATGTCTATAGTGTTGTCCCATGAAAAGATATAATGAATTATTTGCAGAAATGTGAGGGGTGTACTCACTTTTGTGATACACTGTATATATACAGGTATATATACTGTATATATATATATATATATATATATATATATATATATATATATATATATATATATATATATATATATATATATATATATATATAGTATATATGCAGCTGTGTGTCGTCTGCATTGTACATTGTACAAAAAAGTACATTGTAAATAAGAGGTCCCAATACTGACCCCTGTGGAACACCACACTTTCATCTGACTTTATTATTGTTCTATTGGGATCGTTTAGCTTGATACTGATTCGATTATTAAACCAACCTTAATAATAATAACTTTATTGAAAAAGTATCCATAAAACTAGCATAGCCGGCTGTGAAGATACCACGTGTGACAGATTTCTCTTCCTAGTTTCAGAATAAAAACCTGTTTCAGGATCTTTTGGTTTATTATTATTACATCCAACATAGATAATCACATTCTGCTCTGGATTGTACTTCTCTACTAGACTGGAAAGCTGTACATGAGTGTCTGTAACTGGCTGTAATATTTCTGACTACAGTCAGACTCGCTAGTGTCCAGGTGAGATACGGCAGATTAGAGCCTCCTGTAGTCACGTTGGTGGTGGTGGTCCTGTAGGAGCATTGACACAGTGACTGCACTGACTGAGCGTTCAGTTGGTGAAACAGCTGTAGTGAAGGACAGAAGTTGGTCCACACCTTCTTCTGAAATGGAGAATCTAATTCCCAATATAAAGTTGCTTTGAGACGATGTCTATTGTAAAAAGCGCTATATAAATAAAGTTGACTTGACTTGACATGACATGGATTCATGGTCTGGACAGAAGCAGATTTTGGTTGAGAAGAAGTGGTTTCAGGAGATTGAGATTATCCCATGTTAACAGTTAACTTTTATTTTTTTTGTAGAATAATTTCCATGAACACATAATTTATATCAGTACACGGTTCCCCCTCACCTCCAAAAAATCACTTTGAGTAACTTACAGGTGCTTCACAATGCTGTCACTCTGAAGCAAACACTGGGTCATGATGTCACCGTCTGCTTTGTGTAGTGCATCACTAATGAAGGTTCCTCAACGGTCCACCTGTGACCCCTGCAGGAATTTGCATTTGCTTCACCCCTCGTGTCTCTGTAGCAGGTGACCTGGTTCACTCATTTCCATGCTGGTTGTTTGTTTTTATAGGACTAGAAATCAGGACAGGAAGGTTTTGTTGAACGTAAGAAGATGAAAAGAAGCTCAATCCATCAGATATCAAGACTATAAATTGGCACACAACTAAACTTTCATGCATCAATCCAGAAGCATGACGAGTCTACAGCGCAAACGGGGGCGCAATTCAGGAAAGAGAGGGTTAAGGGCCTAAGACAGGTCAGTTATCTGCAACAGGCTTTACTGGCACAGCCCTGACCCATTGAGGCCTGGACTCCACTAGACCCCTGAAGGTGTGCTGTGGTATCTGGCACTGAGATGTCAGCAGCAGATCCTTTAACTCCTGTAAGCTGTGAGGTGGGGCCTCCATGGATCGGACTTGTTTGTCCAGCACGTCCAACAGACGCACGATCGGATCGAGATCTGGGGAATTTGGAGGCCGAGTCGACACCTCAAACTGGTTGTTGTGCTCCTCAAACCATTCCTGAAGCATTTTAGCTGTGTAGCAGGGAGCATCATCCTGCCATCAGGGAACCGTCTCCATGAGAAAGTGAACATGGTCTGTAACGATGTTTAGGTAGAAGCTACGTGTCAGAGTAAAAAAAACGAAGAACTGGCATTCGTTCTTGTTAAGCAAACAAATCAAGTTGATATTAATTGATTTGACCCATTTTTAAAATGTACTTAAAATATCTGTTTGTTTGTTTATTAGGATTTTAACGTCATGTTTTACACTTTTGGTTACATTCATGACAGGAAATGGTAGTTTATCTTCACACAAGTTTCATCAGTTTACAAGTTTAATGTCAAACACAGTCATGGACAATTTGTATCTCCAATTTACCTCACTTGCATGTTTTTGGACTGTGGGAGGAAACCGGAGCTCCCGGAGTAAACCCACACAGACACAGGGAGAACATGCAAACTCCACACAGAAAGGACCCAGACCGCTCCACCTGGGGATCGAACCCTGAACCTTCTTGCTGTGAGGCGACAGTGCTACCCACCGAGCCACCGTGCCGCCCACTTAAAATATCTGTGTTAATACAACATTATTATCCTAATCGTTAAATCGACCTAAATCAGTCAACTCAAATAAAAGAAAATAAATTGAGTTTATCCAAGTCTCGCACTTCAACCGTGTCCACCATCGCCGATACACTCAGCTCTCGTCATTAGACAGTCATAACAGTCAGCTCAGATTCCTGTGTTAATTCGTTTGAGGTATCAGTAATACATTGTGTACTAGCTGTATATGTTTATTTTGGCTTTAATGCTACTTTCAAATGGTCGTCATGGATCTGTGGGGATATTGAAGTCAGTATATTTTAAAACAGGCGTTTTACCGAAATCTGTGACCATCAAATTGCCTTAACTCCATGTGTACCTTAATTTTTGTAAGTTCTGTTAATGTTTTCTATCCTACAGAGGCTGTGTAGAGAAGTATAGAAACACTGAATAATTACTGATCAGGTCACAATCACTGAATAATTACTGATCAGGTCACAATCACTGAATAATTACTGATCAGGTGACAATCACTGAATAATTACTGATCAGTTTACAATCACTGAATAATTACTGATCAGGTCACAATCACTGAATAATTACTGATCAGGTCACAATCACTAAATAATTACTGATCAGGTCACAATCACTAAATAATTACTGATCAGGTCACAATCACTAAATAATTACTGATCAGGTCACAATCACTAAATAATTACTGATCAGGTTACAATCACTGAATAATTACTGATCAGGTCACAATCACTAAATAATTACTGATCAGGTCACAATCACTGAATAATTACTGATCAGGTCACAATCACTAAATAATTACTGATCAGGTCACGATCACTAAATAATTACTGATCAGGTCACAATCACTAAATAATTACTGATCAGGTCACAATCACTGAATAATTACTGATCAGGTGACAATCACTGAATAATTACTGATCAGGTCACGATCACTAAATAATTACTGATCAGGTCACAATCACTAAATAATTACTGATCAGGTCACGATCACTAAATAATTACTGATCAGGTCACAATCACTAAATAATTACTGATCAGGTCACAATCACTAAATAATTACTGATCAGGTCACAATCACTGAATAATTACTGATCAGGTCACAATCACTGAATAATTACTGATCAGGTCACAATCACTAAATAATTACTGATCAGGTCACAATCACTAAATAATTACTGATCAGGTCACGATCACTAAATAATTACTGATCAGGTCACAATCACTAAATAATTACTGATCAGGTCACGATCACTAAATAATTACTGATCAGGTCACAATCACTAAATAATTACTGATCAGGTCACAATCACTAAATAATTACTGATCAGGTCACGATCACTAAATAATTACTGATCAGGTCACAATCACTAAATAATTACTGATCAGGTCACAATCACTGAATAATTACTGATCAGGTCACAATCACTGAATAATTACTGATCAGGTCACAATCACTAAATAATTACTGATCAGGTCACAATCACTAAATAATTACTGATCAGGTCACAATCACTGAATAATTACTGATCAGGTCACAATCACTGAATAATTACTGATCAGGTGACAATCACTGAATAATTACTGATCAGTTTACAATCACTGAATAATTACTGATCAGGTCACAAAATAATTACTGATCAGGTCACAATCACTGAATAATTACTGATCAGGTCACAATCACTGAATAATTACTGATCAGGTGACAATCACTGAATAATTACTGATCAGTTTACAATCACTGAATAATTACTGATCAGGTCACAATCACTGAATAATTACTGATCAGGTCACAATCACTGAATAATTACTGATCAGGTCACAATCACTGAATAATTACTGATCAGGTCACAATCACTGAATAATTACTGATCAGTTTACAATCACTGAATAATTACTGATCAGGTTACAATCACTGAATAATTACTGATCAGGTTACAATCACTGAATAATTACTGATCAGGTCACAATCACTGAATAATTACTGATCAGGTCACAATCACTGAATAATTACTGATCAGGTCACAATCACTGAATAATTACTGATCAGGTTACAATCACTGAATAATTACTGATCAGGTCACAATCACTAAATAATTACTGATCAGGTTACAATCACTGAATAATTACTGATCAGGTTACACTGATCAGGTTACACTGAATAATTACTGATCAGGTCACAATCACTGAATAATTACTGATCAGGTTACAATCACTGAATAATTACTGATCAGGTCACAATCACTGAATAATTACTGATCAGGTCACAATCACTGAATAATTACTGATCAGGTCACAATCACTGAATAATTACTGATCAGGTTACAATCACTGAATAATTACTGATCAGGTCACAATCACTAAATAATTACTGATCAGGTTACAATCACTGAATAATTACTGATCAGGTTACACTGATCAGGTTACACTGAATAATTACTGATCAGGTCACAATCACTGAATAATTACTGATCAGGTCACAATCACTGAATAATTACTGATCAGGTTACAATCACTGAATAATTACTGATCAGGTCACAATCACTAAATAATTACTGATCAGGTTACAATCACTGAATAATTACTGATCAGGTTACACTGATCAGGTTACACTGAATAATTACTGATCAGGTCACAATCACTGAATAATTACTGATCAGGTCACAATCACTGAATAATTACTGATCAGGTCACAATCACTGAATAATTACTGATCAGGTCACAATCACTGAATAATTACTGATCAGGTCACAATCACTGAATAATTACTGATCAGGTCACAATCACTGAATAATTACTGATCAGGTTACAATCACTGAATAATTACTGATCAGGTCACAATCACTGAATAATTACTGATCAGGTTACAATCACTGAATAATTACTGATCAGGTCACAATCACTGAATAAGGTTACAATCACTGAATAATTACTGATCAGGTCACAATCACTGAATAATTACTGATCAGGTGACAATCACTGAATAATTACTGATCAGTTTACAATCACTGAATAATTACTGATCAGGTCACAATCACTGAATAATTACTGATCAGGTCACAATCACTGAATAATTACTGATCAGTTTACAATCACTGAGTAATTACTGATCAGGTTACAATCACTGAATAATTACTGATCAGGTCACAATCACTGAATAATTACTGATCAGGTCACAATCACTGAATGATTACTGATCAGGTCACAATCACTGAATAATTACTGATCAGGTCACAATCACTGAATAATTACTGATCAGGTTACAATCACTGAATAATTACTGATCAGGTCACAATCACTAAATAATTACTGATCAGGTTACAATCACTGAATAATTACTGATCAGGTTACACTGATCAGGTTACACTGAATAATTACTGATCAGGTCACAATCACTGAATAATTACTGATCAGGTCACAATCACTGAATAATTACTGATCAGGTCACAATCACTGAATAATTACTGATCAGGTTACAATCACTGAATAATTACTGATCAGGTCACAATCACTGAATAATTACTGATCAGGTCACAATCACTGAATAATTACTGATCAGGTCACAATCACTAAATAATTACTGATCAGGTTACAATCACTGAATAATTACTGATCAGGTTACACTGAATAATTACTGATCAGGTCACAATCACTGAATAATTACTGATCAGGTCACAATCACTGAATAATTACTGATCAGGTTACAATCACTGAATAATTACTGATCAGGTCACAATCACTGAATAATTACTGATCAGGTCACAATCACTGAATAATTACTGATCAGGTTATATTCACTAAATAATTACTGATCAGGTCACGATCAATCACTGAATAATTACTGATCAGGTTATATTCACTAAATAATTACTGATCAGGTCACAATCACTAAAAAATTACTGATCAGGTCACAATCACTGAATAATTACTGATCAGGTCACAATCACTAAAAAATTACTGATCAGGTCACAATCACTAAATAATTACTGATCAGGTCACAATCACTGAATAATTACTGATCAGGTCACAATCACTGAATAATTACTGATCAGGTCACAATCACTGAATAATTACTGATCAGGTTACAATCACTGAATAATTACTGATCAGGTCACAATCACTGAATAATTACTGATCAGGTCACAATCACTAAAAAATTACTGATCAGGTCACAATCACTAAATAATTACTGATCAGGTCACAATCACTGAATAATTACTGATCAGGTCACAATCACTGAATAATTACTGATCAGGTCACAATCACTAAATAATTACTGATCAGGTTACAATCACTGAATAATTACTGATCAGGTTACAATCACTAAAAAATTACTGATCAGGTTACAATCACTGAATAATTACTGATCAGGTTACAATCACTGAATAATTACTGATCAGGTTACAATCACTGAATAATTACTGATCAGGTCACAATCACTGAATAATTACTGATCAGGTCACAATCACTGAATAATTACTGATCAGGTCACAATCACTGAATAATTACTGATCAGGTCACAATCACTGAATATTTACTGATCAGGTTACAATCACTGAATAATTACTGATCAGGTTACAATCACTGAATAATTACTGATCAGGTCACAATCACTGAATAATTACTGATCAGGTTACACTGAATAATTCCTGATCAGGTTACAATCACTGAATAATTACTGATCAGGTTACAATCACTGAATAATTACTGATCAGGTCACAATCACTAAATAATTACTGATCAGGTCACTGATCAGGTTACAATCACTGAATAATTACTGATCAGGTAATATTCACTAAATAATTACTGATCAGGTCACAATCACTAAAAAATTAATGATCAGGTCACAATCACTAAATAATTACTGATCAGGTCACAATCACTAAATAATTACTGATCAGGTTACAATCACTGAATAATTACTGATCAGGTTACAATCACTGAATAATTACTGATCAGGTCACAATCACTAAATAATTACTGATCAGGTCACAATCACTGAATAATTACTGATCAGGTTACAATCACTGAATAATTACTGATCAGGTCACAATCACTAAATAATTACTGATCAGGTCACAATCACTGAATAATTACTGATCAGGTCACAATCACTGAATAATTACTGATCAGGTAATATTCACTAAATAATTACTGATCAGGTCACAATCACTAAAAAATTACTGATCAGGTCACAATCACTAAATAATTACTGATCAGGTCACAATCACTAAATAATTACTGATCAGGTTACAATCACTGAATAATTACTGATCAGGTCACAATCACTGAATAATTACTGATCAGGTCACAATCACTAAATAATTACTGATCAGGTCACAATCACTGAATAATTACTGATCAGGTCACAATCACTGAATAATTACTGATCAGGTCACAATCACTGAATAATTACTGATCAGGTCACGATCACTGAATAATTACTGATCAGGTCACGATCACTGAATAATTACTGATCAGGTCACAATCACTGAATAATTACTGATCAGGTCACAATCACTGAATAATTACTGATCAGGTCACAATCACTGAATAATTACTGATCAGGTTATATTCACTAAATAATTACTGATCAGGTCACGATCAATCACTGAATAATTACTGATCAGGTTATATTCACTAAATAATTACTGATCAGGTCACAATCACTGAATAATTACTGATCAGGTTACAATCACTGAATAATTACTGATCAGGTCACAATCACTGAATAATTACTGATCAGGTTACAATCACTAAAAAATTACTGATCAGGTCACAATCACTGAATAATTACTGATCAGGTCACAATCACTGAATAATTACTGATCAGGTCACAATCACTAAATAATTACTGATCAGGTCACAATCACTGAATAATTACTGATCAGGTCACGATCACTGAATAATTACTGATCAGGTTACAATCACTAAATAATTACTGATCAGGTTACAATCACTGAATAATTACTGATCAGGTCACAATCACTGAATAATTACTGATCAGGTTACAATCACTAAATAATTACTGATCAGGTCACGATCACTGAATAATTACTGATCAGGTCACGATCACTGAATAATTACTGATCAGGTCACGATCACTAAATAATTACTGATCAGGTCACGATCACTGAATAATTACTGATCAGGTCACGATCACTGAATAATTACTGATCAGGTCACGATCACTGAATAATTACTGATCAGGTCACGATCACTGAATAATTACTGATCAGGTCACGATCACTGAATAATTACTGATCAGGTCACGATCACTGAATAATTACTGATCAGGTCACGATCACTGAAGAATTACTGATCAGGTTACGATCACTGAATAATTACTGATCAGGTCACGATCACTGAATAATTACTGATCAGGTTACGATCACTAAATAATTACTGATCAGGTCACGATCACTGAATAATTACTGATCAGGTCACGATCACTGAATAATTACTGATCAGGTCACGATCACTGAATAATTACTGATCAGGTCACAATCACTGAATAATTACTGATCAGGTCACGATCACTGAATAATTACTGATCAGGTTACAATCACTGAATAATTACTGATCAGGTCACAATCACTGAATAATTACTGATCAGGTCACAATCACTGAATAATTACTGATCAGGTCACAATCACTGAATAATTACTGATCAGGTCACAATCACTGAATAATTACTGATCAGGTTACAATCACTGAATAATTACTGATCAGGTCACAATCACTGAATAATTACTGATCAGGTTACACTGAATAATTACTGATCAGGTAATATTCACTAAATAATTACTGATCAGGTCACAATCACTAAAAAATTACTGATCAGGTCACAATCACTGAATAATTACTGATCAGGTTACAATCACTGAATAATTACTGATCAGGTCACAATCACTAAAAAATTACTGATCAGGTCACAATCACTGAATAATTACTGATCAGGTTACAATCACTGAATAATTACTGATCAGGTCACAATCACTGAATAATTACTGATCAGGTCACAATCACTGAATAATTACTGATCAGGTCACGATCACTGAATAATTACTGATCAGGTCACAATCACTGAATAATTACTGATCAGGTCACAATCACTGAATAATTACTGATCAGGTTACAATCACTGAATAATTACTGATCAGGTTACAATCACTGAATAATTACTGATCAGGTTACAATCACTGAATAATTACTGATTAGGTCACAATCACTGAATAATTACTGATCAGGTCACAATCACTGAATAATTACTGATCAGGTTACAATCACTGAATAATTACTGATCAGGTCACGATCAATCACTGAATAATTACTGATCAGGTTATATTCAGTGAATAATTCCTGATCAGGTTACAATCACTGAATAATTACTGATCAGGTCACAATCACTGAATAATTACTGATCAGGTCACAATCACTGAATAATTACTGATCAGGTCACGATCAATCACTGAATAATTACTGATCAGGTCACAATCACTGAATAATTACTGATCAGGTCACAATCACTGAATAATTACTGATCAGGTCACGATCAATCACTGAATAATTCCTGATCAGGTTACAATCACTGAATAATTACTGATCAGGTCACGATCACTATATAATTACTGATCAGGTCACGATCACTAAATAATTACTGATCAGGTCACGATCAATCACTGAATAATTCCTGATCAGGTTACAATCACTGAATAATTACTGATCAGGTCACGATCACTATATAATTACTGATCAGGTCACGATCACTAAATAATTACTGATCAGGTCACGATCACTGAATAATTACTGATCAGGTTACAATCACTAAATAATTACTGATCAGGTCACGATCAATCACTGAATAATTCCTGATCAGGTTACAATCACTGAATAATTACTGATCAGGTCACGATCAATCACTGAATAATTCCTGATCAGGTTACAATCACTGAATAATTACTGATCAGGTCACGATCACTGAATAATTACTGATCAGGTTACAATCACTGAATAATTACTGATCAGGTCACGATCACTAAATAATTACTGATCAGGTCACGATCACTGAATAATTACTGATCAGGTCACAATCACTGAATAATTACTGATCAGGTCACGATCACTAAATAATTACTGATCAGGTTACAATCACTGAATAATTACTGATCAGGTTACAATCACTGAATAATTACTGATCAGGTTACAATCACTAAATAATTACTGATCAGGTTACAATCACTGAATAATTACTGATCAGGTCACAATCACTGAATAATTACTGATCAGGTCACGATCACTAAATAATTACTGATCAGGTCACGATCACTGAATAATTACTGATCAGGTTATATTCAGTGAATAGTCAATGATTGACATTCATTAAAACGTGCCATATGTGCAACGTGTGTAGATGCATAGATAAATAGATGCAAAGTGACATGTTGAATGTCCAGCTGATGCTCTGTGATTCCATATTGTTCAGTGTACAATAATGACAGTGCACAATTATAAGTTTATTTTAAGAAATATTACAAGTACAAAAAGGCAGATTCTATCCACATGAAGAATTTTTTCATGTTATCACAGATTCATTATATGTTTATTTTTATAAATTGTGCAAATCACTATATAATATTTGTTTTTCCCCTCTGCAGGTACTGAATGAGGTTTATTCTTAGGCGCTCTGCTGTGTATCACTCCATCTCAAGTCTCTAGACTCATCTGAGCCATACCACTCTTAAAGTATATTTTAATCTCTTTTTAAACACCATGTGCCAAATGTGGAAATGTAAGGAATGTGGTACAAGTTTGTCTAGTCGGTATGAGTTACTGAAGCATTTTAGATTGCAGCACAGAAATTATGGTCGTAGCCAGCGCTATACATGTCCATACCTAAGCTGCCCTTGCACTGTGAGGACATGGAATGCCTTACATGCCCATTTAAGTAGAGTTCATGCTAATCATAGCTCACAGGAGTCATTGGAATTATCAGCCTTTACTTGTCATTTGTGCACATTTAGCTGATTCACAACAGAGAAGGATTATTTTGCCCACATTGGCACTCACCTTAAGAGTAATGAAACTGTTACTTGTATGTTTGAGGGGTGTCATTTTTAAACAAATATATATGGAACATTTTTCACTCTCAAGAACAGAAAACATGTGCCTCACACATTGAAAGATTTTAAGCCAGGTGTGGTTTTAAGCACTGGTAGGTCTCGGGATTCTTCTGTTAGTGTTGAAGAAGATAGCAGTGAAGATAATGCTGTAGCTGAGTCGAGCGGTCCATGTTCAAGTGGCAGTGACATTGTCAATAATAACTTGTTCACAGAAATAGAGCAAAATCTTGCTGCGTCATTGCTCAAGTTGGAGCATATTGTACATGTTCCAGGTACATCAGTTGATGAATTCCTAGTGGACCTTCATCATTTGTTAAGCTCAGCAACATTGCCTTTGTCAGAAAATGTACTTAAAGATGTATTTCAGAAACATGGTCTCGCAAATGAGAAGTCTAAATTTGACACAACTCCTAGCACATCTAACCCTGTGCTTAAAGCCATAGGGAAAGGAGGTCCCCTGAGTACAGCTTGCCTTCGCAAGCGCTACTACAAATAAATTTTTACCATTGTTGATTCTGTTGAATATATCCTTGATGCCAAAGAAAAGAGAAGTTACCAGTATGTGCCAGTTTTAAAGCTGTTGCGGAATCTTTTTGATAGAAGAGATATTTTGGACACGGTGGTTAATTTCCACAGATCACACAATATCAGTAGAGAGACAGATGAGCAGCAAACTTACAGATCTTTTTATGATAGTGCAAACTTCATGGAAAACAGCTTTTTGGTAGGCACAGAGTTAAGAATTTTGTTAACTCTGTATGTAGATGAATTTGAGGTATGCAATCCTCTAGGAACCTCACGCACAAAACATAAACTTTCTGCAATCTACTGGGTTAGGGTTAGGGTTAGGGTTAGGGTTAGGTTATGACAGTGTCATATGGTTATGACACTGTCTTGGATCCTCTTCTTCAGGATTTTAAAACTCTTGAGCAAGATGGAGTTTTTGTTTCATTGCTTGGTCGATCTCTCAAAGGCACAATTAAGGTAGTGGTGGCAGATAACCTTGGTGCTCATGGTATGGCCGGTTTTATTGAGAGCTTTTCTGGCAGGTACTTTTGTAGATTTTGCACAGCAACAAGATCTGAAGTTCAAACGAAGGAGGTTAAGTCAGGTGCCTTCAGCATCAGGACATTGGATTTACATGATTCACATGTGAAAACAGCACTAGAAAATGGTCAGAGTTGTTTTGGGGTAAAAAAACCTTGTGTTTTCACAAAACATCTTTCCCACTTCAGTGTTACCACAGGCTATCCCCCAGATATTGTACATGATTTGTTTGAGGGCATAGTACCTGTAGAGCTAGCTCAGTGCTTAATGTTGCTGATTTCCAAGAAATTCTTCACTCTTGACCAGCTCAACAAAGCCATCCTTCTCTTTCCCATATAAGTTTGGGGACAAGACAAATAAACCACATGTGATCCCACGCACATTTTCTGTTAAGAAAACAATTGGTGGGAATGCCCATGAAAATTGGGCCATCATAAGGCTACTCCCATTCATAATTGGGCTTATGGTTCCAGACGGAGAAATGGCATGGCAGGTGATTCTTGACTTAAAAGACATTGTTGAGCTTGTGGTTGCTCCAACACACACTGATGAGTCCATTGACTATCTTGAAGGTAAAATTTCAGAGCACAGACAAAGGTATCAAGAACTCTTTCCTGAGGTGAAACTGCTGCCAAAACATCACTATTTGGAGCACTATCCCCAAATGATAAGATTGTTTGGCCCTCTTGTAGGGGTATGGACTATGCGATTTGAGGCTAAGCACAGTTTTTTTAAGCAGGTTGTGCGACACACCAATTGCTTTAAAAATGTGCCACTGTCACTGGCAAGGAAACATCAGATCATGATTTCATATCACTTAAAATCTTCTAGTCTCACAAAACCTGCCCTTGATGTGACTGATGTCTCAACTGTGCCTATTGAAGTTTTGAAAGAAGAGATAATTCAGACTGTTGTTGAAAAATTCCCTGGTACATCTGAAGTTCACTTTGCCAAAGCTGTGTCAAGCAATGGTGTCGTTTTCAAAGAGGGTATGACAGTTGTCCACGGATCAACAAGTGGACTTCCTGACTTTGGGCAAATCTTTCAGATTTGTGTAGTACAGGAACGACTGTGTTTCATTGTGAAAAGATTTTGTGGGTGGTACAGGGAACATTTCCGTGCCTTTGAACTAAGTGCTTGTCCAGCTAGGGAAACCATTTCAATTGAGCATGGTGATTTGGCAGATGACTACCCCTTAGCAGACTATTTAGTTGGGTCTCTGCGAATGGTAACATTGAAAAGACACATACAGTTTTAAGGTTGCTGTGATTGAATTTAGTAGTGAGTGGTATGCTCAATAATGACATTTTGGATGGTTTCGGTATCACTTTACATCAGCCCTAACATTAAAACTGCCACTGCCCTGAAGGGGTGTACTTGGTATACACTAATGTTTGGGTAGGTGGTATGTGTACGAGTAACACCAGGAGTCCAAGCAAAACGTCGACCAGAGAATCACACGTCTCTTCTGTAGTTACCCATGCACCTGACCTTCCACATGATTTAAAAGACAGTATGAATCATATTATCATATGGGCATGCCACCTTCTTCCATTTCTCTGTTGTAGGCACCTTCAATGGTGGCAGTAAAGCCCCATATGCACAAAGCTGTGAGAAAACTTTGTATTTTTACACTTTTCTATCATTTTTTTTTTCAGCAATTGATGCTACAGTAGCTCTTCTGGGGGATCAGACCAGATGAGCTAGCCTTCATTTCACATACACATCAGTGTGTGCCCATGACCCTGTCATCAATTCACTGGTTGTCCTTCCTCTGGCCACTTTTGGTAGGTACTAACCAGTGCATACTGGTAAAACTCCATAACACCTGCTTTTTTGGGGGAGATGCTCAGACCCAGTCATCTAGCCACAATTTGACCTTGCTGGGTCACTAAGATCATTACGTTTGTCAGTTTTTACTGCTTCTAACACATCAAATTCAAGAACTGACTGTTCACATTCTGCTTGATATATTACGACCCTTTACAGGTGCCATTGAAACAAGATAATCAGTATTTTTTACTTCACCCTTGTCTACAGTTTTAAATGTTATGGCTGATCAGTCTATTTATTTCTTGGATGCTTAAGTAAACCTATTTTTGTAGGTTGAATGGCTTATTTTCCATGTTCATACCATCTCTTTTAACCATTTGTAACAACTAAAGTAAACCTGAAGTGCTATCATGCAAAATAGTTTAAAAAAAAAACCAGACTGCTATTTAGAAAGACCATTGTCATAATTGCTTTCTTACACTAGTTCCAATTGAAAAATAAATAGAAACATTTTCACCAGCGGTCTCAGAATTCTGGTTGCTAATGTAAGCCTGGGCAAGTGATTTGGAACAGGTGCAATGGAGAGGACAGATGAAGATGATTAAGGATCACTGCTTTATTTGTTTCTTCAAATATTGTTTGAACATAATACATCCTTAGCTCATCCACTCAACTAATGAGGCCAGCATAATTAGAGTTTGCACTGTTTGTGTCTTGTTATCTGTGTATATTTGTTAGTGGCATGACAACTCATGCCAAAGGGGAAGAATTTGTATGAGAGGAATACAACCCACCACTATTCAAAGCTAAATATGCCTATGTTTCCTAATTAGTCATTTTAGTAATAAAAAAAATCTCCCCTTTTTCTCCCTCTTCAGCATGCCCAATTACATCATGCTTCCTCTCCACCAATGCTGATCCCTGCTCTGACCGAGGAGATCAAAGCTAACCCACGCCCCCCTCCGACACGTGGGCAGCAAGCCATATGCATCTTATCACTCACACATTGACGAGTGTTGTGCCACCTAGCGTTGTGTATGGAGAGACACACCCTGACAGCACTCTTTCCTCATCTCTGTTTAGGCGCCTTTAATCAGCCAGCAGAGGTCGTAATTGCACCAGTCTGACAGAGAGAAACCCTATCTGGCTTAGTCCCGCCCATCTGAACAACAGGCCAATCATTGTTCATGTGGCCGCTCAGCCGGCAAGGCAGAGTTGAGATTCGATACGATGTATTCGAGATCCAGCTCTGGTTGCAGCGTGTGTTTTTACTGCTGCAACACCTGAGTGGCCATCAGTCCTAAGATTTTTGAAATATCTCAAAATCTCAGCACAGTTCTTTTGGCTAATTTTGCTGGATACATTTCTATACAATTTGTAGTAAGTTTCAGACTTAACGCTACTAAAGCATGTAATTTCTTCTTACTCATTTGCAGACGCAGATGTACAATGGCTGCTTCAGCAAAGCTCAGGGTAGTTCTTGGAGAGAAGAACTCACAAAAGTTAGTCCTCCCATGTGGTATTCCGGACTCTGTAAGTGAACTGACACAGGAAGTAAAACGGCAGTGTGGAATAGATGGAGACTTTAGACTTCAGTACATGGCTACTGATTTTGGGAATGAATTATTGAACTTAGTTTACATATCAGATGTACAGGACAAGGGTACCCTCAAGGTAATTTTCCCAACAACACCCACTTGCTCTGATAGTAATGTTCAGCCTGGTCAGTCAGTTCCTTATCCAGACGTCACCCATCCTTTAGACATCTCTCCAAACCTTTCTGAATGGGATACAGAAATATTGTCTTCTCCTGAATCTACCACCTCATCAAGATCCACATCCTCATCAAGGACCTCTGGCTGGCCTAGGGCTTTCCTTGTACCTTGCTTTTCGTATGATGCAGAACTGCAGCTAGAAAAGGCTAAACTTAAATCTGCCATTCTTGATGGCTTGGCAGAACAGATTATCCAGTACAAAATGTACCCAAACGATTCAGAGTTTAGTGATGTTGCACAAGCCCTTGTTTCAGCACACCCATGCTTAAGAGAACCAGCTTCAGTCACTGGATTCAGTGGATGGAAGACAAGCCTAAAATGCAAACTTGGTAACTACCGAACAAAACTTAGGCAGCTTGGATGCCCAGAGGTCACAGTGAATGCTCTAAAACACAAACCCATTGACAAATGCAGTCCTGCCTATGGTATAAAGAAGCCCAGGAAAGCAGAGGTCAATTACTGCCC
This sequence comes from Trichomycterus rosablanca, assembly GCF_030014385.1. NCBI lineage: Eukaryota > Metazoa > Chordata > Actinopteri > Siluriformes > Trichomycteridae > Trichomycterus > Trichomycterus rosablanca. The sequence continues at coordinate 63,139,056 of NC_085989.1, forward strand.
AACATATCCATCAGGTGAAACACAGGCTACACTGGAGAAGACCAGAGTGGCCTTACTTTCTGAAGTAAAGAAAAAAAATAATGAGGACACTGATGGACAAGACCTTTGCTCAACGATGGCAATAGGTAGTACAAGACTCACCAATGATTGCAGATTTCAAAATGAGGTGGCCAGCACTCTTTCAGGTGAGTGAGGTGAGTTAATTTCTTTGTGAAAAACATCCTTTACAGTTTTTTTTTTTTACTGACAGGGAGGGGGTGTATGCCAGAGTATTTCTAACTCATTGAGATGCAGATTTATAATTCAAATTTCTAGAAATTCTAATTCAGTTGTGTTTTTACTAGGGGTGTAATGTTACACAGAATTCACATTTGGATCACATAACGGTTTGGATATCACAGTTCGGTACAATTTCAGTACAAGGGGAAAAGCAACCCCCCAATACACTTGGCTTGGTTCCTGTATAGGCACATCTGGGTGATGCTTTGGCACATCTAGGTGCTGGCTCTCGAACATGCATTAATATGTTTTGATATGTTTCACATACTATACCTCACACACTATGCCCCTAGTATTTACCACTGCTTTTTTCCATGTGATGTGCATTATTCAAACATACTACAAATTTCAATGCAAAATGTCTGTTTGTATTTGCATTTCTGTGCATAATGGCTTTTAAAGTTAATATAGAAAAGCAAGATCTTTTTTACATTTTATTTCATTTGTCTTATAGGTCTGACTTTGTCATGTTAAAAAAGGAAAAACAATAGCAATTGCATTTCTTCATCGTTGCACTACAGCTCTGGTAAAGATAAAATGCAGTTTGCAGTTGCATTTTCACTGTCAGCAAGGTACTTCTGATAATCCAGTGCTGTGGATAGGAAGTTGGTGAGGATTTTTGAGTGTGGGGCATATGTTAAGAGGAAGTGATGAAAAAGTTAAAACCTTGGCAATACTGGAGCATTAGGAACAGCTTCTAATAACATTTTAACACTGGACAATCAGGCAAATTATACTTTTTTTAAAAAGCAATTAACTTTTTTTGTACAAAAGTGAATTTTGACTGATTACGATAGCTTGTGAATGCTCAACACTAGAGAAACAGACAGATGCTCACATAACTATAGGAGAAACATGTCACTGCACATTTGAGTATTTTCTCTGCTTTAATGCATCCTTTACATAAACAGGGGCTGTTTCCAAACCGGGTGGCTCAGTTTTCAAATATAATTTTATTTCCACCAGGACAAGGGTTAGGAAACACTGGGCTAACTCACAGTGGTCCTGTGTGTGCACTGCATCTTTTAAGCAGGAATATCTATCATTGGCTGTCCAGGTCCTCAGACAGTCTTATGAGCCTCTGACAAAAGCTAATCATGTCACTAACAATAGTGCTTTTGCAGCCACAAGCCGTCCTAGTCGGTCAAGAATCACTTGCAGACCAAAACAACAATTCAAACAATTGAACAGGGTTTTCTGAGTTAATGAGTATTAAATGCATCATGAGTGGTTTTAAGTTTATACTTTTTCATTACTTCCTCTTAAAACATGTCCCGCACTCAAAAGTTTCTTTTGTAATTCAACTGTATGGGGGCAGAGCCTTTTCTCACATAAAAAATAAATGCATTTTAGTCTTGATATTGTTTTCTGTGATTTTTATTGTGACATGTTGATAGACAGCACATTGAAAAAGATTATTCATGAACTTACATTTGTCCGTCATGTGTGCTTGACCTTTGTCATGGTCTTTGTTTTTTTTTTCTCTAATTGTTTATTTTCTTTAGTTTAGATAGTATAATATAATTTACATTTAACAAGTAATTGGCAAAGTGTTAAAATTAAAAAAAGAATAGAGTTTGTGTATCACTGTCTTTCTTTGATTGATGTGCTTTTATAGGTGAATGCAGAGTTTAAGCGCATCACCACGATCCATTTGCAGTCAAAGTTCTTCTCAAGGCTAGACTCTCTCTGAAAACCTGAAGAGGGTGTATGCTAAGAAAGGTGGAGTTCTAGGACGAAAGATCAGAAGCATCATGGCACTTATGACCCAGGTATAGCCAGATTAAGTTTAGTCGCTAAAGTTTGCTTTTTAGTTTTGTCATCCAAAATGATTTTATATATATATTATTTTATATTATCATTTGGCTCCAAGTGTATTTGAGATAATTGTGTAAATTAAACTTTTCTGTTGTGTTTATTTACTTGAGACAGTTTTACTAATGTTTTTCATTTTCTTTATGAACTGCCCTGTGTAGAATGACAGCATTGATGTCAAGCGCGAATGCATCCTTCGAAGTCTTTGTGTTTACTTGAACGAAGACCCAGCAAATCTGATTAAGGAGTACGTGGCATGTTTAACTTATTTTGTATGATGTTATTTGGTGACCTTAACCCCCAAGAGCCCACAGTAACATATGTAATACACCCTTTAAAATACTTAAAACACATTTTTTGCACTGTCACACATGGAGTCACTGATTGCATCACATGACAGTTTGTAAATTTGTGTACATGTAACTTCTAAAAAGGTGGTTTAGTTCATTCAACATTTCATAGGTTCAATAACATGTCATAAATAAAATATAAACAGTTCTGATCCTGTTACACAAACAAAGCATCACAAAATCACAAAAACAAAGTGTCAAAAATGATTATTGTAATATCCTGTATACTGGATGTTATATTGGGATTTTAACCTTACAACAGTCGTGATCTAAATGTGATTTGTTAAAATAAGAGAAAGTTGTTCTAAACCTAATGTACCATGTTAATTTAACTTATTTTACTAATTTTGATTTGACAACAGCACTTTATCATGTTGCTATTCTTTCTCTTTTAGCACTTTTGGCACTGATGACACCCTCTTTTAAATCATAGCCAAGCATTCCTCAGTCAGGAATTTTCACATGTACCACTTACACCAGTAACTCACTAGGAGCTGCCCGAAACCCAGTGGAATGATCTCTTGGTGTAGCTAATAGCCTGTTCAGCTATTCTGATCATTATACTCTATGCTTGTGTTATATATGTACGTTACCAGTGATGGCTTAGTTACCTTGAAAAAGTAATCTGATTACTGATTACTGATTACTCCTTTAAAAAGTAACTTAGTTACTTTATGGATTACTTGATTTTAAAAGTAACTAAGTTAGATTACAAGTTACTTTATTAGTTATATAATGCGGATGTGTGTACTGATGAGACTCAACTGAATCCCAGAACATGCCAGTGTGAATGCATGGAAAACAAATTTTAATTTTCTTTCAAGAATATGATACAGACTGACCGACACTATTACGCTAAATCAGCATTGAAAATTGACTTTACTTTTAATAGCCTTCTACAATGCTGGAGCTTCTTAAAACGGAAGATTTTCTTTTAAATAGAAGTGTTATTTACCTGCTATTAAATTGTTTTCCAACAAAATCCGCCCAATTTGGCGGATAATCGCCCAATCTGGCAACACTGGAATGCGCAGAGCCAGCTGGCGCTTTTACTCGTAGCGCGCCACGAATACTACTAAATAGTTCTACTGTACTTCTGTAATGGTGTTGGTGGTTGACATTGATGTTGAGTGTATTACTGCACTGTTTTGGTGAAGAACTACTCATCTGAGGTGCGCTGCTCCTGCCTGCAGAAATGCTTCCGCTAAAAAATTGCCGGCAAAGCGGTGGTGGGGGGGCCAGAGGGGTGGCCGAAGATTACTTTATGGTGGCCATGGCAACCACTGGCCACCCCCTGGCTCCGCCCTGCCAAGAAGAAAGCTAAAATATCTTTTCACTAAGGAAAATGACTAAAATAGTAACGCACAGTAACTTGGATAAGTAACTTTAATCTGATTACTGGATTGGAAATAGTAACGCGTTAGATTACTCGTTACTGAAAAATGTGGTCAGATTAGAGTAACGCGTTACTAAGTAACGCGTTACAGACCATCAGTGTACGTTACGCTGTATATGCTGTGTAAAAAGTCTTCACAGAAAAATGGAATGTTATTACAGCTTACAAAGGACAGAGGGAGCAATTCATTATAACTGCCTGTAGGCTCATGGTCAGGTGTCCCAATACTTTTGTCATTCATTCACCCGTCTATCTAAAACTCTATTCATACGATTATTAATACATGAAATAAGCCGTGAATTCATTCACTGATGAGGAGATTTAATCTTCTCAGAGTGAAAACTAACACACCTACCTGTAAGAAACAGGAGGAGGATCAGAACCTGCCTCATCACTGATACGTTCCTGAAGAACCAAAGAACTGGAGAAGTTTTACTGAACGTTCCACCTGAAATAATGTGAAATAAAGAAGCAACATGAATAACCCCACTTTATAAAAGCTATAAATATCAGTAGGTAGTGAACGGTAGAGATCTATAGTGTTAATGCAGGCTGAGCAGCTCCAGTATTCTCGTCTTTTCCCTCTAATTTTATCCTTGGTTTGTGGGTTGGAGGGTTGTTGTTAAAGAGGAGTTCAATCTTGTGTGTGGACCTGGTCTTCAGTGTTACTCCACTTCACCTCTCTGACCATTCTTCTCCTAACTCTCCTAATTTCCAGCTCCAGCTACACTTTTCCCACTCACCAAAATCTTCACTCCGTCTCCTCCTTCTCTGATCGTAACTTCCTTACTAAACCCTGATGATAAACCAATTCCTGCCTGGTCCTTGGCTTTCAGATGCATCAAATATCAGTAGGTAGTGACTGGTAAATGATAACGTGTATAAATTATAATAGAATGTATTACTATTACGCACCGTCACCCTTCCTCATTACATGATGCTGATTGGACAGCACTGCTATCTATTACCATTTCCATACTCCTCCTCAGCCATTCAGATCAGCTGGTTGTGCTGTAGTGGGGGCTGTTTTTGGCACAAACAATGTGGGGGCTGATTTGATTGAGCATTTCGAAGTGGAGGCTGGCTTGACCGCTCCAGTAAATGCTGAAAAGTGTACCACAGCGCCCCCTACTGCTCAGGTGCGGCGCATTTGTACGAGTCGGGATGCATTTATGAGGAAATCTGACACCAAATGACAAGGCGCCAGAACAGTGCCAAAAGTCACGTGATTCACAAACGGCATTTGCGGAACAGCGTTTGTGTTTGTAAAGCGTGTTCTATTTGTGTGTGAAGTGCAGTGTATTAGAAAACAGCTGTGCATTTATTTGAAAGTCACATATGCATTTGCAACAGTGGCGTTTTGTATTTGTAAATCCCACTGTGTGCGTTAGATAGTCGTGTTTTTTATTTGTAGATCCTGTTGTGTTTGTTTGCAAATCGAATCATATTTACAGAATACGTTCTGTTTATTTGCGAAGTTTTGGCACTAAATTAGCTCCATATCCGTGTGCTGTCGGGTCTGTTAAATACTGTATGTTCTATGTTACATGTCATACATGTGTAATTATCTGTACTATTATGTGTATTGTCTGTACTACTATGTGGACTATTGTGTGTATCATCAAAGCAAATTCCTCGTATGTGTAACAAACCTGGCGAAATAAAGTGATTCTGATTCTTTACTAAAGAACATTTGTACTGTACGCTTAAATCATTCCTGTAACAATTAGTGATCGGCGGATCGATCCAAATATCGGTATTATCGATACCAACGTCGGTACTGGTATCGGTAAAGCACCAGAAACAAGAAATTGGACCGCTTTGAGCAACTGAATTTATCTACAACCCTACTGAGAGCAGCTACCTACAGTAATGTACACTCTAAACAATGATTCAGCACATTAGTAAATTAAACGTAATATAATAAGTCAGTTCAACAACAAAAAAATACGTTTGTTACATTTGTTCAAATTTTTGAGTTTGGGCAACCTAAAAAAACATTATTTTAGACAAACTCAAAATTGTAAACTTTTTCAACGCATTATTTTGCTTTAGTACAACATCATACCAATTTTGAGTTGAGCAAACTAAAATACCTGAGTTGTCTGAACGAAGCAAAGAAGTGAAGAGCATCAGAAGCTCCGAGTACGTTCTGTCACCGCGCATGCGCACTTCTCCGAGCTGCGTTGTAACGGACGAGGCCGACCCTGAGGCCGACGCTGAGAACGCGCTGAAGTTTTGGATTTTGCCCTGACCTGCCCTGAGGTCGGTATTCAGCTATTCAACATAATACAAGTTATGTTCAAAACTTAACAAATGCATAAACAATAAACTGACTGAATAACGAGTGGAATTACTAGCATTTTAGTTTCACGTATTTTCTCAACCAAAGATTTCAAATATTGTATGGCAGACGAGTGCGAGTTCTTTTCAAATTGTTAATTTATATAAAGGTGTACAAGTGTAATCTATTTGCAAATTTGGGCTTGTCGGTGACAATTTAACCATTTTCGGTACACAGAGAGCGATGTTAGCTGATATGCTAGCGGGTTATGATGCCCATTGGTTTGGAATGGCCTGGGGCTAACTGTGTTAGCTTAGTAAGCATAACTTGTCTGGGGTACAGCACATTACAAAACAGTCTGTTACACTTAATTATGATGCAGTATGATTGTAAGTAAGCGGCTCATTTGATGTGATTTTCACAGCTGTGAATTAGGTAGGGCCTCATTCATGGTATTCATAGTTAGCTATAGTTGCAAACTTAAACATTAATATGCTTATTGTCAATTTATTGGAATTTTGCTAATTTCATACATACTTCAACTTTAGCTGATTTACTGTGCTTGTCTTAATTGATTATTAAACGAGAGCTAAATCATCATATTGTTTAAATGTAAATATATTATTTAAAAATTGTTTGTGTTTTTTTTTTGCAGATTGATATGCAATGCAATCCCAGTCCAGAAGTACTACTGAAACATTCTGACTCAAAGCAAATTATACTTACAATTTTATTTAAAAATTACACAATGAAAATAAGTTTACGCTATTTCTAAATATTTTTATGTTTATTGAACGTAAAGTTTGCAGTATAAACTGAACTCAACAAGCTTTGTTGTGCTTTTTGGTGCTCGTATGCATCTTAATTAGAGGAGTTAACCTATATCGCTATATATGAATATACTTTTCTCTGAGTAAACGTAATTCGGTAAATTCTCCAAGCTTGCGAGCTAGCTAGGGAGCGCTAGCTAAATGCTAGCACACGAACTCGATGTGTGGACGAAGATAGGTGTATACGTAGTTTGGTAATGCCGTTTTGCTAACAAGCTGAATAGGGTGGAAGCAGAGGGCTCTCTACCTCCACGCCATAGTGCTCTGTGTGGAGACAGTGAGAGTGTGTGGTGATGCTTTCGTTTAAACTTTGGATTAAATGTAGTGTTTCCTAGACCCACTGCTGGTAAAGCTCAGTGTAGATGAAGAGGATTAAGAATAAGGTATAGTGTAAAATAATCTAGACGTGCAGAATTATGCTCAAAATGAACAGTTTTAAATTAGTTAAAGAAAGTTCTTTTCGTTTTACTGAACCGATTCAATTTCGATTCATTTTACTGAACCGATTCCGTTGTACTGAATTAACCATCAGATTCAACTGAATAATTCAGATTGTTGAGTCCCAGTTCATACATAAGCTTGAAAATAGTCCTATATTAGTCTCATCATTTTATCAATAAAACTGATGTGTTGTGATATTTATGAGATGTTAAATGAAGATTATTAAATCAAAGGTAATGTTTGAATCGGTTCAATCCAGTCAATGAAATGAACCGTTTAAATGAATCGGTTCCGTGGCGAATTATGAAAATATTGGTGGATCCTGTGTTTACAGCATGTCTGTTATAAACCCTGTTTAAAAGTTTAGTAAAAGACTAGTTTAAAGGTTTTAATAACGACTAAAAACAGTAATACGTGACCATAGTGTTAGAAGAGAAAGTAGAAAACTTCTAAAGTCTATACCGCTTCTGTGGATCCACTAAAGAATATGTCAGTGTTGGATTGTGTAAAGTACAGTGGTACCTCGGTATACGTCCTTAATCCGTTCCAGATCCTTGGACTTATACCAAACAGGACGTATACCAAACGAATTTTTCCCATAAGAAATAAAGGGAAAATGATTAATCCGTTCCCATGAAAAAAAAATCCTATTGTTATTGGTATATTATACGTTGATGGGGTTGTATAAAATAATTTATAAAACGGATAGTTCCGGTCCTAAAATCTGATCTGCTGAGCTGCGTTTAAAGTCGTTGTTAAATCCCCGATAAACTCACACCTGTGACCACCTCACATCATTCCATATTAACACGCCACTGAAAAGAACAAGTACAGACTTGGTTGAACACTATTTGAAGTCATACATGAAAATGTCCAGATTAATATAAACAGTAATCCTGATCATTAAGCACCTCCGTGAAACTGGCCCCCCATGTGGTCAGAAATGGAATATAAATATTATTATTCGTTTGTGCTGGTTTGTGCCGTAGGAATCATCGTTTGTGCTGGCACCGTTTTAGAGAAATTAAGTATTATATTTTATTACCCGTGACGTCACTCAGCCCCCCATCAGAGCCCAAATTGCACCAAAAGCACCTCATTCGTTTGTGCTGCGTTTGTGCTGCTAAAAGAAACATTTGTGCTTTTTTCATTTTAAAGTTATTACGCTATAAATATTACACATGTGACGTCACCAGCCCCCCATCAGAGCCCAAATTGCATCAAAAGCACCTCATTCGTTTGTGCTGCGTTTGTGCTGGTTTGTGCTGCTAAAATAAATATTTGTGCTGGTTTAATTCTACAAATATTGGTCCAGTGGCGTCAGTAGGTGTGTGTCAACTTTTGACAGGTAGTGTATTCAGTAGATGTCACTCACCAATGATGAATGCAATACTAATTGAAATGCAAGACACAGAATATCAAGAAGTGGGTTATGTTTATTATGAATTTAAAAACAGTTACAATTAATTAATTACAAAATTGTTAAAGACAGAACGTAAACATGTGATACAAAATGTATAAAATAGAAACATTGTAGGTTAAACAATCTAGTTCACAATTGATGACTGATCATTTTTTTTATGGCATCCAGCCATAAAAGTAAAGACTATCAGTCCTTTGTATAAAATACAACATGTGGTTGAATTTTTGTGTTTTCAGGGGCTGTCATGACGCGATTACAAAAGTCATCATATCGCTCCCAGACAAAGTATGTTCTCCTGCAGTAGGCCACATAGTGTCCAAGAGTATCTTTTGGCCCTGGGAGAAATGCCACAATGCCTCTGAGTGTGAACGAGTCTTTGCTCAGACTAATGTTGATGGGGAATTCACTTAGTGGGAAACTGCATTCTGCTGCTGTTTCAATGTACAGTGCTGGACCACTTGCATAACTGTGCGTGACCAAACCATTGCACATAAATTTCAGTGCTGATGGATGTTCTGTTTTTAAACTGTCTGGACACTTTTCAGGAGACTTCAGTGGCTGAAGACATTTTGATGGCTCCAGCCTCAGACCTGCTTCAAGTGCAGCCTGAAGCCCTCTCATTCCTTCTGTATTTAAAATATCGACATTGACTGGAATCAGAGGAATTTCTCTTGAGCGTACCAAACTACGGCTGCAGTATGGAGAGGAGCACTGACTTTTGCTTGTGACACTTGGCGTATGCTTCATTGTTGAGGTGATAATGTGAGCGATGTTGCATTCTGCATTTACCTGCTCCACACCTGACTTAAGTTGAACAGAGTTAAATATGTCTAACAACAATTTTGCCCTCTGTTTGTACACACCCTGTTGTACTCCTCTTATGGTTGTGGTCTTAACCAAATTGAACAATTCAACATTGTCTTGCTGTTCAGTTACATAGGAGCTAAAATTTTCACTGTCACAGAAGGCACAGCAGAGACACTGGCAGAAGGAGTCAAAGGCACAGGTATTGATCACGCTCACAAGTGTTTTGTCTACTTTAATGGGCTGTTTTGCAGAGTAATTGCCATTTTTTAAAACACCAATTTGGGTTCTTTGTTTTTTAAGAGATGAATCAACATGTAGCCACTCTGGACAGTGTACAAGGTATGATGATTTTCTCTTTTTCAATGGCAGACCAAGGCCTCTCCAATTTTCAATCGGAGACTCCTGTTCCATTAAGTCTTCTGTAGACTGCTGTATTTGTTTGTTCTCCTGAATCAACTGATCTTTCATGTTTGCAGGATGTCCACATTCATTTGACTTTGATATTGTTTTCTCATTATTTGCAGATGTGGCTGCTGAAGAAAGTCTCATGGTCCCTTCAATGAACCCAAGGTGTCGAGTGATGAAGCGGTCTACTCGAATTGGCAAACTTTCATGTTTGAAGAGGCCGTACTTCAAATTTTTGAATTCAGCTTCAGCATGGGCAGAGCTTGCTGTGATGCTGTCACTTTTGAAAAGTGGAACCATTACACCTGTCCAGAGAGGTAGATAAGAACCTAGTCTTATTAGATGGGGAATAAATTCTGGAAGAAAATGTAAATTATCCCGATCACCGTCGTGAACAGCCAGAATCTTGCTTTCCTCGCAGATGTCAATCACCCACTTCTTAACATCAGTGGTACATTCTGTCACAGGCTCCTGAGTCTTCACTGTGTCCAGACTGTCATCAGTGCATGTGAGTGGATCGTATCCATCAGCAATTCTTTTTTTCAGATTTGTTTTGCAAATCTCTGAGATGACAGGCATGCCCTTTTTGTCATTACCCTCAGACTCACTCAGTGCAACAATTGCAATAGAGTGTATGAGCTGCCTTTCATCCTGGATTGTCACAGACTGAAGAAGCTGTGCCATGGCTCTTAGATAAAAATCTTTAACCCGCCTTGCTTTCTTATGGAGACATTCCCATTGACTAATCATCTTTATGCAGTGTGCAACATCTACTCTGATGAAGCAAGGAGGCAGTTTTGTTGACTTCCAGCTGTTTAGTACACCAAAACACTCATTTATATAGGTCTTCAAATCAGAGTAAGGAGTAAAGGCCTTAACAAGACCACCCAGCAATGCAAGGGAGAAATCAGAAACAACTTCTTTTGGTACAGATGCTCCTCCTCTAAGTCATTCAGAGAGCCAGTTTGATATGGCATTAATGTCATGCCGCTCAGACAGCATTTGCACCACTGGGATATGAACAGAAGTATCTCCATGTGAGGACAGAACTCCTTGATACAAAAATATATGTCCTGATGTTTCTGTTGGTCTAGTGAGCCTTTTGACTACTGTACCTGTAGCATCAAAACTTACACTTGAACCTTGAGTCTTTACTAATGTTTTGTAGACTAGTAGTTGAGAGGGGGTCCAATAATGGCAAAAAAATTTGTCAAGGCCTATGTCATGAATACTGCCCCTATGAGGCACACTGTATTTTATCAGATGAAGGGAAAGGATGGGGTCTTTGTGTCCTAACTCCTTATCCCCTCTCTCTTGTTTTGCTTTTCTTAATGTATTCAGGCTTGGTAGGTGGCTAGGCTCTGGGTCACCGAGTGCCATTATTTTGTAAGCCTCTGCGGCTCGCCACACATGTGGCAGTTTTTTACCCTCCCAGAGTTCTTTAGAGACCTGCAGTCTTTTCTCTCCAGATAGCATGCGTTTTGCCTTCCCAGTATGAAGACTTTCATCAATGTTATCTATTCTGCATTTTAGCACTGCTGGTGTGCTCACCTCTGGTAGACTTTCACTGGAAATGCACAATTTTGCATTGCACTCAGTACAGTGGCCAGCGATGTCAATGCACTTAGATGCACTCTGTGGGTACACTTTTGCTCTTTTAAATCTAAGTGTGCAGGCTAATTTGGTCATGTTCCAGATCTTTTCATTTAGGACATTAGACCATGTGCCATGTTTCAAGATGGTGTAAGTTATTTCATTTGACTGTGCAGCTCTGTTCTTGTAGACTGCTTCTTCTTGCCAGATGTCAGTCCACTCTTGAAAGGGGATGGTAAGTTCAAAGTTGATGTTATTTGTCTTTTGTGTGGAATGTTTATCAGAATCAGAGCTGTCACTGTCCTCATTTACCTGTATACCTAGGCTTTGCCAAATGTTGTGTCGATCCATCTTGACGAATGTGTACAAGCTTTTAGGAGTCATTTTTCCACCAAGCTGTTCACTAAGTTCTGTCCACACCTTTTCAGAGGGGTGGGCAATACACTGTGCTCTGACAATTGTATCCCTAGCAGCTTGGATGAGTTTTATGACATCATCCTTGTTACAAATTGGCAGCTTCGGCATCTATGTAAAAGAACATCAGTTATTTTTGATGCAATCATTTTCAGGTTTTTTTTTGTTCCACGTGTCTATTAATATATATGTACAGCATATGTTTGTTTTATATTTTTCACAGAACTGTCCAGTCTTGTTTTAAATGTCATTAATATGATTTAAATTCGCACAGGACTATTACAGGGTTTTATTAGAAGCAATAAATTACCTTGAAATGAGAATTATGTGTTTGTGTTATAAAAACACTTTCCTTTTTTGTCAACAGTCGCCTGAGGAGAGGACAAAAGAAAAGTATGCTCAGACCCTCAAACGTGACAATGAACTTTTTGTTGCTGGGACAATGTTCTTTTTTTTTTTTTTTTTTTATTAAATAAAGGTTGCATAAAAATAATTTTTTTATCATGCCTTGGATTGTTGAAGCCCAATTTACTGGCCAGTGAGCATAATTAAAATGTAGGTATTCATAATGTGGTAATGTGGTGTATAGTGGAGCAGAATGACATTCTGCCAGGGTTTTGGTGCAGCATGCTATCTAGTGAAAGGGTACAAAGTAAAGTACAAAATGAATGAGTGCAGTGTTATTAGACAAGACAGTGCATCTTAATACAATAAATATGCAGGGCAGCATGGTGGAAAGTATAAATGTGTAATCTATGAAGATGTGTGAAGACCTAACAGAACTGACAGCAAGTTGCACAGGGAGACAGATGGATAAATAAGTATAACCTGAATGACTAATATGACGTTATATGGTGAGGGTTATATATTTTTGTGTTTTGTAAGTGGATGCTGCAGTAAATTTTTGCTAACAATGTTAATGATCTAAGGATATTACTTCTTTCTAGTGTCATTACAGTGATACACATATGGGAATACATTGCCCCAAGCAATGACCATGAAAACTTGATAAATTTCCCACAGCAAACAATTTGCTGATCCCCATTAAACTGCATGACAAATCAAACATACATTGCATTTTTCATATAATATTTTCTGTATTTTATCACTGATGTTGAGTCTACTAGAGACTTTTCATTAAGTGACAAAGTCTAAAATCTTGAAAATAGGTTATGTTACTGTTATTTTAGTTATATTTTTACCTGGAAAAGAAATTTTGGGGGTTGGGAAGAACTGCTGTCTGAAAATGACTGCTTACAGTCAACAGGTCCCCACCCCTTTTCTGCATCTCGGACTGGGGTCCACATGGAAACATGGCTTAAAATAAAGATTCCCCTCATAAAGAAGTCACATAGAGAGAATAGGTTTATCACATAAGTTTTGACATTAAAATTATTGATGGTGGTGAATTATTGAAGTGTCATCACTTTACATATTATTTAGCCTATAACTCGAGAATTAAAACAGCACAAATGTTTCTTTTAGCAGCACAAACCAGCACAAACGCAGCACAAACGAATGAGGTGCTTTTGATGCAATTTGGACGTTAATGGGGGGCTGGTGATGTCACAGGTGTAATATTTATAGCTTTATAACTTTAAAATTAAACCAGCACAAATGTTTCTTTTAGCAGCACAAACCACCTCCGTGAAGCTGGCCCCCCATGTGGTCAGAAATGGAATATAAATATTATTATTCGGTTTGTGCTGGTTTGTGCCGTAGGAATCATCGTTTGTGCTGGCACCGTTTTAGAGAAATTAAGTATTATATTTTATTACCCGTGACGTCACTCAGCCCCCCATCAGAGCCCAAATTGCACCAAAAGCATCTCATTCGTTTGTGCTGCGTTTGTGCTGGTTTGTGCTGCTAAAAGAAACATTTGTGCTGTTTTAATTTGCAAGTTATAGGCTAAATTCTCTCTCTTTTTTTTTATTAAGTGAGGACACTTAGCCCCTAACAATGTTAAAATTGCATCACAGAGTGACATTTATTATAATCGAATTACCTTTAAAAACCTTTAACATTTTAAATGTTAAAATGTTATCCATAACATTATTCATACACATGTTACACAGCTAAATTGATTTGTGAATTCCAAATGTTAATGTTATTTCAAAGGTTTTAAATGCTTGTGGGCCGTCAACAAGTATATTCTACCTACAGACTCACCAAATAATCAAAATGTAACATAGCTTAAAGTTTAGTCACAGCAAAATTCCATGGTTTGTGTTATAGCTCTGATGTCTTTGTTATTCTATTTATATAGGTCTTCAAACCAGAGTAAGAAGTAAAGGCTTTAACAAGACCACCCAGTAATGCAAGAGAGAAATCAGAAACAACTTCTTTTGGTACAGATGCTCCTCCTCTAAGCCCTTCAGAGACCCAGTTTGATATGGCGTTAATGTCATGCCGCTCAGACAGCATTTGCACCACTGGGATGTGAATAGAAGTATCTCCATGTGAGGACAGAACTCCTTGATATGGAAATATACTGTATGTCCTGATGTTTCTGTTTAGTGAGCCTTTTGACTACTGTACCTGTAGCATTAAAACTTACACTTGAGTCTTTACTAGTATTTTGACTAGTAGTTGAGAGGGGGTCCAATAGTGGCATAAAAAATTTGTCAAGGCCGATGTCATGAATACTGCCCCTATGAGGCACACTGTATTTTATTAGATGAGGGGGAAAGGATGGGGTGTTTGTGTTCTACCTCCCTATCCCCTCTCTCTTGTTTGGCTTTTCTTAATGTACTCAGGCTTGGTAGGTGGGTAGCTCTGGGTTACCGAGTGGCATTATCTTGTAAGCCTCTGTGGCTCGCCACACATGTAGCAGTTTTTTACCCTCCCAGAGTTCTTCAGAGAGTCTTTTCTCTCCAGATAGCATGTGCTTTGCCTTTCCAGTATGAAGACTGTCATCAATGTAATCAATTCTGCATTTTAGCACTGCTGGTGTGCTCACCTCTGGTAGACTCTCACTGGAAATGGAAAATTTTGCAGTACAGTGGCCAGTGATGTCAATGCACTTAGATGCACTGTGTGGGTACACTTTTGCTCTCTTGAAACTAAGTATGCAGGCTAATCTGGTCATGTTCCAGATCTCTTCATTTAGGACATGAGACCACGTGCCAGAATTAGAGCTGTCACTGTCTTCATCTGCCTTTACCTTCATCTATATTTTTGATGCAATCATTTTCAATTTCAGTTGATTTGTCTTTCACTTGCCTTTTAATGTGTATGTACAGCATATGTTTGTTTTATATTTTTCACAGAACTGTCCAATCTTGTTCTAAATGTCATTAATATGATTAAAATTCTCAGAGGACTATTACAGGGTTTTATTAGAAGCAATAAATTACCTTAAAATGAGAATTATGTGTTTATGCGCTTTGAAAGCTCTTTCCTGGAATGTCTCTTCCAACAGTTGCCTGAGGAGAGGACAAAAGAAAAGTATGCTCAGACCTTAGTCAAACGTGACTACCAACTTTTTGTTGCTAGGACAATGGTCTTTCTCATATGTGTTTTTTTTTTTTATAAAACTTGAAAGGTAGGTCTTTATAATAACGTGGTAATGTGGTGTATAGTGGAGCAGAATGACATTCTGCCAAGGTTTTGGTGCAGCATGCTATCTAGTGAAAGGGAAAGTACAAACAAAATGAATGAGTGCAGTGTAATTAGACAAGGCAGTGCATCTTAATACAATAAATATGCAGGGCAGCATGATGGAAAGTATAAATGTGTAAAGTATGCAGATTTGTGAAGACCTAACAGAACTGACAGCAAGTTGCACAGGGAGATGGATAAACAAGTATATAACCTTAATGACTAATATGACGTTATATGGTGAGGGTTATATATTTGTGTGTTTTGTAAGTGGATGCTGCAGTAGATTCTTGCAAACAATGTTAATGAGCCGAGGATGCTTTGGGGTTACTTCTTTACAGTGTCATTACAGTGATACACATATGGGAATCCTGATCACCAGTAAACTGCATGTCAAATTAGACATGCATTGCATTCTTCATAAAATACTTGTATTCATACAACAAACACTCCAACTCTGCCTCAGTATTTTATTACTGATGTTGAGTCTACTGAGACACTTTTCTCTTCATAAAGTGACAATAAAGTACAAAATATTGAAAATAAGTCATCTTACTGTTATTTTAGTCACGTTTTTACCTGGAAAAGAAATTTTAGGAGTTTAAGTTTAAGTTGTGCTGTCTGAAAATGACTGCTTACAGTCAAACAGGTCCCCACCCTGTATCTCAGACTTTGGTCCTCATGGAAACATGGCTTAAAATAAAGATTCCCACCGTTAAGCAGTCACATAAGGACAATTGGTTTATTTATCAAAGGACTTTTGACATTAAAATTATTGATGCGACTAAATAAGAATGAATAGAGAGAATGCCATGTAAAACCTATACTTTTGTAGTGTATATTTCTGTAGTGTTAAGTGATTCACAGTTTACAAACGTGTGGTAAGTTATGTTCTGCCATAAGTTGTGTATATTGCAGGAATATCAATTAAAACATGAAAACCAATTAAAACTGCGTGTTTAGTTTCAAGAGGATATTGAAGAGGATACGCAGTATGGCTGAGTGCTTTGACATATCTGTGCAAAGTGGAATCCACATCCAATGACATCATCCAGATGAGATGACGTCAAACAAAATGATGTCAAACAAATGAGATGGTTTTGATGCAATTTGAACATTTTATTGGGCTAAATGTCCTCAATTTATAAAAATAAAATATTATTTAGCCTATAACTTGAGAATTAAAACAGCACAAATGTTCCTTTTAGCAGCACAAACCAGCACAAACGCAGCACAAACGTAGCTCAAACGAATTAAAGGGTTTTGGTGCAATTTGGACATTTTTAGGGGCCAGGTGTCCTCACTTTATAAAAAAATATATTATTTAGCCTATAACTTGAGAATTAAAAGAGCACAAATGTTTCTTTTAGCAGCACAAACCAGCACAAACGTAGCACAAACGAATGAGATGCTTTTGGTGCAATTTGGACGTTAATGGGGGGCTGGTGACGTCACAGGTGTAATATTTATAGCGTAATACCTTGAGAATTAAAACAGCACAAATGTTTCTTTTAGCAGCACAAACCAGCACAAACGCAGCACAAACGAATGAGGTGCTTTTGATGCAATTTGGACGTTAATGGGGGGCTGGTGACGTCACAGGTGTAATATTTATAGCTTTATAACTTTAAAATTAAACCAGCACAAATGTTTCTTTTAGCAGCACAAACCAGCACAAACGCAGCACAAACGAATGAGGTGCTTTTGATGCAATTTGGACGTTAATGGGGGGCTGGTGATGTCACAGGTGTAATATTTATAGCTTTATAACTTTAAAATTAAAACAGCACAAATGTTTCTTTTAGCAGCACAAACCAGCACAAACGCAGCACAAACGAATGAGGTGCTTTTGATGCAATTTGGACGTTAATGGGGGGCTGGTGATGTCACAGGTGTAATATTTATAGCTTTATAACTTTAAAATTAAAACAGCACAAATGTTTCTTTTGGCAGCACAAACCAGCACAAACGCAGCACAAACGAATGAGGTGCTTTTGATGCAATTTGGGCTCTGATGGGGGGCTGGTGACGTCACGGGTAATAAAATATAATACTTAATTTCTCTAAAACGGTGCCAGCACAAACGATGATTCCTACGGCACAAACGCAGCACAAACGAATAATAATATTTATATTCCATTTCTGACCACATGGGGGGCCAGCTTCACGGAGGTTCATTAAGCGGGTGTTTCGTCCAAGAAATAGTGTAAGTTTGTGAATGTTATGTTCGCCCTCATGTTGCCTAGCAACACAGCACACCGTTAACGGGACTACAGAAGACAAAAATGTTCTTAACTTTGAATGGAAGTTAATGTAACCCGGAAGTCATTCCAAGTCATTTGAAAGCATTTCTTTTGGTCTGTTTATCCAGAATTTATTGCACAGAGGATGGATGTTAGGTTTTTCAGAACAAAGACGTACATTTAATATGGGAAATTTGACGGCATTTTCCAAGCTTTACGACATGCATGCCGCATGTCCCCCACATGGTCTATTCAAAATGGCGGCTGCCATAATCTCTTGGCAGAGGGCGGAGCCTGGGCCTCTTTAGCACATTTCATTGGCTCCACCAGCAGTAAAGGAGGAGGAGCCTAGCTGAGTTTAAAAACCGGCGGGGAGAAAGGTTCGGCCTCTTTCTTACGTGGTGTGTCTAGACTGCAGGAGAAAAGGAGCGCCGGCCGGCTTAGCTCTGATATATATTCACAGATTATTTTTACACTTAATAAAGTGTTTTAAAGAGTACTTTCTGGACTTCCTTCGACTGCTTTCTTCAGGACCTTTTGAACAAAAGATTTATCCTAACAAATGGTAGCAGAGGACGGTTCAAGAGGTCTGAGGATTGCATCAGAATTAATTCAGCTGACTGAGGTAAGACCAGGAATTCTGAAAAAATCTTTTGTACTCAGTACAAGGCGCGCGCCTGCTTAAAGTAAACAGACGTTCTCTGTATATATATTAGATGCATTTATTATTTAGCGTACTGAGTGTGAAAGTGAATCTCAGAATCCGTAAGTGTCTGATTAAATTACTAAAGTATCATTAGATAGTTTAAAACTGTGAATATATGTTGGAGCTAAAAATGTGTGTTTCCTGATATCTGAATTTGAACCAAACCGGTTAAAATAAATGTTAAGGGCGCCATTGTGTATGGAACACTATTGAAGGGAAAGGACGCTTGTCTGTTTCGGTAACGAAGCGAACCTAATTCGAGTGTAATAAATTCTAACGAATTCGTCTGTTTCGGTAACGGAATTCGGGTAATTTGATTATTAATCTCAAAGGAGTCTGGCTGTTTCGGAAACGAGACTCGGCTAGTTCGTCTGTTTCGGTAACGGAATTAGCCTTATTCGGTCGTTCTAAAATTCTAACTAGCCTGTCTGTTTCGGGAACGGGGCTGGAGTAATTTGATTACTTTAAATTCTAAATCAGGTTCGAAAAACAGTACATCAGGAGTTTTGTTTGTCAGTAAGTCTCTGTGTATGTTTGTCTGTGAAACCGTGTGCTGGATGTGCAACGTGGTTTCTTTTGTTGTCGGCGCCATTTTGTTTCTTGAGAACGCAGCGTGGCTTTCTGTCTGTACGCCATTTTGTCTTGGGAATGCAACGTGGTCTCCCGTCTATCCGCCATTTTGTTTCTTGAGAACGCAGCGTGGCTTTCTGTCTGTACGCCATTTTGTCTTGGGAATGCAACGTGGTCTCCCGTCTATCCGCCATTTTGTTTCTTGAGAACGCAGCGTGGCTTTCTGTCTGTCCGCCATTTTGTCTTGGGAATGCAACGTGGTCTCCCGTCTATCCGCCATTTTGTTTCTTGAGAACGCAGCGTGGCTTTCTGTCTGTCCGCCATTTTGGCTCTGTCTGTCCACCATTTTGGCTCTGGGTTGCGCAGCGTGGTTTCTTTTGTTCGGCGGCCATTTTTGGACCAGAGAGCGCAGCGTGGTTTTCTGTCTGTCCACCATTTTGGCTCTGGGAGAGCTGAGCGTGGTTTTCTGTGTATCCGCCATTTTTGGCTCTATGTGAGCAGCTTGCCGTATCTTTGTCCATCGGCTATCTTTGTTTTTGTATGCCTGGATTGGGTAAGTGCTGCAGTTAATTTTATAATCAACTTTATTTTTATAATCTTAAGATAACTGAGTTAAGATGAAGTATTTATGGTACCTTATTAAGTGTGTTTTAAGGTAGATAGCGTTCTTGAACTTTAAGGTTCTTAAACCAGGAAAGGGGGTACTTAGAGTGGAATTCATCCATGTGTGACAAAGGACATTTTCACACATAATTAAGGAAAATCTCCTTAATCAGAGTTGTTATAGTGAATAAGATTAAAATTATGTGAGTAACACAGCGCTTGTTAGTCGTGATAGGAGATTTGCTGGGTGTATTGGTGCATGTATTATTGAGAGATTGCTATATTGTTTCTTTGTTTAATGTATGGGGTAGTGCTGGACAGTGATTTGATGTCGCGATGGAAAATGTTTCAATAACGGTGATATGATTTTTGGGCAAATTCGATCGGTGCGCATGCGTCGGTGAATGATGACGTACGCCGCATGCACGAAACCAGTGATCAGTGTTAAGGCTTTGTTTACACTGGTTACTGTAACTAAGTAGTTTTTTAAAGCACATTTCACGGACTGTAATTTTGCTTTTGCTTAAGTATGTTTTGTAATAGTTTGAATAGCATCTGTTACCGAGCAAAATAAATAAAAAATTGTGAGTCGAGTCTTTTGTCTCGGTTCCTTTTGAAGAGCCGCGTGTTTACATGGCGACTGCCGGAAGAGTCGGTTCCTTTGTTTCGGTTAGAAGAGCCGATTCATAGATTCGAATCATTTTGCGACACATCGCTAGTGTTTATACAGTTTGAAAAAGTTTTATGTCTTTTGAAATGACACATTACACATCCCTAACTGTTTTAAATGTTGCATCAACATGTTTCTTCTATTGCATTTGAATCAAAGACTACGGCTGTGAGTAAGTAGTGATTTGGAGGAATCCCACCAGGAAGCCCACCAGGAAGCCCTGGACGACCCTCAAGAGGCAGAGCTAAAGTGACGTCACCAGTGACTAACATCATCGGCGACTCCCCACCTCTGAGTAAGACCAATTCCTCCTCAGGTGAATAACTTGGTGTGTATTGCCTTTTATCTTGACACTTTATTCAGTCCATCACACTTGTGTTTTACTTTAACTGTTCTGATAGCAAAATATAACAGGAGTGTAACCTAAAATGGGAGATCTAACAGCAGGACAATTGCAGCAGGTAGTTATTAATAGGATTAAAGACACCACTCCAGTAAAAGGTAGAGACAAGGAAGGGGAGAAATATAAAAAATTATTTCGTAGTTGGGTAACTAGGGGATTGTATCCAATTTCAAGTGAGTCTGTTCCTCCAGCTGCACAAAGATTAAAAATTTTGGAATACCAGCAGGGAGAAGTTGGGGTAAAACAGGAGAAATTGGATCAAGGAGGGCTACTGAAGTCATTAGCATACAGGCGACAGTTGATAAAACTGCAAGACCAATTAGCTAGAACTAAGGTATGTTTGCAACATATGAAAATTGTAATAAGCAAAGCAGATAGAGAAATGAACAAAGGACTTGAGACTTCAGACGTTGACGCACCTCAACCTAAGTTACCAGTCCCTGATCCATCAGTTTTGAATTCTGGTGCAGTGCCCCTACCTAAGGCCCCTCCTCCATATGAAAGTGCAAATAATATGTTGAAAGCTCTCCAGCAGATGTCGCTGAGGGATGGGGAGCATTCAGATCCCACTAAGCAGGATGTTGTTTCACCCACACATCATCGTCCGGAAGTCCAAGAGACTACTATGGTAGTGACCGGAGGGCAGTTAAGTGTACATTTGACCATGTTGGACGACTTAAACGCCGAAATGATTAACCTAAGAAAAAACCACAAACAAACCATAGATAAAATGACTGATTTGCAGCAGTCACCAGCTGGCACAAAACGACAGAGACCGGAAAATAACACGGTAAGATTCCCCGAACAGGTACCTACACACTCACCTCAAGGCAATCGTAGTGATTGTGGTGAGTCGGAACAAGATAGTGTAGGCTCTGACCAGACCAGATCCTCTTTTCGAGCTCTCCCAACCATATCCCCCACATCGAAGCCACCTGGACCCCCTGAACAGATAACAGTGACTGGTTATCATATGACATCAACTGATCCCCACCCAATGACATACCCCCAGGTAAACCAGCAGGACTGTCACCCCACCACATTGACCATCACACAGACTCACCCGGTAGCCATACCCACTGCAACACGTGAATCCCCTAGTACAGACTATAGGGCGCTTCCCATGACTGTTACTCCACCACCTGCGAACCCCATTGATTCGTCAATTTCGGAACACCTAGAAGACGATTATATGTTAGACAAAATGCATCGACAGCCCATCAATCACCCTGACGACGGACTCAGACTAAGAAGCGGGAAACACCTGCAACTCCCACTGATCGAAACTGCCTCCGGAGGTCAGATTTTTGTCCCATGGTCTCACCGTGATATGCAATCATTAGTGAATAGTTTACCTCCCCTAATTAAAGGGGCCCAACCTTGGATAGAGGAGTTCGAACAAGTAACCGCAGCTGACAATTTATGTATGGGCGACCTTAGAGCCATAATGCTGAGGATGGATTACAAGGAACCCTTTGGGCGAAAAGAAACACAGCTAGGAACTACTGCATTGTCCTCTCGTACCCCTTTTTCACGCCATAGAGGAGATGTCTGGGATGCATTACGCAGCATGTACCCCACACAAAAGAACCTACAGGCGTTAGAGGGCATGACCATGAATAAGGGTGAAGAGGGAGGTGAATTCTTGAGGCGAGCTCAGAAAACCTGGAGACAGTGCACGGGAGAGCGACATGACCACAATTCAGTAAACTCATTGTTATTTAAGACGCAAGTTGTCAAAGCACTCCCAACTGCTATACAGGACAAACTAGACGATGTAGTAGGACTGTTAAATAAACCAGAGGACGAGTGGACAGCGATTGTGATGCATTGCATCACCAAACATAATAAAAAGGAGTCAGAGCAGGTGGACGTACTACAACATATGAAACAACGCCTGATTAAGTTAGAGCTGGCAGAAATGGATAACAAAAGTAAAAAGAAGCAATTGGTGGTAAGTGAGACGTTTACTAACAATAATGTACAGCCGGCCCAAACCGCAACTCCCGCACAGCCATTAACATTGCAGAGGCCACAGCAGTACATACCGCAATCTGCCCCTGTCCAATACCAGCACCAGTACCAGCCACAATATCGTCCCAACCCTCCTGTACAGCAATGGGCAACCCCACATAATAGGCGAAGGTATGAAGGTCCACGTAGGCCACATTCTCAGTACAAACGACCAGATAGGACAGGATGTTTTACCTGTGGTGAATCAAACCACTGGGCAATACATTGTCCTTACCCCAGCCAGCCTGCGGAGACACCGCAACCGCGGTTTACACAGAGACCTACACCACAAGCACATCCCGAAATTCCAAATCAATCCCTAGCACCCGCATACCAGCCCCAGGGCTCTGGAAACTCCGGAGGCCCTTACTGATGCTGCCCAGTGTCCACCACAGGTCGTGACATATTCCCAGAACCAATTGTCACCTGTGGTGTAGGTGGTGAGCATTTTGACTTTTTGATTGACACTGGAGCTACAGCTTCGGTCATCACTGGTAAGCCCAATTGGATTCCTCCACTTACGTCAAACACAATCACCACCGTTGGATACTCGGGAACAACGCAGACCCAATACTTCACCACCCCGATGGTTCTGGAAATTGGACAGCTAAAATTAACCCATTCTTTCTTATACTCACCAAATTGTCCTATTTGTCTGTTGGGCAGAGATGTATTGTGCAAATTATCGGCCACTGTATATTGTACCCCACAAGGTACAAAGTTAGTTTTACCAGGCCAGGAGCTTCCTCCAGAGGCCAGAATTTGTATAATGCAGCCTGTTTCTGAGCCAAAGCCTCAGTCCTGCGACATCTACTGGGCTAGATTGACCGCACCCGACAAACAAGGTACCACATCCAATTTAATGTATGTATTTAACTTGTGGAAACCCTGGTTGATGGCACAAGCCTGCTTGGTTCCCCCACAAGACCCATACCATTGTACCTTGTACTACACCAGAGACCCTGATGACCTTTATGATGACTTATGGAAACAAAACATGGAAGGATTAAATAACCAATTGTGTAGTGTAGCCATTTTCTTAGGACCAAAGGGAGTAGCAGCAGCGGTGCAGCTAAACCAGGAACAGAAAGAATACTTCAGAATGGATCCGGACATCTCGCAGGCACCACATGTCTCCTTGATGTTGGCTAAAGGTTCTGAAGCTAGATCGCTTGGTCCTATGGTATGTCTTGCACAGACCCTGACATATGCACCGACGGACGTTCCATATCTGTCACGAACTCAGGACAGTAAGTATTGGAAAATTGACTGTAAGTGTGTGGACAATGTACATTATGAGCAGGTTTCCCTCCCACGTCACCATGGACGAGAACACACAGATCACCACCTGGCTGAACAGATGCTAAAGACTGTCCCTACTTCTTTATGGACCACCTCCAAAATAGACGTAGGGCATGTAAAACATCATGTTGCCCCTATTTCTCTGAAACCTGAGGCGGAGGTCGTATATAAAAGGCAATACCCACTCTCTGCTGAGGCGGAGACTGGCATTGCCCCCACTATACAAGGCCTATTGGACACTGGTGTCTTAGTCCCAACCCAATCATATTGGAACACACCCATACTTCCAGTTAAAAAACCGGACAAGGACGAATACAGGATGGTACATGACTTGAGACTGATCAATCAGGTGACTGTCACTGAAAGCATACCTGTCCCAGACCCCTACAGATCACTACAGAACTTGACCCCTGAACACAAGTTCTTCACAGTCATTGACTTAGCCAACGCTTTCTTCTGCATACCAGTACCATCACATTTAGCAAACATTTTTGCTTTCACATATCGGGGACAACAATACACTTACACTAGATTACCACAAGGTTACAAGGACAGTCCCGGTATTTTTAACAAGTGTCTGAAACAAGATCTTTCCCAGCTGCTGACTAACCAATTGCTGGACACTGACACAGCACTAATTCAGTATGTAGACGACCTACTTATTGCCTGCACTGACTCACGCACCTGCCTGACAGACACCCAGACGGTCCTTTGTAGGCTAGCACAAGCAGGATATAAAGTCAACAAATCCAAATTACAAGTTTGTCGACCCGTTGTCACCTTCTTAGGTCGTTGCATTTCTCCAAAGGGACATACATTGACTATGAAAGCTGTACAAACGATCCGAGCCTTCCCTAAACCTAAAACAGTCAGCCAGATGTTATCTTTTTTAGGTCTGACAGGCTATAGTAGAAATTACATCCCAAATTACACAGGCTTAACCTCACCACTGAGGGCTGAAGTGACCAGATTGGGTCAACGTAACCTCACTGCTCTAATTGAGTGGAGTACCAGCCTGGAAGCCAGTTTTGTAGAAGTAAAACAAGCACTCGCACTTGCAGAGCATCTGCAGTCCCCTGACTACACTAAACCTTTTTATCTGGATGTCTCTGAAAAAGAGGGCATTGTAAATGCTGTTCTTTTTCAGAGAGGGGGGAGCAATGGGGAAAGACAAATTCTCCAATACCATAGCTCAAAATTGGATCCCGTAGTACAGGGACAACCACAATGTACTAAACATTTGGCAGCATTAGCCACAGCAGTGGATAAAACAGCCCACATTGTAATGTGTCATCCTTTGGTAATCAACACATCGCATGGGGTGGTAGCATTCTTGACCTCAGCTGCGTTTACACTATCTAATGCTAGGCGTTCAAAGATTAGTGACACCCTTCTTCAGCCAAGCATCACCTTTGCACCTGCAAAAACTGTTAATATGACTAGCACACTTCCTGGTAGAGTAGACGAAGATGAGTTACACATCTGTGAATTAGTAGCTAGTAAAGCGCTAAGGGTTAGAGAGGAATTGAGCACCGAACCCCTAGGAGAAAGGGACATGGACCTGTACTGCGACGGATGCTGCTACAAGAGCAACGAGGGGTTGGTAGCCTCATATGCGGTGGTAAGTGAAAAACAGGGACAGTTTGAGACCTTAGAGGATGGAATCATACCACAACCTGCTTCCGCCCAACTGGCAGAAATCACTGCTGTAACTAAGGCACTGAAGCTGTCAGCTGGTAAAAGGGTTAACATCTACACTGATTCAGCATATGCACACTCAGCCATACATGTAGATGGACCTCAGTGGCTCCGACGTGGCCTAGTCACCTCACAGGGCACCCCTATTAAACACATGACTGAGTTACAGGAACTGTTAACAGCAGTACACCTACCAAAGCATGTAGCCATAATAAAGTGTAAGGGACATTCCAATTTGAAAACCAAGGTAGCCCAGGGAAACAATGCAGCCGACTTAGCGGCTAAAGCAGCTGGGGGTTATGTAAGACAGCTGGTAGCACTGACGACACTGAGTCTGCCGGAACTTACAGACACTCATCTTAGACAGATGCAAGAGAGGGCAGGAGCGTATGAAAAGAATAGTTGGTTACAGAAAGGGGCGAAAGAGGTGGACGGAATCTGGAGAAATCACGAAGGTAAGATAGTGGCACCAGGAGCGGTACTAAAGCTACTCTTAATCGAAGCCCATGGTCCCACCCATGTAGGGACAAAAACCATGCTGCACCACCTTAGGGCCAATTGGTGGCATCCAAAGCTAGCAGACATGGTTCAGTTGCATGTGAGGGAATGCGGGGCGTGTCAGGAAAATAATCCGAAACCGACCTACAGAATACCTATCGGAAACTTTCCAGTACCAGACGCACCTTTTAAGGAAATTTGTATTGATTACACTGACATGGGTCCAGACAGAGTGGTGAAGGGTTATCGTTACCTACTGGTAATGATCGACAGATACACAAGGTGGGTGGAAGCCATACCTGCCAGGCGTGAAGATGCCAAAACTGTAGTGAAATGGCTTAAGACCGAATTGATTCCGAGGTATGGTGTACCTACCACAATCAGGTCGGATAATGGGACCCACTTCAGCAACAGGCAACTACAAGAAGTGGAAAAAGCCCTGGGAATAACCCATAAATTTGGCTCAGTGTATCATCCGAGTTCGCAGGGTATTGTAGAAAGAGCCAATCAAACAATCAAGACCAAATTGGCCAAAGCCTGCTATAAATCCAAGATGACTTGGGTTGAAGCATTGCCATTAGTGCTCATGTCCATGAGGAGCTCCCCTAGGGGGGACTCTCATTACTCACCTCACCAGCTGCTGACTGGTCGACCCATGTCAGGTCCGCCACGAGATAGAACAGTAGGCAAAATGTTAGATCTGTGGGACGAAGAGTTGGACAATTACATGGAAGCCTTAACTAAGTTTGTTGTCAGTATCTCTCCCCAGAAACCGAAAGAAGGAGAGGAACGAGTACCATTGCTATCTGAGGTGGAACCAGGACAGTGGGTCAGGATCAAGGTGCACAAAAGGAAGTGGGATCAGCCGAGGTGGACCGGACCTTGGGAAGTGACTGAAGCCACTTCACATGCAGTCAGAGTGAGAGGGAAGAAAGGTAACACCTGGTATCATCTGAGCCACTGCGTCCGTGCTGAACCTCCGACCAGAACCCTTGCCGGGACTGGACAGGATCTGCAGGCACCCATCCTTGAGAGTGATTCCTGATTCTGCTTAAGGTGGGACAGACTGGTACGGAGAAGGGGAAAAGAGGTAGGCAAACCAAGGTGGGGAGTATAACACAAATTAAGATTTGACTTTAGATACGGGAGTAGCCCAATAATAACCATGAGGTGTTTAATTTTCAGAGGACTGTGTCACCTGCTGGGACTTTTTGAATTGTGCGACTTTGCGAGTATAACTGCTCCGGGGTCGAGACCAAAAAGATCCCTTGAGCAAAACCATAGAATCCCCACCAAGTGCTTCGAGATTGAGATAGATTACAACCGACCCACCAATGTGGTGTTTGATGTGTGCAGAGTAGTGGATTGTGGTGAAGAAAATAGGTGGAGGGGTCATCATATTTATGGCTGCGCCTCCTATCCCTCACCAGAACCCTACTGTCCCACTTGGGGATCAGTGTTCACTCATTCGAACCAAAATTATAAAATTCATTATGACCCAACGGTCCGTTTATCAAGGGGGCATGCATTAGATTTGGACAACAAGCCCCGAGCCTATCTCGGCACAAAACTTCAGTTGCGAGGAAAGACAGTTCTCCTAACCCTACCCAAGCTATCTAGCTTTGGGTGGGGTCCCCAACTTAATTACTATTTTACCTTAGGAGTAGATGTACAAGGCGAGGACCCATTGGGCATAGTGTGTGTAAAACCGAAGACAACCATAGTTTCGAACAATATAACTGACAAGATAGAGGAACTAAGGGAAGGTAGTCAGGGGCCACAACCGGTTGCCATAGCGCCAACAGGAACAATGACCTGGCGCGATCAGTTGGCGGTGGAAACTGGAGATGAGGAGCCTAACATGTGGTTAGAATGGGTCAGATTTACAGTAAAGAGCATAGATGTTAAAGATTGTTTTGTATGTGCAGCTGCAAAACCTAATTTGGCCACTCATCCAGTAATTTCAGGTAATTGGACATGCCTAATCTCATTGTTCAATGAGATTGCGCCAGTAGGGTGTGGGGACTTATCCATGACCCACCCAGTAACTCAGGAACCAACCCCAACTAACATCAAAGCCTATAAAGGCAATTACACCTGTTTCAGGAGCAACAAACCAGGACCGATAAACAGGGGAAATTTTTCAGAAGGTTGGTGTAAGGAAACCATTATCCTGGATATTGATGGGAATTATACAGGCAGCCAGCTGAATGCACAAAGATTCAGTAGGGCGGATTTAGTGTGGTTGTGTGGAGATATGAGAATCAGGCGAAGATTGCATGGGAATTGGTCTGGGGAGTGTGCGTTGGTCTTTCTGATTATGCCTTTCAGAATTTACAAGCAGCACGGAGTGGAGGATGCCGGGGACGTCCTGACCAATCACCACAGCCATCGAAGAGACACCCGAGAGGTCAAACCTGGCGGATCCTTTGACAAGAACGTGTGGATTGATGGTATAGGGGTCCCAAGGGGGGTCCCAGATGAATTTAAGGCTAGGAACCAGATTACTGCAGGGTTTGAAAGTGCACTCTTCTGGTGGGT
This sequence comes from Trichomycterus rosablanca, assembly GCF_030014385.1. Taxonomy (NCBI): domain Eukaryota; kingdom Metazoa; phylum Chordata; class Actinopteri; order Siluriformes; family Trichomycteridae; genus Trichomycterus; species Trichomycterus rosablanca. Next base: position 63,167,940 of record NC_085989.1, read on the forward strand.
GACTATCAATAAGAATGTAGACTGGATAAACTATCTCTATTACAATCAGCAGAGATTTGTTAATTTCAGTGTTCAGGCCATTGAGGGACTGAGAGACCAGCTAGACCAGACTTCACTTATGACCTTACAGAATAGAATGGCATTAGACATGTTGTTAGCAGAAAAAGGTGGAGTTTGCCAGATTGTGGGGTCATCGTGTTGCACCTTCATCCCTAATAATACTGCACCCGATGGTAGTGTGACACGAGCTTTGGAAGGATTGAGGGCTTTGTCACGAGAATGGAAGGAAAATTCAGGGATAAACAATGAATGGATTAAGTGGCTAGAAGGGATATTTGGACCATGGGAGGGAGTTATTGCAAATTTGGTGATGTCAGCATGCGTGGGAACGGCAATTTTAGTGGTATGTGGTTGTTGTGTCCCATGTATCAGGGTGTTAATGGGAAGATTTGTAATAGATATAGTGAGTAGAGGAAGCAGAGGGGGGCAGGATCCACCAGTTATCCAGATGGTGTTGGCTGATTTGTCGAGATATCATGTAGATGATGATGAGGAGGATACCCTTGAAGGTGGGCCGGAAGACCCACTTCGAGCAGTAGAAGTGCTACTAACTCTGCTTAATTAAAGGTAAAACCGACCAGACAAGATGAGGAGAGAGGACCAGCACTACTAATCACACACCGTGATGAAGGAAGGAGACTTGGAAGGACTGGCAGAGGCAGACACTGAGGGGACTGGAAGACCCACTCCAAGGGACAGAAGTGGCACTAACTGGACCTGCCTACAGGGAACAACCCACAGCAGAAAAGCCCGACAAAACCGACTATGTGGAAGAAGAGTCCAGCGGAATCAACGGAGCGGAACAAGACGAGGGGGGAGAATTTAGTTAGACTAGGAGAAAAAAAACATAAACATATAGTTCGCAGACACATAGACCATCTTTGAAAACACTAGTTAAGTGCAACACACATAGTTTAGCTACAAAACGCAAGGGGTTAGTTCAGGATTGTTTACAATGTATATATGTTTGGTACTCTGCTATTTTTAGGAAATGTTTGTGCTGCTGTGGAAACAGGTAAGGCCGACAGGGGAGAATCCATAAGACATTAGGAGTCATGCAGAGACACAGGAGCTATGGGCCCCTTCTGAATATCTGCAGCTCCGTCTGGTGGAGGACAACCTGAACGGACTTCCTGTGGAAGCTACGCACCCATTGTGTTTATTTTATTTTTCTTCTCTTTTTGATTTCCTATTTTTTAAATTACTTTATTTTGATTTCCTGTTTTTATTATTTTTTGTTTGTTTGTTTGTTTCAGGGTTAGGAGCTGTTGCGATAGGTACGGTTCCTTTAGTTTAACTGGTAGCCTTTTTATTTTTTAGAAACGTTTTATTGTATAAAATTCAGCCCAGTGGCCATGTAGTCAGAAGGGGTTAAATTGGGGGGTTGCTGACGGCTATCCTTATCTCCTGGGATCTAGAAACACCTAACCTATAGTTAAAAGTTATTGTGAAAGCATTAAGATGCTTTCAAGGGGGGATGTTAGGTTTTTCAGAACAAAGACGTACATTTAATATGGGAAATTTGACGGCATTTTCCAAGCTTTACGACATGCATGCCGCATGTCCCCCACATGGTCTATTCAAAATGGCGGCTGCCATAATCTCTTGGCAGAGGGCGGAGCCTGGGCCTCTTTAGCACATTTCATTGGCTCCACCAGCAGTAAAGGAGGAGGAGCCTAGCTGAGTTTAAAAACCGGCGGGGAGAAAGGTTCGGCCTCTTTCTTACGTGGTGTGTCTAGACTGCAGGAGTAAGGAGTGCCGGCCGGCTTAGCTCTGATATATATTCACAGATTATTTTTACACTTAATAAAGTGTTTTAAAGAGTACTTTCTGGACTTCCTTCGACTGCTTTCTTCAGGACCTTTTGAACAAAAGATTTATCCTAACAGATGGAGAAAACTAAAAATTGACAAAAATGGAGATGTGTGTTTTGCATTGGACAGCAGCAATATGTTCTGACTAATGTAAAATTAATTCTGGGTGACTGAATTCATTGGATTTATAACACTTGATGCTGGAGGGGAGTGAACTGCAGAAATCTTACCTTCAAGTTCGCTGTAAATTCACAAGCATAGATAACATTCAAAGTTAAGAACATTTTTGTCTTCTCCTGTAAAGTCATTATTTTGGAGATGCATGTTTTTGATTGGACAGCAATGATAAGCATTCAGTAAATGTGTTGAGCTTTACTTTTCCCCATTGGTTATACTAATTTAGTTTGTCTTTTTATGTGCAGACTACTCACAGCCTCTTCCAGACTGCCAACTGACCTAAGTGAAAGAAAAGAACTCAAGCTTTACTCTTTTTTTAGGGGTGTCATGATTTGGCAGTGTAAGCTATGTAGCAGCATTCAGCAGAATAAGGGTGCACTCCTAAAGCATTACAGGCTAGTTCATGACACATTTCAGCGAAATCATTCAGTACCTTGTCCACATTCAGACTGCCTATGTTCTTTTAAAACATGGAATGCGTTGTATACCCATCTGTCAAGGGACCATACAATAAAAGAATCAATGGTGCCTGAACAACTACTTTTCACATGTCAAGTGTGTGGCTCTTGCTCTCATTCAACAGAAAAGGAATACTTTGCACATATTGGCCAACATTTAAAGAAGCATGAAACAGTGGAATGTGTGTTTGCTCACTGTGACTTCAAGACAAATGTATATGGGACATTTGCATCCCACAAAACCAGAAGGCACACCCCTCATTTGTACAGTGATTTTAAAGAAGAGGTAATTACTCATATTGATCAAGATGAAACAGTTACAGAGCCGAATCCTATTGCAGATGATGATGATGAGAACGAAGTAGTCCAAGAATCTGCAGGTGTGTTGAATACAATTGTTAAAAAGGTTGGCGCCATATTGCTAAAACTTGAGAGCATATACAATGTTTCACGCCAGTGCATAGATGAACTTGTAGAAGAGCTGTCTTTTATTTCATCTGTAGCGTCTATCCCTGTTATAAGGAATATTGTTGATGTAAAGCTTAAGGGACATAGCTGTACCGCCAAAGAGAAAGTAATAGCTGAATTAGCTGAAGAGTTGTGCAGAGGCAACCCTATAAGTGCTGCACTTGGTGAAGACGGTCCATTTCATACGTCATTTATGAGAAAAGCATATTTCAAAGAGAAGTTCAAGATTGTTGAACCAGTGGAATACATTCTTGATTCCAGTGATAACAGAAGCTTTCAGTACATTCCAATTCTACAGTCCTTGCAGCAAGTTTTTGGCAATAGAGATATTGTGGAGAAGGCATTTTCAAAAATTCATCATTCACAGGGTGAGAGAAGTAACATATATAAGACCTATAATGATGGACAACATTACAGGGAACATCGCTTCTATTCTGACAGTGAGTTAAAAATCTCACTAATTCTTTATGTGGATGATTTTGAAGTCTGTAATCCACTCGGGACTTCAAGAAAAAAACACAAAATAACAGCTTTTTACTTTGTTTTGGCAAATCTCCCTCCAGAATTAAGGTCTTCCTTAACGTCGATCTATCTTGCTATGCTAAGTAAGGCTGCTGATGTGAAGAAATTCGGTTATGAGAAGGTTCTTGAACCGCTACTTAATGACCTTGCAATTTTAGAACAAGAGGGCATTTATATTGCCAGTTTGGGCAAAAACATTAAAGGCACAATACAGTGTGTGGCAGCTGACAATCTTGGTGCCCATTCAATAAGTGGCCTTGTTGAGAGTTTTTCAGGCACATATATTTGCAGGTTTTGTTTTGGGCCACGTTCTGAACTCAAGTCAAATGAAGTGAGATCTGGCACATTCACTCCTAGGACAAAGGAGACTCATGCTCAGGATATGCAAGCTCTTCAAGAAAATCCTTCTCTGGTACATTCTCGTGGTGTCAAAAAGCAGTGTGCATTGACTGCTAAACTGCAGAATTTCCACTTTGTTTCTGGATACCCACCGGATATCACACACGATTTGTTTGAAGGCATTGCGCCATATGAATTGGCATTGTGCTTTGACCTTTGGGTCAAGAAGAAGTACATACAGTGTATCACAAAAGTGAGTACACCCCTTACATTTCTGCAGATATTTAAGTATATCTTTTCATGGGACAACACTGACAAAATGACACTTTGACACAATGAAAAGTAGTCTGTGTGCAGCTTATATAACAGTGTAAATTTATTCTTCCCTCAAAATAACTCAATATACAGCCATTAATGTCTAAACCACCGGCAACAAAAGTGAGTACACCCCTTAGTGAAAGTTCCTGAAGTGTCAATATTTTGTGTGGCCACCATTATTTCCCAGAACTGCCTTAACTCTCCTGGGCATGGAGTTTACCAGAGCTTCACAGGTTGCCACTGGAATGCTTTTCCACTCCTCCATGACGTCATCACGGAGCTGGCGGATATTCGAGACTTTGCGCTCCTCCACCTTCCGCTTGAGGATGCCCCAAAGATGTTCTATTGGGTTTAGGTCTGGAGACATGCTTGGCCAGTCCATCACCTTTACCCTCAGCCTCTTCAATAAAGCAGTGGTCGTCTTAGAGGTGTGTTTGGGGTCATTATCATGCTGGAACACTGCCCTGCGACCCAGTTTCCGGAGGGAGGGGATCATGCTCTGCTTCAGTATTTCACAGTACATATTGGAGTTCATGTGTCCCTCAATGAAATGTAACTCCCCAACACCTGCTGCACTCATGCAGCCCCAGACCATGGCATTCCCACCACCATGCTTGACTGTAGGCATGACACACTTATCTTTGTACTCCTCACCTGATTGCCGCCACACATGCTTGAGACCATCTGAACCAAACAAATTAATCTTGGTCTCATCAGACCATAGGACATGGTTCCAGTAATCCATGTCCTTTGTTGACATGTCTTCAGCAAACTGTTTGCGGGCTTTCTTGTGTAGAGACTTCAGAAGAGGCTTCCTTCTGGGGTGACAGCCATGCAGACCAATTTGATGTAGTGTGCGGCGTATGGTCTGAGCACTGACAGGCTGACCCCCCACCTTTTCAATCTCTGCAGCAATGCTGACAGCACTCCTGCGGCTATCTTTCAAAGACAGCAGTTGGATGTGACGCTGAGCACGTGCACTCAGCTTCTTTGGACGACCAACGCAAGGTCTGTTCTGAGTGGACCCTGCTCTTTTAAAACGCTGGATGATCTTGGCCACTGTGCTGCAGCTCAGTTTCAGGGTGTTGGCAATCTTCTTGTAGCCTTGGCCATCTTCATGTAGCGCAACAATTCGTCTTTTAAGATCCTCAGAGAGTTATTTGCCATGAGGTGCCATGTTGGAACTTTCAGTGACCAGTATGAGAGAGTGTGAGAGCTGTACTACTAAATTGAACACACCTGCTCCCTATGCACACCTGAGACCTAGTAACACTAACAAATCACATGACATTTTGAAGGGAAAATGACAAGCAGTGCTCAATTTGGACATTTAGGGGTGTAGTCTCTTAGGGGTGTACTCACTTTTGTTGCCGGTGGTTTAGACATTAATGGCTGTATATTGAGTTATTTTGAGGGAAGAATAAATTTACACTGTTATATAAGCTGCACACAGACTACTTTTCATTGTGTCAAAGTGTCATTTTGTCAGTGTTGTCCCATGAAAAGATATACTTAAATATCTGCAGAAATGTGAGGGGTGTACTCACTTTTGTGATACACTGTATCTTTGGCTGAACTAAATGATTCAATCAAACATTTTCCATACAAATGGACTGACAGAGTAAACAGCCCACATTCAGTCCCACTTAATTTTACATCCCGTAAGAATATAGGTGGAAATGCACACGAAAATTGGGCACTTTTAAGACTTCTGCCATTTATCATGGGATCTAGGATACCTCACAATGAGCCAGGTTGGCTGCTGATCATGGACTTAAAAGACATTGTGGAGGTTGTCGTGTCCCCAGTCCATACTGAGGAATCCATCTGGTACTTGGACTCCAAAATATCGGAACACCGCCATAGGTTTATTGAAGTCTTTTCTCAGAACCAACTGATTCCGAAGCACCACTTCCTTGAGCACTACCCACTTTTGATGAAAGCCTTTGGTCCTCTAGTTGCATTGTGGACAATTCGATTTGAAGCAAAGCATAGCTTCTTTAAACGAGTTATAAGGCATCTATGCAATTTTAAGAATGTATTGTTGTCCCTCTCAACAAAACACCAAATGATGATCTCCTATCACTTCCACAATGCAAGTACACTAAAACCAGCCTTGTGTGTTTCTAAAATATCTTCTGTGCCACTGGATGCATTACATGAAGACATCAAGGAAGCCATACTTCGGAAACATCCAAGCCAAACCTGCACACAGTTGTCAAATTGTGTATATTCTCACGGAACCAATTATACAGTTGGAATGATTTTGGTTTATGGTTCCACAGCAGGACTACCCGATTTTATTGAGATTATTCAGGTCGTAATTCTTCAGGAGACTCTCAGTTTCATAGTGAAAGCTCAGAATGCTTGGTACATAGAACACCTGCGGTCATTTCAGTTGGAGGACACAGGAAAAGTACTACTTGTTGAGATAAAGGAACTTGCTGACGTGTACCCGTTGGTTTCATACAGGGTGCAAGGAAGACGCATGATTACCCTGAAGCGACACATTTGCATCGCTGAGTAGGTAAGTAATCATGTTAGAGAGGATCTGTAAATGTTAGGGGTGCACAATATTATAGGAATCATGTTGCTCAAATAATTCTCAAAAAAAAAAAATCATCAGACAGATTTGTTCATTCCTAGTAAATATCTCAGCTTGATCTATCACTGTGTTCGCTGCCAATGAAAAACATTAAGGTAGCATGGTCAGTTAATTTGTTTATAGAATTTGATATTTTATCAGTGTCTTTTTCTTATGTGAATTGTAACCTAGAAAGGATTTTTAATAACCAGTCAGTAGGTAATTTATACGTTAATGTTTTAATGGTCAAAATGAATTAGCAATACACAAACATTAAAACTGCACTGTGTAAGATTTTTTTTGTTGTTAAAACCAATTGACTGTGGTGTTATTGAGTTAGGAGGGGAAAAGCATCTTACACACAAACTCAGAAAGGTCTGGCTTGTTGTTATGTCACAAATTATCTCAGAATCAACATTATACTAATGAAACTCATAGTGCTTTACTTTCATTGTATAGTATTAACAAGTTACTGCATTTTTATGGTTTATAGATCATATGCTAGAAGTATATAATTTTTTTGCCACTGTCTTTTAGGCTCCTGAGAACCATTTCCAAAATGTCACAGCCAGCAAAATTGAGGGTAATACTTGAGGACCACGACATCCGGAAATTAACTCTCCCTTCAGGAATCCCACCTACAGTCGAAAACCTCAAGTCCAAGGTCCAAGAGGCATTTGGTGTGCAAGGAGAATTTGCCCCATTCAGTATACGGACAGTGATTTTGATGGACAGTTCTTTACCTTATCTTCAACCGATGTCATTTAAGACAAAGACACTATTAAAGTCATCTACCTAGCAGCTCCTGTGTATCCACCTTCGTGCTCTGACAGCGATGCCTCTGAAATTGTCACCCTGACCCTTTATGAAGACACTGCATGTTCATCAAACGGCTCCTCTGCAGACGCAGTTTTGTTGACCCCGGATAGAAGTTCAGAAAGGTCTCTCCCTTGGCCATCAGAGTTCCCCATTCCTCGATTCGCCTACAACACCGAGCTCATTCTGGAAAAGGCCAAAACAAACTATATCAAGGACGGCAGACTCCTCAATGCACCAAGAATTAAAACAGATATTCTTGAGAAATTAGCGGAAACAATCTACCAGTATGTAGCCTATCCATCCAGTGCACATATTTGTGCTGTAGCAGAGGCCCTCATCAAGAAGCATCCCTGCCTGAAAGAGCCTGGCTCTGCATCAGGCATCTATGGCTGGCAGACACGATTGAAATATAAGATGGGAAATTACATTGGTACATTGGTTGTCCAGAGCTTAATGTAAATGCACTCAAGCACAAGCATCCAGATGATTCAGCTCCAGCAAAAAATGTGAAGAAACCGAAGAAAGCCGAGGTTAACTACCTTCCTCCTTACCCAACAGGAGAGACAAAGGAATCTCTAGAAGAAGTAAGGATTGAATTGATCCAAGAAGTAAAAAAGAGAGACAATGGAAAGATCATAAGTGAAAAAATGGCCAAAACATTTTCACTACACAGGGAGGAAATTGTCACTCAGTGTCCATTGATTGCAGACTTTCTGGAAAGATGGCCAGCTCTGTTTACATTAGCTCAGGTAAGTGAAGTTAGCTTTAAAATTATTTAATTATTTGTTTAAAACTGAACTGGCATTTTAACTGTATGTTTTGATCCATTGGCGATTTAGTTATATTTGACTGTCTAGAGGCAGCACATTCAGATTTTTTCCTGTTCATTTACAGATCAAAGAGGAGTTCCAGCGCATAACTACTTTGCATCTGGAGTCAAGATTCATGTTACTCCTTGACCAGTATACACCAAAACTGCTCTCTATCTTCACTGCCAAGGGAGGAGCAGCAGGACGACAGATGCGAGCCATAATGAATTGTTTTTGCACAAGGTATTTGAACACTACACTTACAAAAAAAGTTGGGTTTTTTTTGCGGTGCTTTTGAAGAACCACCTTTGGTTCCCTAAAACTTAAAGATGTGTGCTTTTTAGTTTGAAGAACCCCCAAACCTTCAAATTATGTTAAAAGTTATTGGTAGACCCTTTAAGTTGGTAAAGAACCCTTACATTTTGTAAAGATTCTTTAAACCTTTAACATGTTCTTCACACACCAATCTTTTTTTTATTTTTTTATTCAAACACAGGTATTCAGGGTAGTGGTTCTCAAACTGGTCCTCAGGGACTGTCTGGGTGAAAATTGTTTCTACTTATGGCTTTGCTCTTTTTTTTTTCCTGATTAAACAAATGTTTTCCATTTGTCTAGGGAGGAAGCAGTATTGAGAAAAGAAGAGAAGTCATCATTCGCTGCTTGATGGAGTATGTGGGGGAACATGGACTTTTCACAGAATGTTTTGTAAGTAAAATCTGTAGAATATTTTTTATCAATGCACTGATATAATTGTTTGGGCTGATATTGATAATACGTATTACACATTACTTACAACACTGTTCTTCTTTGTGTTGTGCTGTGGTGTGCTTGATAGAACAGTGAATTAAACCGCAGTCTTCCATCCAGGGGTAGTTCTGTACTGTATACTGTGTTCCATATATGTGATATATATGTTGTTGTCGTATTTCATATCTTTTTCATATCTAAAGCTTGGACATTTTCTACATAATTTATTTAGAAAGGTATTATTTAGTATTGTATCTATCACATCTACCTTCATTTTCCTGTAACCATGAACCTGGCATGAACGCTAACCATATCCCCAAACCAAAATCTTCAGCCTGGTCCTAATATCTCACCCTATCCCAAACTATTATCAATAACCCTATTGAGAACAACAGATGTTTTTTTCCTATTTATTGGCAAATATTTGGTTTGCAATCCTATTTTTTGAAACGAATGGTGTTTTCACATCTGAATGTCCAGACCAAAGTGGAAACAATGTTTGTGGTTTTGTTACATTGTGGACATTTGATTAATTTTGGTTTCCCACTGCAGTTTAGTGCGCGCACTTGAGAACATTGCTATGTCCTGTTGTTGTCACCTGTGTAGGCTCCATCTCCCTTTACTCAACATTGATTGGAACACTGGTTCTTTTTCTGTTCTTTAATGGGTGACAATAGTCAACCTCAACTTCCTGTTATTGGTGTGTTCATGCTGCAAATGAACTGAACCATGGTTCACAAAATTTTCATCCTTTGGTCCGGACCAAAAATACCCTCACAACAGTGGAATAGACATACGTGTCTTATAAAAAGGTCTTTTCCAACCTGATATTGAGCTGTATGTCTAAAAGCGCAGACTTCACCAAGTTCTGTGACAAAATTCTGGTAGTTACCAACTGTGTTATATGTGCTGTGTATTTTTAATAGGATGTGGACAGAGCTGAGAAAGCATCTGACTTTTCACAGCATATGATGAACATCTTCATTGTGAAGAAAGAGGGAGCAACAGAGGATGATGATTACGAAGACATTGGCATTGTCCTTGAAGGTCAAGAGGTACTAGCTGGTCTCAGAAATGTCTCGCAGGCATGTGCTGCTCTTCTGGGGTTCATATATGGCTTGAATTTGCAGTACCCTAAACCACTGAGATATACTTTTGAAGTGTTTCAGAAGCTCTTTCTGAACCTTGATGGTCTGAAACTTTCTCCAAAGGTGTTGTCTCTAAAAAACCAGTTGTTAGCTTAACCCTTGTTGTCCTGTTCAGGGAAAACAAGTAGCCTTGAGAAATTCTGTGGAATTTCTAAACACCAGCTTTGCAAAATGGTTTTGAGTTTTTGAGACTTTTATTGTTCAAGTACTTGGTCAAGTACTACAGCTGTTAATGGAACTTGTATTAATGTTTTTTTGAATATTACTGCTCTATTCATGGCATGTAACAAATGTTCAGATATTTTGTATGTTGCTCTACTGTTTTTTGACTCAACTTGATCATTTATTTAAGTATATTTTACATGGCATAGATAGGTTCCATTTACTTAATAGAACAGAAAGTTAATTCAACTCAAAAAGATCCATGCAAACACTTGCCTTAATTTTTTTAAGTAATTTCAACACCTCATTTTTTACAGTGTATGTATTACAGTAATACACTAAAATGTCATGAAAATTCACTCTGATTCAACAATTTGATGATGCATCTACCTTAATTATTAAAAAGTATCAGTATCGATATCGGCGATACTGGCCCTGTATTTACTTGGTATCGGATCGATACCAAATTTTGCAGTATCGCACACCACCAGTAACAATGATTTCTGTGTGTTAGTCCTGTTTAATTTATATATTAGTATATTTAGATGTTATTTTATTACAAGTCAGCCTATATTAAGAATTAAAGTGTACACGTTAAAACTAAGCCTATAGCGCCACCTATCGACCACAAATAGTAACTCTGTGTGGTGAGCAGGAGGAAAAGTTCATCTCTTAATGGGGCTACATCTACTGCAGGCCACACCTCTCTAAGTGAGCTGAGAAAGAAGGTTTGGTCACTTGCACGGTAACCCAAGGAGTTCAGAGTTGTTTCCCACACAGTTAGTTGTGAAGTTGTTCCACTGAGATGTACCCACAAATTCATGGATCATTCTGCTCAGGGTCTCGTGTGAGGCAGCTGATGCTGATAAACGAGGTTTTTCAGGTGTGAAAGGTGTCCAGGTTACCCCGGTCTTTACTCTAATAGTAAACTGATCAAGTTTAAACCGCACGTTGGGATTTGGATTTAATCAGCAGTATTTGAGACTCTGGTTTTTAAGTCTATGATTTGACTGCATAAGGATCCAGTTTCATCACCCAGATGTGTCCTGTCTGCTGACCTTTAGTGCTCCACATCTGCACACCTCCAGAGATAAAGAAAGGAAGTGCTTCGCTCAGGCGCAACAACACATTTATAATCTATACACTGTATAGTAAGTATGTGGACACCTCTGCCTCATCTATCACTAACAGGTGCATAAAATGATAAGGTGAATGATGTGCTTTTAACATTGTACCAACAGTTTGGGGAATCCCCTTTCTCTTTCAGCATGATTACGCCCCTGAGCACTAAGCAAAGTTGTGTGCAAAGGAGCTCCAACTGCCCACACATAGCCACGTTTTTGGGATGAATTCAACCCGGACCTTACTGACTCGAAAAGCTTGCTCTCTCTCTACTTAGATGCATTTTACGTCATCCTATTCGCGTTCCCGAGAAGAGGGTTGTTCGAAATCCTAGATGCCTTAAAATGCCCACTAGTAAGATTTTGAGTAACAATTTTGTTGAAAAACGAGTGAGCATCCGATGCTTCCTTAGCACTGAAGGCAATCCCAAAACTTTCTTACAAAAAAAACAAATATGAGTTCTTTTCAAAGGTAAATAAATTATCATAAATTTTTTATCTGTATAAATGTGTACAAGTGTTTTTATTTGCAAGTTTGGGCTCGTCAGTGACAACTTAACCATTTTCGGTACACGGTGGTACACGTTAGTTGTGCTAGCGCTTTGTGCCACCTCATCCCATTGGTTTGAATGGCATGAGGCTAACTGTGTTAGCTTAGTAAGCGAAAACCGATGGAATCGCTGTCTAAGTAGCGTGTTCGAATAACCGGCCTTATAATTCAATGACTTATTAGAATCCTCTCTACTGAGGCAGCTGCCTGTGTAACACCCTCTATTGACTGTATGGGCACAAGGTCCCACAGACACACTCCAAAGTCTTGAAGACAGGCTTTACAGAAGAACTGAATGTTGTTAAAGCTACAAAGGACAGAGGGAGCAATCGAGCAATTCGACAAGCTCACGGTCAGGTGTCCCAATACTTTTGTCATTCATTCACCCGTCTATCCAAAACTCCATTCATACGATTGTTTATACTTGAAATAAGCCGTGAATTCATTCACTGATGAGGAGATTTAATCTTCTCAGAGTGAAAACTAACACACCTACCTGTAAGAAACAGGAGGAGGATCAGAACCTGCCTCATCACTGATACGTTCCTGAAGAACCAAAGAACTGGAGAAGTTTTACTGAACGTTCCACCTGAAATAAAGTGAAATAAAGAAGCAACATGAATAATCCCACTTTATAAAAGCTATAAATATAAGGAGGTGGTGACTGGTAGAGATTTACATTTACATTTACATTTACATTTTCAGCATTTAGCAGACGCTCTTATCCAGAGCGACTTACAGAAGTGCTTCTATAGTGAACGTTTTATTTCTCAAGTTTATAGCTATAGTGTTTTCCCTCTCGTTTCATCCTTGGTCTCTATTGTGGGTTGGATGCTTGTTGTTGAAGAGGAGGACCAATCTTGTGTGTGGACCTGGTCTTCAGCTGACCATCCTCTGCTTCACCTCTCCGACCATTCTTCTCCTAACTCTTTTTATTTCCAGCTACTCACCAAAATCTTCACTCAGTCTCCTCCTCCTCTGATTGTAACTTCCTTACTAAACCCTGATGATAAACCAATTCCTGCCTGGTCCTACCAGCATCATCATATTACATCTTTATTCAAGTCTAAGAGCACGTCATTATATCTCTAGATCAAATTTAACATCACCATTCAACATCCACGTACATGTTCATATATTTCCAAATCAAATCACCCCAGATGATCAAGCTGAAGTAAATTAACATCTAAATCATTTAGTAGATGTTTTTATCCAAAGTGACTTACGATTACGACTGAATGAAGTGCGAGCAAACTGATCATTGTAGGTTTTAAATATAAAGACGTTTAGAATTTGACGCCTACAACACACTCCACAAAAGCTCATTTCATAAAGCGCCTCATAAGCATTAAGCCTCATCAGGTGGAAGGTTTCCTAGATCACGACTTCTCTCTGTTTTCTCTCACCAGCTCTTTGATTGGCTCACTTGCATTTCTCTGTAGCCGTGATGCTGGAATATATAAAAGATTGAAGTTTGTACTGAAAGTTACCTGTATGTAGAAGAAGAGAAGAAGGACGTCTCGAGTCCTCAGAGGTTCTTCTGATCTTTGACCACTTTAGTTCCTCTTTCTCTAAATAAACGTCTTTTCCACATCATCACCCTTGCTCAGTGATGCTGATTGGACGGCACTGATGTCTATTTACATTTCTATCATCAGCCATTCAAATCAGCTAGTCGTGCTGCAGTGGCTCTTTACTCAGTTTGATTGTTATCAATGAGTCCAACCTCATCTCACCATTAAACCAAATTCAACATCATCATATTAACATCACATTCAAACCCAAGAACATCTCATTATATCACCAAATCAAATGTAACACTGCATTACACCTTCAAATCAAATCATCACATCACATCTCTAACTTACATCCAGCATCATCTCATCATTTGGGTGTAAAAGATGAAGTACATTTAAATTTTTAACGATCAGCAGATTAAGAAAGTGCAGCCGAACCCTGACGTTAATTAGGTAGGGTAATGAGTTACTCTGCTCGGCTGATTTGTTTAAACACTTTGCATTGTGGCTTTTTTTGCAGGGCAGAACATGATGGTTTAAGAACCACTGCTGGTACCTGAAGTGCTTCCACCCTTGAACAAAAATAAATAAAAGCATTTCTTAATCTCCAGACTTACCTTAGAGCTTTTCACTTGATTAAATTCAGCATTCAGCAATTTTTAATGAAACCAATAACCATTCCTGCAGTTATCTGGGCTCAAATGTATCTGGAATGTGTGTATCTCGTATCTTGGTCTGAAAATGTTGGGGTGCCACACACTGTCCACTTCTTGATGATTAAAAGGGATTATTGTACTCTTCCACAACACGATCTGCTCTGGCTTTCACTGACAGCGAATGTCAGGAGTCTGATTATTTCTGGGCAGAGGTGGGGACTCACACACAGCGACTTCAGACTCGACTCGGACTCGCTTCAAATGACTCCGACTCAACAAGAGTCTCTAGCATCAGCAGGTGTTAACATTAATGAAGCGTCGCTCCCTACTCCCTACACAGTCTGAAGTTCACTTCATTTGAACATTCTCGTTACCTTTGGATCAGAATCTCACTTAAAATGGTGGAATACCCTACGTAGTGCACTTCACAGGAACAACCGGGGTGAATGGAACGCTCCTACAGAATCGGTGCTAATGGTTGGAAGACGCTTTCTGAACCAATCAGAGCTTCTGATTGTAATTGTTAGTAAGAAATGCTGTTATTTGCATTTATTCGGTTTGCGTCACACAGATGACGTGGTAATGAAACGCTCGATCGGCTTTCTAACCACTTCCTGTTTTACTTCACCACCGGGAAAAGTTTGGAGGTTTTTAATTATAAGCACGTTTACAAAATAACGGATTCTGTTCCTAATGGGACGCACGCTTATAAATGTAATAGCATCTGGAAGAACAGAAGCTAAGGTAAGCAGCGGTTATGATTGTTTTTGCTGTGTTTGGGATTTTGGCCGCTGTGCCGTGATTTATCGAGCGCTTTTCTTCTGTAATGAAAACAAAACGTATCAGTTGAAGCTTTTAACTGGAACCTTCTTGTTACAGAAATTACATTCATTTACACAATGAGGAGGAAAGTAAAGACACGAAGTAAAACGGCTAAATACACTCGCTAATCTGTTGTTGTTTTTATCTGAACTTACAGATTATTTCTTTATTTCTACACTACATTTATAATATATGTTTTGTGTAGATTATATTGACTCCTGACTCGACTCGGACTCGTATTTTGTGACTTGTGAACATCTCTGTTTCTGCGAGCGTGAAAGCATGACATTTGCCACTCTTGGGCCCTTGAGCAAGGCCCTTCACCCTCAACTGCTTAGACCATTATCAGTAACAGTGCTGTAAGTTGCTTTGGATTTTTATTTCATCATAATGGGTGAAGATGTGGGAACTGATTATAAGTCACAATTATATCCATTCAAATCAGATCCACAACACAAAGTCAAGGGGTGCACATACTTTCTGAAACCACTGCAAGACTGAAGGAGCTGTGTGTCAACCCTGAACTTTATTTGCTAGGATAATGAGTACGTTGTATTGCTGATTTGTTTAAACACTTTGCATCATGACAGGGCAGAAAGGGAAGTGGTATGAGGATCACTGTGGGTACTTATTAAAGTGACTAAAATTAATATAATAAGTTCTAAACCATACTTCACTACATCTGAGGGTCATGAACCACATTTCTTAATCTCCAGACATCCTAGACCTCACCACTTAGCACTTAGCACAATGACATGGCTGAAGAGAACAAATGCTAAGAAAGAAGATGCTATGAAATATCAGACCTGATGATTAAGGAGGATTATACGTTGGTCATCGATCCACCATCTTTTGCTGATTGGTTAAAGTGGCTTCAGGTGCCTTTTGTTAGAGGCCTAGGTGTGAATTGAGGGGCAGGGCTAAGCTTAGTATAAAATTAAATCTCCTATCACTTCTCTATCACTAGGTTTTTTCTACTAATCTAAACTAACTTGGGTAAGTACTATCAGTCTCTGACATTGTTTAATCTATCAAACTTTTTCTCAGCATGTGCTACTCAAACATTCCTGTGCTTATATCTCACAGACCCTGCAGACATCAGAGGGCACATTATAGGAACAGCAACGCCAGCAACCTCATCTACCCCCATCTGTTGCAACAGTCTCAAACAGTGGTGGTAGGTGGGGTCTGGAACTGTCAATCAGCCGTCCAGAAAGCTGACTTTATCTCAGCTTTTGCACTTTCTCACAGCCTTGACTTCCTGGCACTGACTGAGACGTGGATCACCACCGAGAACTCAGCAACACCAGCAGCCTTATCCTCTGCCTACACCGTCCTCCTACCCTCAAACGAGGAAAACCTTCTCACCCTGCTCCTTGGCTTTCAGATGCACTGCGCAGCAACAGAAGAGAATTAAGGGCAGCTGAGAGAAAGTGGAGGAAATCTAAGCTCAGTGTTGATCTCCACTCCTACCACGCTCTGCTGTCCAGGTTCTCATCCGACGTGACTGCTGCAAAAACATCTTTCTACAAAGCCAAGCTTGAACAATCTGCTGCTGACCCACGTAAGCTTCATGCTATCAATCAATCCTTCTCTCCGACTGACCCACTTTCAACTGACCCTCAACCCACCAACACACTCACCAGCTTCACCCCACTCACCATGGATGAGGTTACACAGCTCCTCTCATCCAGCAATCCCACTACA
Source organism: Trichomycterus rosablanca (assembly GCF_030014385.1). Classification (NCBI taxonomy): domain Eukaryota; kingdom Metazoa; phylum Chordata; class Actinopteri; order Siluriformes; family Trichomycteridae; genus Trichomycterus; species Trichomycterus rosablanca. The sequence continues at coordinate 63,184,738 of NC_085989.1, forward strand.
TGCACACTTGACCCTATACCATCCACCATCCTCAAAGACCTCTCACAGGACCTAATCCCCTTCATCACACCCATCAACAACAACTCCCTGACATCAGGTGTTGTCCCTACTACTTTTAAGAAGGCTCAGGTCATTCCCCTTCTTAAGAAACCTACACTAGACACTACAGACATCAACAACTACAGACCTGTCTCACTCCTCTCTTCTCTATCCAAAATTCTTGAACGTGCTGTCTATAACCAACTATCTGCCTTTCTTACTCAGAATGATCTCCACGATCCGTACCAGTCTGGCTTCAAGGCAGCACATTCTACAGAAACAGCACTTGTAGCTGTTACTGAGAAGCTTCATGCAGCCAAAGCAGCCAAACTGTCATCTGTCCTTATTCTTCTTGACCTCTCTGCAGCCTTCGACACAGTGAATCACGGCATTCTCCTGTCCACTCTCTCCAACCGTGGAGTAACAGGTTCAGCATGGCAATGGATGGCCTCCTACCTGGAAGGGCGCTCCTACCAAGTGTCATGGAGGGGATCCATATCTACCCCATGCACTCTCTCAACCGGTGTTCCTCAGGGCTCTGTACTTGGCCCACTTCTCTTCTCTATCTACACCCGCTCTCTGGGTAAGGTCATAGCCTCCCATGGCTTCTCCTACCACTCCTATGCAGATGATACTCAGCTCGTTCTGTCATTTCCTCCTTCAGACACGCAAGTCTCAGCTCGCATCTCAGCATGTCTGCGAGATATCTCACAATGGATGTTGGCTCATTATCTAAAACTTAATCCCAGCAAGACAGAGATGTTGCTCATTCCTGGAGAACGGTCTCCAACCCAGGACCTAGTCATTTCTCTGGATGACTCCCAGATCAGACCATCTGATAAGGTAAGAAGTCTTGGTGTTGTCCTTGATAACCAGCTGACATTCTCTCCTCATGTAGCCAACATGACAAGATCATGCCGGTTCCTCCTGTACAACATCAGGAAGATTCGGCCATTTCTCTCCAGGGAAGCAACCCAGATTCTGGTGCAATCACTTGTAATCTCACGGTTGGACTACTGCAACTCCCTTCTGGCTGGAGCTCCCATGTCCACGATTAAACCCTTACAGCTCATTCAAAATGCAGCTGCCCGTCTGGTTTTTAACCAACCCAAACACTGCCACATCACCCCACTGCTGCCACATCATCACCCCACTGCTGCCACATCATCACCCCACTGCTGCCTCATCACTTCCTGTAGCTGCACGCATTCAGTTTAAAACACTGACGCTTGCCTACAAAGCCAAAAAAGGACCAGCCCCAAGCTACCTTCGTGGTCTAATCAAACCCCGCTCTGTACCACGCAACCTCCGAGCCACCAGTCTCGCTCGACTTGATCCTCCATCCAGGACTAAAGGAAGACAAGCATCAAGGCTGTTCACTGTTCTAGCGCCGAAGTGGTGGAATGAACTTCCTCTGTCTGTCCGAACATCTGAGTCTCTTGCTGTCTTTAAAAAACGATTAAAAACCTTCATCACCTTTTTACTAAACACTTAGGCTGACTTGTACTTATTTACTAACATTTTGTTCCATTCTTTTCCATTTCCAAAAAAAAAAAAAAAAAAAAAAAAAAAAAGCCACTTTGGTTCTAACAGGTTTTAGCAGATTTGTATCTTCAACTGTTGTTTACCTAAACTTGAGAAATGAAATGTTCACTATAGAAGCACTTCTGTAAGTCGCTCTGGATAAGAGCGTCTGCTAAATGCTGAAAATGTAAATGTAAGATGCAAACTCCTCATGCATAAATGTATAGGGTCTTTTTCTAATACACATCTATTTAAACTGATGTATTTACACTACTCACAAAAAGTTGGGGATATTTGAGTTCGGGATATTTCAGGATGAAATTTCAGGATGAAGCTAAAATGCACTCTGACCTTTACAGGTGAACTTAATGTGACCTTCTCTAAACTTTTGAATGTCCAGCTGTTCAATGTTTCAGGACTTTCTGCACAACTTGCTGTTCTCTAACAAGGAGCTTAACGGCAAAACTCACAACAGCTGTTTGATCCATGAATCCACCAATAAATTTCCTGCTTCAATTAGAATTGGTATTTAAACCGTCCTCCTCATCATGCTGTTCACATCTAGACATCATGAGACCAAGACGACACCTAACAATTGATCAACAGTATCTCGCCATTGTGAGGCTTCAAACAGGATGTTCTCAGACGGAAGTGGCTGCTGAGCTTAGAGTGTCACAGAGTGTCATCAGCAGGTTGCTACAGAGATACAGAGAGACTGGAAGAGTCACAGAAAGACATAGGAGTGGACGTCCTTTGGCCACATCCCACACTGATGACCGCTTCATTGTGAACAGTGCCCTGCGGAACCGGATGATGAATGCCACACGACTCCAGGCACATTTAAGGGAGGTGAGAGGCACCCAAGTGTCACGTCAGACCATTCGAGACCGTTTACATCAGCGTGGTCTGTGTGCTAGACGACCTGCAAGTGTACCTGACCACACCACCAGACACAGGCGTCATTTACGGGAGCATTTACGCTGGACGAGGGACCAGTGGGCCTCAGTGCTGTTCACCGATGAAAGTCGATTCACGCTGAGCAGAAATGACGGCCGCCAACGATGTTGGAGGCGTCAAGGAAAGCGCTATGCATCAGCCACTGTTGTCACCAGACGAGCCTTTGGTGGTGGTGGTGTTACAGTGTGGGCAGGTGTGTCTAGTCGATACAGAACTGTTCTACACTTTGTGACAAGCCCATACTACTTAAATAACATCATTAATCCAGTCATTGTGCCTCTGCATGAACAACACAGGCCTAATTTCATCTTCATGGACGACAATGCTCCAGCTCATCGAGGTGGCATCATTAGGGAACGGCTGCTGGAGACCGGGGTACCTCAAATGGAGTGGCCTGCACTTTCTCCAGACCCGAATCCCATAGAAAACCTCTGGGATCAGCTGAGTCGCCGTGTAGAGGCTCGTAACTCTGTACCCCAGAACCTCAATGACCTAAGGGCCGCCCTTCAAGAAGAGTGGGATGCCACGCCTCAGCAGACAATAAGTCGACTTGTGAACAGCATGAGACGTCGTTGTCAAGCTGTAATTGATCCAGTGTGGGCACAAGTTATTGAGACATTGAGATGTTTTGTTGGGGTATACCCACCACTGCTGTTGGCTTTTGTTTCAATCAATAGTTTGAGATGAGGAAATCACCACTGCATGCTTCTACTTAAATGAAATAAACAGGGTACAAGGAGCAGATACATTTATGTAGCAGGATTTTGTTGGTCCCCAGGTAATAATATATCAGCCTGTTTTACCTTCAACACCAACTTGTTCTACTCTCTATACAGTGTACATTATCATTCCAAAAGTGTGTGTAATTATTGACTAGGTAAAGGAAGTTGATGGAAGTTGCATCACATGGGTGAGCAATCTGAATAAAATAAAATGCTCGTAGTAAAGAATGTTCGTGATGTTCGTCGGCGCGCACGCGTTTCTATGAGCACCAGCCAAACCCAGCTGTGGTAACAACTGGGCCGGATTTGGCTACATTGATTCTGGCCGATTCTGACACTCGGCCGACTGTGCCGATAGAAAAGTGGGAACTGGGCCAGATGATTGTGCTAGCTGGGAGGTGGTTGAGGACCAGTCTTGGAGTGTCATACGGGCTACATTGGTGCTGTGAAGCTCTTGGATGATCTCCATGCTGATCTGGACTGGTTTTGCTGCCTGTGAGGAGACGGGTCCTCAGTGTGGATGGACCGATACGCTCTCTGATTTACCCAATCAGCATTCAGAATGGTAAGTGTTTGACTGTTGATTGCTTTTACTTGTTTACCGTGTAATGATGAGTCTCACATAAGCCAGGGAGAGGTTAGCATGTTTTGGGGAAGTCATTACAGGTTGACAGTGCTGTGCAGTGCTGGTACATGTGTAATGGAGGATATTCAGGTCCCAGTACACGCTCCAGTAGTTAGTGGGAGAGGGAATTCTCTTTAGCACTTTCACATTGCTGCAGGCCTAAGGTCAATAGCAGGGGTACCCAATACATCGATCGTGATCTACCAGTTCATGGCACAGTGCATGCTGGTAGATCGTGCCTCATTCAAACAGACAAACGTGATGGACATGAAATGTGGCCACTGTTTTCTTAATTCGCGGTTTGCCTCCACCTAGTGGACATCTTAAGAAATGCAGTTTATTACAGGTAAGAACGAACTGGTGCATGTACTGTATACTCCCCCATGTCTGCGTGGCTTTTCTTGGGTTTGAAAACATGCCAATAGGTGTAATTGCAGCTAGAAATTGCACCTGTATGTGTGTGTGAGTAAATAAATGAGTGTGTGATGCTTTGCGATGGTTTGACGCGCCCTGTCCAGGGTTTGTGACACTGGACCCACTGGACCCACCCTCGCCCTGTAATGCTGAATATCAATAAAGGAACTGTTGACTGAGATAGTAGATCTCAAGCCACAAAAGTATTGGCACCCCTGGTCAATAGTATGTCGACTCTGAACACCGCCTTACAGCCTAGTGATGTGTTTAGTGAAATGACCGGTGTATTTAAATGTATTAGTCAGGAACTAGCAGAAAGCATTGTTACTCACCTTAGTCCAACAAGTTTTAACAGGTCACAAGTTCAAGTCGTTTGTACCTGACAAAGTTGGGACCTTGAGGCTACAGGTAGCACTTTTCCACCAAAAGAACTTGGGTGTTTTGTAGAGAACCGACTCGCGTTTCCACCAGTTTTTGGGAACCAAACACATCATCAACAGTGGGCGTTATACCACGAAAGTTAAGTGTAGTAACATGATGGTGGAGCGTGTAGATTAACTGTGGGGATTTGTGCTGTTGCTACAGAAAAAAACGAACATCACGAACGTTCTTTACTACCAGCATTTTATTTTATTCAGATTGCTCACCCATGTGATGCAACTTCCATCAACTTCCTTTACCTAGTCAATAATTACACACACTTTTGGAATGATAATGTACACTGTATAGAGAGTAGAACAAGTTGGTGTTGGAGGTAAAACAGGCTGATATATTATTACCTGGGGACCAACAAACTCCTGCTACATTAATGTATCTGCTCCTTTTACCCCCTCCATTATTGTATCAGCCTCAGCTATCCTGTTTATTACAGGGAACAGTGGTAGCTCAGTGGTTCAGGTCATAATAAATATATAAATACACCAGTTCAAATAGATGTGTATTAGAAAAAGGCCCTATACATTTATGTGCATGTTCTCCCTGTGTGTGTATATGATTTAATACATGTATGTGTGATTAAGCAATAATTATATATAATCTCAGAATTTATTTAAACAATTAATAATAGAAACTGTTATATAGGGTGTAAGCAGTTCTCTTCCAGAACCAGAAGGGGGCAGCAGTACTTCAGCAGTACCACATTACGAGTGGTTCTAGATGGACAAAAGTATTGGGACACCGCTTTTATTGTCTAATTCACGTGTTCCAGCCAAAACTATTACTAACAGCTATAAAACATCAATTATATAAGGGAAATGATGTGATTCCAACTGAGCAGCAACAGTTTAGGGAAGATTTTTCTTTCTGTCCAACCAGCTCATCTTGTGTATTGTGTCCAAATACGTTTGGCCATACACGTGTGATCATTGTATTTTTGATGACTATACAAAATGGACAGTAAAATTAAGGTAAGGTTTGGATTTGCAGATATTTTACTATTATGCTAAGCTGTGTTGTGCTCAAACCTATATACTGATCAGCCATAACATTAAAACCACCTCCTTGTTTCTACATTCACTGTCCATTTTATCAGCTCCACTTACCATATAGAAGCACTTTGTAGTTCTACAATTACTGACTGTAGTCCATCTGTTTCTCTACATGCTTTGTTACCCCCCTTTCACTCTGTTCTTCAATGGTCAGGACCCCCACAGGACCACCACAGAGCAGGTATTATTTAGGTGGTGGATGATTCTCAGCACTGCAGTGACACTGACATGGTGGTGGTGTGTTAGTGTGTGTTGTGCTGGTATGAGTGGATCAGACACAGCAGCGGCAGGTCAGTAAAGTTTGAGATAGAAATGAGCTACAGGGTGAAACTCTCACAAACACGAGATGCAAATTTACTGAGAGAAACTAAACTGAAATGTACAGAAACACTCACCAAACCCATTTACATACTGCAGCAGAGACGAGAGAGATTATAACTCAGTTACAATAAAAACCTAAACAAAACAAATGTGTAATTACTTGATGGGTCCAAATATTTTATTTCATAAGTACACAAAGAAGCACAATCATGGACTGTTCCTTTCTAGATGTCCTGTTCCTTTCTATAATTTTAAAGACGTTGAGTTTCGAGGTATTTTTCTCCATAAGGATGTTTGGGGAACCTGTTAATGCGTCCATGGTCCCGTGGAGCTGCAGATATTTTAGTCTCATGTAAAATAATGAGGTTGTTTTTGACACTTAAACACTGAAAATAACACAAATATAATATAAACACTGAAATACAATTACTAACAGTTACACATCAATAAAAATACAATAAAAGCTGCACTTTAGTTTTACTTCTTTATTGTTTCCTGACGCTTCTTAATGGTGGAGATGCTCGATGTTGGAATACCGTATTCCCTTCAGCACCAGCGCATTAACATGAGAAGTGATAAAACCGCTTCTGCGCCGCTGTGCCGTTATTTCCTATGAAGTGTGACGGCGGTGCACAAAACTCACCGTGACTTACTGTAGTAAAACAGCGAGTGAGGAATGTGATTAGTGGAGGAACTTATGAGCAGTAATAATGAAGAGAAGTTTAGTGCTCCTGTCTCCTTCTTTTACTACATTAAACCACGTTAAGCTTTATTTTCAACCAGAAGCGTTTTAGACTCTGGGAGAAGCAGATTCTGATTCTCACCATTTCTCAGAAGCTGGAGCTGTAACACAAGTTTACAAGTGAAACAGGGAGGAGAATCCAGATAAACACAGATACATGTGGAGCTGTAACCCTGGATCTGACGCTTATTCCACACTGATGCAGATTTAGATCAGATTCACACGCTGATCAGGTTTTACTGATCAAGCCGAGCGCTGAGCAGTTCATTTTTCAAGGCTGAACACTCAAATTTAAGGAAAAAGTCGAGTTTAAGGGAACAAATTTCTCCCCGAAGGGAAAGGGAGTTTCAAAGATTTCGAGTTTAGGGGACGTCGACTTTCAAGGTACCTCTGTATATGTGCTATATGTGAGCACTGAAACACTAGCTGGGCTGGATGCAGTAAAGAAATGGTTCCTAAAGTACCCAGTTAAAAATAAACTGAAAGCCATTTTACTACAATTATTAGAAGTTAATCATAATAAAATAATTTAGGTTTTAATCAGGGGTTCAGAGATGGGTAGGATGTTTGCGCCTTTTTAAGCCAATATTTTATGGCACATAATGCCAAGTTCTCACGACACGACTTTCCAAGTCGTCGGGTCGCTGTACAGTTCACACTACACGACTGATGGGTGATAGGGGGTCACACACTACACCATCTATCACCAACTGGAATCACAGGCGAGCTTCTCTGCTCTCCCAAACTACGTTCTGTCACGAAAACACACATGAGAAGTGACGAGGGGTTTAATGTTGCTGATTTGCAGCATAAAACAAAGAGGGAAAATAAATGAATCTGAGTGGATTTGGCAACATGAGCAGTATGGATTGTTCTATATTGAGTTGGAGGTTAATAAATATTGTTTGCAATGCAGCGTGGGTGTTTCGTAGAGAACGATCAGGTCAGAAATACTGTAAAACTTGTGTGTGTGCTGATGTATTCTGATATAAACTATATTACGCCCCTGTACCACCTGTTTACACTCCTCCCCTGCGTTTCCCCTCACACCGTATCCTGCGTTCTCATTGGCTGTTTGACACAGCACTCATTGCCAGTCGGGCAAGTCAGATCCAGATATCTGACATGCTAGATATCTATCTTCGGTTGCTTGGTGGGCCGCTTGGATCGAGTTGTTGAGTAGTTCACACATAGCGATTGAGAGCCGAGTTTCAATCGCCGAGCGAACGCCGAGTTGCTCCCAAGCCGGCAAATCTAGCGCCGACCAGTCACCGAGCGAAAATCAGGGCAAAAGTCGTGTAGTGTGAACCAGATATAAGAGGGTCCGGCAGCCTGAGACTGTATTGATAAAATCCCCTCATACCTGGTTCACACTACACAATTTTGTCGCCAACTGGTCGCTGATAGATGTGGCAGCTCGGCTCCGTCGAGACCAAATCCTGTAGTGTGAACGGCACTGCGAGTGGCAGCGAGTGCTCTGTGGAACTACAGCCAATGAGAATGCAGGATACGGGGTTAAAACGTAATACAGGGGTGTAATATAGTTTCTATCAGAATACATCAGCACACACACAAGCTTTACAGTATCTGTGACCTTATCGTCCACGCCAGGCGGTTGGAGCTCGCTGATTGGCTGTAAGGTGTGTAATGTGGTAACACAGAGAGGCGAGTGAAAAGCCACACTGGCTAGCGTTAGCTGTGAGCTAACAAGCAGAAACTGAATAATGGCTCGTCTTTTAATTTTTCAAAATCAACATTTTTTATCAGTTCAAGCGGAAATGAACACGAGCGCGTGCATGCGCGGACATGTACTTATTTACTAAATATATCTTCAGTGTAAATCGAGCACAAGTGTTGAGAAAAAGGAGCAAACAGTAATAATAACGTTACACCCAATCCGCTGTTCTGACTCGTGTCTGCCATAGATTTTCCTGCCTATGTAAGAACTATTTTTTCCTAAATAAAAGCGCTATATTAAGAAAAAAGAACGTCTCACCTGTCGTGTAATGTGAATTATAAAATATATTGTCTGGCCCTTTAAGAATGTTAAGTGCACTATAGGGCGTAGGGAGCGAGTGTGTAGGGAAGAGATCGGATTTGTACCGTTTCCGTGCTCGTGTTTTGCACTGAGCTTGTGTGACATGTAAAGTAGCGTTCTCGTTAACCACTCAAATGTTTGGACTTTGAATTATTTTAACATTATTTTACATCACCGTCATCGCAGCATGAACATTTACATTCATATTTTTGGTTACGGTATAGAACTTAATTCTGGATTACAGGCAGAACTAATCGTACACATTCATACACTGTTAAGAAATATCTGTAACTATAAACTAAGCAGTTAACTTTTGAAATATATTGAAGTGTGTAGCTGTTTTGTGTGGGCAGAGAGAGATTACAATGCCAAAATGTTATGTGTTAATGTTTGTGTTAAAGTGTAATTATAATAAAACATTGAAATATTGTAATTACACTCAAGTGTGTACACTGTAAAGTTTGTATACCGTATACCGCGGTATTTCCTGAAGACGTTATGACGGTATGAAAATCGGCAATACTGCCCAACCCTAGTGGGTTGATTGATTTTTTTTAAACCATTTCATATTTTTAAACATAACAAGCACTCCAGCCCTCTCTAGATGCAGTGTCTCTTATAAAAACAGAAACAGTCAGGGGTAACACAAAAAAGTCTGAAGACTTATTTCCATTGTGGTCCCTCATACGTAAATAAATCCAATAATAAGCAGCACAGCAAGCTTGACATCATAATACAAATCAGTAAAACATAACAACACAATACATTCATTTAAATTCATAAACATTATTAAAACTTTTTTAATTAGCAAAAAAATTTCCCCTTTCATGTAACCATTCCTTAACGACCGGTCAAAACCCTCGCAAACTGTCAAACATTTTAAAATGTCCTGGCAAACGGTTCCACAAAGATACTGCTACAAACCTAAAAGAATCCCTACCCACCAGAGATGGGGACTCGAGTCCGAGTCGCACGTGAGTCGCACACACAGCGACTTCAGATTCGACTCGGACTCGACTCGTGTACAACAAAAGTCAAGTCAAGTCAACTTTATTTATAAAGCGCTTTTTACAATAGACATTGTCTCAAAGCAACTTTACAAAATCCGTTTTTTTTTTCTGTCAAAGCCGTACGTGATTGGTCAAGATGCGTGGTGGCGTTTGTGTGTTTACACTGAGCAGGAGGGGAGGGGTCACACACACACACACAGAGAGAGAGAGAGAGAGAGAGAGAGAGAGAGAGAGAGAGAGACAGCGTGCACACGAACAGGAGAGAGAGAGAGAGAGAGAGAGAGACAGCGTGCACACGAACAGGAGAGAGAGAGAGAGAGAGAGAGAGAGAGAGAGAGAGAGACAGCGTGCACACGAACAGGAGAGAGAGAGAGAGAGAGAGAGAGAGAGAGAGAGACAGCGTGCACACGAACAGGAGAGAGAGAGAGAGAGAGAGAGAGAGAGAGAGAGAGAGAGAGAGAGAGACAGCGTGCACACGAACAGGAGAGAGAGAGAGAGAGAGAGAGGTCTCTGCATCTCCTCCAACTGAATGACATACTCGTCACAGCTAGAGAGAGAGAGAGAGAGAGAGAGAGAGAGAGAGAGAGAGACAGAGAGTGAAGACATGTATAAGATGAGCTCCTGATTTTATTTAGTATTTTTGTTTCTGGAGTGAGATAAATTAGTAAAACAGTTAATATCTACAATAATCTTAAATGTAATATTAAAGATAAGTCTTTTTTTTTTTTTTTTTTTTTTTTTAAATAACTTGATTAGGCAAAACCTGATAAAATAATAACATATCTGGACAGAATCTTACCAAAAACAAGGCAACTTCAAAAGAAAAGAAGAAGAAGGAGAAAAGATAACACAAAGAAGAAGAAAATAAGGTACAGAGGATTTAACATGTATTAGGAAGAGGAGGAAAAAGAAAAGTAGAAACAAAGGCATATAAACAGGAATAAGGACGACATTTCCACAAAACCTGGACAAATCTGCTCTGCTTCTGCACACTGATGGTAGGAAATCTAAGCACACAGTCCTAAACTGCACACCCACATACCCTCTACAAAAAAGGATTAGAAAACAGAAGATAAGACAGCTATAATTTATTTTCTAAAGGCTTACTGTGCTAATTGTTTATTAAATTGCTATTGTTTTGCTGAATGTGACAGTTAATGACAGTTAAACTGCCAGTATCATTCAAATATTGATACCTTTTAAAATGGCCAATGAGGAGACAGTAACAGTAGCAGCAGTAGCAGTGAAGCCCCGCCTCTTTGAGTTTCCTCAGGAGGTTCAGACAGAGAATAGCAGACAGCAGTACAAGATCAAAACTCAGAAAGAAAACCCAGATACTCTGTTTAAAGACTGTGGTCTAAATAAAGACAACCTACTCTTCTACACAAACCACACCGAAGACTGGCACTCTGCCCTCTGTTCTCATTTTAAACATGTCACTAAACGTGGTATTTGTAAGGGACGTCAAATTTATGTATTTGAAGACTGTGATAAAAATGCAGAACACAGATTTTTAACTATAAACCTGTACCAGACAGGGACTGTCATGATTCAAGGTAGTGAACATGCACTGGGAAAATTCGCAGATGTTTTTCCATCAATCAGAAGCTTGTGTCTCAGGGACAGTCTGAACCCCTCCTCTGAATTACATACCACTGAGAGAGACACAGAGTCAGGTAAAAAACCCTGCACCATCCCTCCACCGAGCCCACACCTCAGCACCACTGTGACCCAACTCAGAGACAATCTAGCTCTGTTAGAGACCGAGCTGATAGAACTCAAAGAACACTTTTTTAATCACAACATCCCCAACCCAGACACCGAGCTCAGAGACCAGATCAACCAAATTAAAAACCAGCTAAAAGTGACTGTACAGGATCTGAAAGGAGAGATTAAGAACCTACACCAGGACAGGGAAAAACTACAAAATGAGCTGAAGGAATATAAAGAGAAAGCAGAAAAAGAACAAATAAATATTAAAGCAGAGCTGTCCAGAGAGATCTCGAACCTCAGACAGGAGCTGCACAACAGAGACTCCATTAAAAGGACTTCCCCTGGGCCTTTGTCACAATCTATCCTCGGACCCTCATCGCAGTCCGCCCCTGAGCCCTCACCTCAGCCCACTCCTGGGCCCTCAACACTGCCCAATGCCAAGACCTCATCTCAGCCCACCCACTGGCCCTTATCACAGCCCAACCCTGGGCCTTCAACGATGCCCATCGGCAAGCCCTCATCTCAGTCTACCCCTAGGCCCCTAATGCCGTCCACCCAACCCTCATCACAGCCCACCCCCGGGCCCTTATCACAGCCCACCCCTGGGCCCTCAACGCTACCCACCGCCAAGCCCTCATCCGTGCCCACCCCCGGACACTCACAAGAAATGCCCACATCCCCACAACACCAGCAGAATATCCAGCCAGGAACTCACACAAACACAGAAGTCGTCATACTAATTGATTCAAATGGCAAATTCTTACAGGAGAAAAAGCTCTTCCCAGGATACACAACATCAAAAATTTGGTGTCCAAGAATAAAAGATGTACACCAAATCTTCCACAAAAATGCCCTAATTCAGCCCAGTTATATAATCATTCACACAGGCACAAACGATTTAAGAATAGAACAGGAACGTGTTGGAGCCTTGATGTGCAGAGCTGCAGAAAGAGCTGCAGAGACCTTCCCCAACACTAAAATCATCATATCAACCCTCCTACCACGCAAAGACTTCCACCCTGACACCATACAGAAAGTAAATTCCTACATCTCCAGAGGATGTGCTCTCATTCCTAATGTACACCTCGCTCATCACACCAATATTACACCCCATCACCTATACGACCATGTGCACCTGAACAAAAACAGTGTTAAAGAATTCGCCAGAACACTAAAGGATGCAGCACTGGGCAGACACACACCTACTCACACAGCGGACCAACAGAGAGGACAACTCCCAAAGCTACAACGACAAACCTACAGCTACAGCATACCCATCAGACGACCACCAACACAACCGCTTTTTAAAAAAACTCAAATGGGACACAACTTAAAAAAACAAAGCATACCTCAACCTACTCAGCGCTCTCACCTGACCAGACCGGCACCAGGCAAATTACCATCACTTCAGCCTGGACTACTGACAACTCCACCAGCTCACCGGCACCAACCAAAGCATTCAGAACCAGCAACACCACTCCACCTCACCCGGACTGAACAAACACATCTCAGCTATGCTCAAGCACTCATAGGACCACAACACACTGACGAAATGGGTGAGATCAAACAATTACTGCAGTACATTTGCAACAAACTGGTTTAAAAAAAAAAACTGCCCTTTATGTATATATGATTGTTTGACTGATTTGTCTCATTCTGAAATGAAATAATTATAAATGACTTCACTCACCATCACCACGTGGAATATCCAGGGGCTAAATTCCTCAGCCTTTGGTATAAAAAGTTTACACCCTGAATTACACAAACAGATAAAACACCTTGACATCATCATTCTACAAGAGACATGGTGTAGGGCTGATACGGTCACTTACTGTCCTCAAAACTACAGGGAAATTCTAATACCCTCCCAAAAACTGAGCACAGTGCACCAGGGCAGAGACTCTGGGGGGCTCATCATCTGGTATAAATCAAACCTACATAATTTCATAGACACAATAAAACAAGCAAAATACCACATCTGGCTTAAATTAAACAAATCTATATTATCATCACAGAGGGACTTATTCCTTTGTGCCATTTACATCCCTCCTTCAGAGTCTCCATACTACTCAAATGATATATTTACAGAACTAGAGAGAGAGACGAGCCATTTCCAGGCCCAGGGAAATGTGCTCATCTGTGGAGACCTGAATGCAAGAACAGGAACACAATCAGACACTTTAAAAACACACGGAGATCACTTTATTAAGAATAATATGTTCCTTAATAATCATTCCTCTTCCATTTACAGGAATAACTATGACATTGGGATAAACAAAAACGGAAAAGACCTCCTGCAGCTCTGTCGAAGTCTGGGTCTGTACATTGTCAATGGTAGGATACGAGGGGACTCTTTAGGAAGATACACGTATTGCTCATCTCTTGGGAACAGTACAGTAGATTATATGGTAACAGATTTAGACCCTTTCTCTCTCAGTGCATTCACTGTCAAACCACTAACCCCTCTGTCTGATCACAGCCAAATTACTGTGTTCATTAAAAAGACAGAAACTAACCCCACCACACACACACGGCCCAGTAAGCTGTACAACATCCCCAGATCCTACAGATGGGCCGAGAACAGCGCAGAAGAGTTCCAGAAAGCAATCATCAGCCACCAAACTCAAACACTCTTAGATAGCTTTCTGGACACTGCGTACACTCACAGTAAAGAAGGAGTAAATCAGGCAGTCCAAAATATTAACCTAATCTTTAGAAGAACAGCAGAGAAGGCAAAACTAAAACTTAGATCTACACTAAAACCCAAATTAACAAAAGATGACAGCTGGTTTGATAAAGACTGTCAACATTTACGAACAGAACTCAGAACATTATCAAATCAAAAACACAGAGACCCAAACAACACTAACATACGACTTCTTTACTGTGAAAAGCTTCGACAATATAAACGTACACTCAGAACCAAAAAAGCACAACACACAAACAAACAACTGACACTAATTGAGGAGTCAATCAACACACATCAATTTTGGGACAACTGGAACAAACTAAATAAAAGAGAATTAGAGGAATTAGCCATTCAGGATGGGGATATATGGACAACCCATTTCCAATCACTATTTAAAAACATAAAATTCAACACAAATTCAGAACAAAATGACATCAATAGAAGACTTATAGAACTTGAATTGGCTATCAAAGATAATCAAAACCCTTTAGACTCCTCCATTACTGAGCAGGAACTCCTTAATAAAATAAATAAATTAAAACCAAAGAAATCATCAGGACCTGATGGAATCCTGAATGAAATGATTAAACACAGCAGCTCCAAATTTCGATTGGCCATTTTAAAACTCTTTAACCTGGTTCTGAGTGTAGGTTCCTTCCCTGAAATCTGGAATCAAGGTCTCATAACACCAATTTACAAAAGTGGAGATAAATTCGACCCTAATAATTACCGGGGCATCTGTGTGAACAGTAATCTGGGGAAGTTATTCTGTAGTATAATTAACTCAAGGTTTTCAAGCTTCCTTATTGAGCACAACGTCCTGAGTAAAAGTCAGATTGGATTTTTACCAAATTACCGCACAACTGATCATATTTACACCCTACACACCCTCATTGAAAAATATGTAGTTCAAAACCATGTAAAAATATTTGCCTGCTTTATTGACTTTAAAAAGGCTTTTGACTCAATTTGGCATCAAGGATTGTTTTACAAACTATTAGAAAGTGGTGTAGGGGGTAAAACATATGATCTTATCAAATCTATGTACACAGAAAACCAGTGCGGAATAAGAATTGGCAATAAACAAACAAATTTTATCTCTCAGGAGCGTGGAGTGAGACAGGGCTGCTGTCTGAGCCCAACTCTATTTAACATCTATATTAATGAGTTGGCCTCCACGTTAGAGCACTTAGCCACGCCCGGTCTCACTCTACACGACTCAGAGATTAAACTCCTGCTGTATGCAGATGATCTGGTCCTGCTGTCCCCCAGCGCTCAGGGTCTCCAGCACAAACTGGACCTGCTGCAGCAGTACTGTCAGACCTGGGCCCTGACAGTCAACCTCAAAAAGACTAAAATTATGACCTTCCAGAAAAGATCCAGATCTCAGGGAACCAAACACACATTTAAATTAGGACATCATGAAATTGAACACTCTAAAAACTATACCTACCTTGGACTAAACATTAGTTCATCAGGAAACTACAACCTGGCAGTGAATGAACTGAGAGAAAAAGCACGCAGAGCCTTCTATGCCATAAAAAAACAAACTTCTGTAGAAATCCCAATCAAAATTTGGCTCAAAATATTTGGCGCAATAATTGAACCAATTGCCCTGTATGGCAGTGAAGTGTGGGGCCGCTTACACACCAACAATTTAACAAATGGGAACAACATCCAATTGAGACCCTGCACACAGAATTTTGTAAAACAATATTAAAGGTGCACAGACACACCACCAACAATGTGTGCAGGGCAGAATTAGGCCGATACCCACTTATTATTAATATACAAAAAAGGGCAATAAAATTCTGGAATCATCTAAAAGAGAGCGACCCACACTCGTATCATTACAAAGCTCTGCAATACCAAGAGCTGAGCAAAGATACCAGTCCCCTCATCCAACTGGTCCTGAGTCACTGCACCAACACACCATTAACACATATTAACACACCACTAACACAGACTAACACTATTAAGACTCAAGACCAGAACCTAATCAGAACTGATCAAATTACACATGAATTAAAGATAAACTATTTGGCCTATTGGGAAACACAAACTAAACTCCAAAGTAAACTACAATGTTATTTGGCTCTAAATAGACAGTATAGTGTGGCAGATTATCTCAGCACTATAACTGATCCAAAACTCAGAAACACCTTGACGAGGTACAGACTCAGCGAACACAGCCTGGCCATCGAGACGGGACGACACAGACAGTCCTGGATGCCCAGAGAGGAGAGAGTGTGTCAACACTGCTCTTCAAACCAGATAGAGACAGAGCTGCACTTCCTCACTGAATGTACAAAATACACACACATTCGAAAACAATATTTTACCAAAATCAACAAAATTATCCCCAATTTTAATTCTCTCTCAAACCCTGACAAGCTGCCCTACCTATTGGGGGAGCACAGAGCGAGCTGCACACTCGCAGCTCTCTACCTACACACCTGCCACCAGGTGAGGGACAGTGAGTGACCTTATACTGTATCCCATACACACTCACACATACTCGCACACACACACCATCATACACACACACCATCATACACACACACACAAACACACACACACTTACAAATACTTTTTCCACACATACATATACACACTTTATATACTTGTTGTTCTAATTTGTTTCTGTTATTTTTTAAGGCTAATTACTAATGTTATTGAACATTCTTTAAATTAATATAAATGTTTATGTATGCAATTTTTTTTTTTTTTTTTTCATTTATTATCTAGTTTGTAAATGCGCTTTGGCAATACAAATGTGAATATTTGTCATGCTAATAAAGCACTTTTGAATTGAATTGAATTGAAATTGAGAGAGAGAGAGAGAGAGAGAGAGAGAGAGAGAGAGAGAGAGAGAGAGAGAGAGAGAGACAGCGTGCACACGAACAGGAGAGAGAGAGAGAGAGAGAGAGAGAGAGACAGCGTGCACACGAACAGGAGAGAGAGAGAGAGAGAGAGAGAGAGAGAGAGAGAGAGACAGCGTGCACATGAACAGGAGAGAGAGAGAGAGAGAGAGAGAGAGAGAGACTTTTGACTCTTTTAATTTCAAAAATTATTCACATTGGGTGACATTACAAGCATTTAAAAAATCTACCATATACAAGACTAAATAAATTGAATTGATCATCACTCGCGATTTAAAAAGTCACTCATAAATATATACAAAGAAGTAATAAACAAAGAGAAGAAAATAAATAATAATAACAATAATAGTAATAATTAAAAATTAAATTCTAAGTGTCCACCTTGTAAAGTGCACAACACTGCCCCTTGTGCCCACATCTCACCGAACTCCTCTAATCTGTTTGTCATTTTTAGCAAGGTGTATTCTACTTTCAACCTGACTCTCACTAAAGCAATGAGCATCCTCTCAGCCTCCTGTTCTCCACTACCCTGGAGTCGGTTCCTCCTGGTGAGCCAGATAGCTAACTTCGTCTGACCTAAGAGGTAGTTTAGTAACAGGATGGGTTTTCTCTGCTTGATGTACTTTGGCCCATAGATGTAAAGGTTTTCGGCCCAGATGAAACCCAGCCCCCTACACCAGCTTTTTAGTTTGGTCAGGACTCTTTCTAGCCTTGGACATTGTGTGAAGAGATGTTGAACTGTTTCCTCACAACCACAGAAAGGACACTGAGAGGTCGTGCCGGGGTCAATGTGAGCCACATGTCTGTTTGTGGCCACGGCCCCATGTACAATACGCCACTGTAGATCTGCTGTTCTTTTCTCTATCGGTGGCTTGTACAGGGACCTCCAGCATCCTCGTGGGGAAGAATTCAATGCCAAAGAATCAGTCCATTTAGACTCCCTTAATCCAGAGAGCATGGATCTGTGACGGGTTTTAACACACAGTCCATATAGCGCTTTTTTGGAAGCCTCCTCAAGATTTGTTACTCGTGGTGTTTTAAATGATAGTAGCATTCCTTCCTCAGGCTGATATTCCCCTGTTGTAGCTGATATGAGGAGAGCAGGAAAAGAAGGTTCATCTTCTCTGGTTCCACTTTCCAAAGCCTCTCTGAAGATAGACGGCAGTCCAGAGATCACCTCGCCCATCAGCCTTTGTATGAGACGGACAGAGTGGATCCCAGTGGCCGTGCTTACTTCTTTAGGATTTCTCCAGTTATTGCCAGATCTTAAGTCTTTAAGTTTGGTGACTCCAGCTCTCTGTAAGCGCTGACAGATGTACTTAGAGGACAGTGATGTTGATTGGACAAGTGGATTGTAGAAAAGTGGCTCTTCTTCAACAGTTGAGAATGTTTGAAAGTCTGCTCTGCTTACTCTCAGCACCGAGACCCAGGCTTTCAGAACAGACTGGTAGAAAGGGGTCGTTGCTGTTAAGTCCATGTCTTTCAAGTTAAGCACAAAAAGTTCCTTACCATAGCGTAAACTTTCCACCGTTTGTAGCAGTTCACAGGCTGTGCCAGCCCATGCCACCTCTTCTCCATACATCAGTCTCTGTGCTGCCTGCAGCCGGAAGGTTCTGATTCTGGAGGTCAGGTCGATCAGACCTTGCCCTCCCTCCTGAAGTGGCAGGTAGAGGACTGATGCACGAAGCCAATGTTGTCCTGACCAGAAAAAGTTCACGATTGCTTTTTGAATCTCCTTAATCAGCTCGTTGGGTGGTTCCAGTGCTGCAACTCGGTGCCACAGCATGGATGCAACCAGGTTGTTGGCAATGAGAACTCTCCCCCTGTAGGATAACTGGGGCAGGACCCAAGTCCAGTGTGACAGTTTGGCTTCCACCTTCCCCAACACTCCCTCCCAGTTTTTATTTTGGAAGTTTACTGTACCTAAAAACACCCCAAGGTATTTCAGGCCAGCCCTTCCCCACCTGAGACTGCCAGGTAATTGTGGTTCTTGACTCCACTGTCCAACTAAAAAGGTTTCACATTTACTCCAGTTTACTTTTGCAGATGATGCTTTAGTATAGATAGTTAAATTATTTGTGAGGGATGTGATGTCCCTCTGATGTTTAATAAAAACAATCACATCATCTGCATAGGCTGATAGTGCTAGCTTTTCCTGACCACCCCCCAGGGAGAAACCTTCCAGATCTGCTCTCAGCCGGCACAGCAGTGGCTCTATCGCTAGGCTATAAAGTTGCCCTGATATTGGGCACCCCTGTCTAATACCTCTTCCCATCTGTACTGGACAGCTTAGACCTCCTCCAACCTTTAGCATAAAAACCGATTTATTATAGAGCAATTTAATCCAAGTTAAAAAGTTGTTTTTTATACCAAATGCCTGCAGTGTTTGAAATAAATAATTGTGATCTATTCTATCAAAAGCTTTTTCTTGATCTAACAATAGAAACCCAAGATTAGCTGAGTTTAATTTGCAAATGTCCATCAAGTCTCTGATGAGAAAAATATTGTCCATTATTGTGCGGTTTGGGATGCAGTAGGATTGATTTTTGTGTACTATTGTGTATAAATGTTTTTTAAGTCGGTTTGCAAGAGTCTTTGACAGTATCTTATAATCACTGCACAGTAGAGCTACCGGTCTCCAATTTTTCAGCAGTCCCAGATCTCCCTTCTTGGGCAGCAGAGACAGAACTGCTCTAGTGCAGCTCTCTGGTAGTTTCCCTTCAGCTTGTGATGCCATGAAAACCTCGTGCAAGTCTTTACCTAAAAAAACCCAAAAGTGTTTGTAAAATTCATTTGGTAGGCCATCTATGCCAGGTGCACGTGCAACAGCGAGTTGCTGAACCGCATCAGACATTTCTGATAGGTCGAAGTCAGTTTCTAGCAGCTCACTGTGTTCCGATGACATTTTTGGCAGGTCCTTTAGTAGGTTCTCCGTGCAGGATGGGTCGCTTTGTGTTTAGTGTAGTGTTCACAAAAAACTTTAATTTGTGTTTTTCCCACTTCCCACCATAACACCAGACTGTTAAAAATGTTTTTTCTTTCCCTCCACCCGTCCCAGAGGGTCCTGAATCTCTCACAGAATTCTGCATCATACAGAAGTTTAGTGTTAAAAATCCAGTACGGTCTTTGTGTTTTACTTTGAGTTATTATTATTTGTATTGTGGCTAGGTGGTGATCGGAGAACCCTGTAGGGTAGATGGCTGTGTTGTGTACTCTGTTTCTAAATGATTTAGTTATATATATCCGGTCTATTCTAGCTGCACTTATTCTTGTGTCTGTAACTTTTACCCATGTGTATTGTTTTATTCCCTGATTTTGTTTTCTCCATATATCTATTAACCCCTCCTGACTGAGAAGTTCCTGTAATGTTTGAGTTGATTGTGGATGTGGTTCCTCCCAGTTTCTATCTTGTGTAAAGTCTGTTGTGCAGTTCCAGTCCCCACCCATTATAACCACTGAGCCATTATTAATCTGCTGTAATATTTTCTTTAATTTAAAAAAAAGCTGGACCCTTTCACTGCCATTGTTTGGGGCGTAAATATTAACAAGAGTAAAAGGGGTATTTTTTATTTCTGTTTGAAGAATTAACACACGACCTTTTTCCAGTTCTATTATTCTTGGAGTTGATTATCCTACCCATCTCCTAAAGAGAATAGCAACCCCAGCACTACTGTTAGTTCCATGGCTTAGATAGACTTTACCTTCCCACCACATTTCCCACTCGATCTTTAGATCCTCATCACTATGGGTTTCTTGTAAAAAAATTACATCAACGTTTTTTTGTTTGATGAGTTCTCCTAACACCGCCCTTTTTTTCCTCTCCCTCCCACCATTTATATTTAGAGTGGCTATTTTTAATGAATTCATTTGAAAAAAGAAAAAAAGGGGAAAAGACAGAAAGTAGGAAAACAAGTAACACATATTTAGCATCTTGGCGTATTTATACGAATTCATTTATTTAGACGATCTTTTTAACTTTAATAAATGATTTTTTAAACGATATCTCTTTTTTTTATCTAGTTCCTCAAGAGTGGCTGTTCGTCTTATTTTTGTTACCGAGTTTATGAATTTATCGACATCAGGGAAGAAATCTCTGACATCTACTGATTTGCCGAATGTGTTGTCCAGGAATTCATTTATTTCACCGAGTGTGTAAAGCTGTTGATCGTGACCGAGTTGTGATTTGCTGATATCTGAGATATCTGAAAAATTATCATCCTGCATGTCCTCTTCATTATTATTGTTACTATTATTGTTGTTATTATTATTACTATTATCCTTTCCAATGTTATTCTGTTCTACTACCGAGGGTAAAACCTCTTCCTCCCTGTCTGTTTCAGTCCTGTTTTCAGAGGTTTTCACCTCTGACCCATTAGTTTCTCCTTCTTGTTGTGCTCTAATTATAACATTTTTGTCTAGATTAGTTTGATCGGTGTTTTCCTGTCCGGTACTGGCTGTTTTATCTGTACTGTTGTCTGTTTGTACCCCACTCGGCCCTGCTTCCTCACGGTCATGGGCTCTGTGAGGACAGGTGACCTTTTTATGGCCCAAATCCCCACATTCAAAGCACTTCATGTTACCAGTGCTCGCGTATAACATGAAAGATTTCTCTTCATGGTGTACCCTAAAAGAGACATCTAAATAAGGTTCCTTTAGAAACATGAGCACTGTTCTCCTAAAGGAAGCTACATGCTGTAATGCAGGATTTTTGCAGTTTAAAAGAACAATTCTCATACTGCTCACTATTTTACCAAACCGAGTCAGTTCCCTTTCTATCACCTCGTCTGGTATAAACAAGGGAACATTAGAGATGGTAACTTTTTTAGTTGTTCCTCCCAGCGGAGTAACAGAAAAGAAACTATCTCCTACCTTGATTCCTGATGCTATTAGCTGGTGTACGAGTTCCTGTTCCCTCAGAAACGCCACCACCGCTTTGTTCATGCGAGACGCCGACACGATGTTCTCACAGCCGACACACTCGCCCACCGCTAACAACACCTGCTCCACCGGTACCTCAGTACCCACCTCACACCGCGCCCCGTGACGGAGGGAGAGAGGACGGGCTTCACCGCTCAGGTGAGCCGCGGCCATTCTGGACCCCGCCACCGGCTTAACAATAATCACGTTAAACTCGCTATTATGCGTGCTAACCGATACCACGGTTTTATTTATGTGTTTTTATAGGTGTAACGACGCTCCAGATCAGAAAAAAAACAGATCGGGAAAGTCAGAAAATAAGTTTTTTTAGTTTAAGAGACTCATTCGCTCTCACACGCGCACGCTACTCACACCCACCACCTCCCATCATGCAACGAGAGAGAGAGAGAGAGAGAGAGACAGCGTGCACACGAACAGGAGAGAGAGAGAGAGAGAGAGAGAGAGAGAGAGAGAGAGAGAGAGAGAGACAGCATGCACACGAACAGGAGAGAGAGAGAGAGAGAGAGAGAGAGAGAGAGAGAGAGAGAGAGAGAGAGAGAGAGAGAGAGACAGCGTGCACACGAACAGGAGAGATAGAGAGAGAGAGAGAGACAGCGTGCACACGAACAGGAGAGAGAGAGAGAGAGAGAGAGAGAGAGAGAGAGACAGCGTGCACACGAACAGGAGAGAGAGAGAGAGAGAGAGAGAGAGAGAGAGAGAGACAGACAGCATGCACACGAACAGGAAAGAGAGAGAGAGAGAGAGAGAGAGAGAGAGAGACAGCGTGCACACGAACAGGAGAGAGAGAGAGAGAGAGAGAGAGAGAGAGAGAGAGAGAGAGACTTTTTCAACACACATTTAATACAAGATTATTTACAAATTAAAACCAGTAGCCAATTCCAAAAACACTAACTGAAATAAAACAAATAAAAACACACACACAATAAAAAAACAACAGTCCAGTCACAAATTCAACACAAAACCAGCCAATCCATCAGGCTCACAAAGCAGGCCCCCATCCCCCCACACGGTAAAGAAATAGTCCACATTGTCAGTTACAGTGTAGTAGCTAAACTCCACAGTTAGCCTCTTCAGGATTAAACCCCTGACCATTAGGACAGGGTCAATACCCCCAGTACCTTTCAGTTTATTTTTCCTTGTGCACCAGATGGCTAGTTTCGCAGCACCGTATACAACATTTAAAATCACTACTCTGTCCTTATTAGAAGCTGAATACTTGGGACCATAAATGAAAAGACAATCAGTAAAGAAGCCTAAAAATTTCACGCCCCATTCTTTAATCACACCCAAAATGGGATGTAGCCGGGCACACAGCAAGAACAAGTGAGACAAGGTCTCGGTCTCACCACAAAAAGGACAACCGTCCCCAAGTGCGGGATCAATCCGTGCCACGTGTCTGTTTGTGGCTATAATCCCATGCACAATCCTCCACTGGAGGTCACCCACCCTCTTTTCAATGGGTCTTTTGTACAGGGACCGCCAACTACGTTTAGGGGAAGCATCAGCCGAAACAACCTCAGCCCACCCAGACTCCTTCACATCCCTCAGGCTGCGGTGATGTAGAGTTTTAACACAAGCCTGATACAGGGCCCTCTTGTGTAGAACACTGAAAAGTCCCAAAGCAGGGGTGTCTGAAGACAGGAGTGTCCCCTGTCCCTCCTGCCGGTCCTCCTGGTCCATGTCCATTACCAGTTCAGGGAAGGTGACATTTTGACTCAGATGTTGCTCCACAGGGGTAGCGTTCAGGTACTCACAGGCATCAGCAGAGAGGTCATCCAACAGCCGGTCCAGCAGCTGTTGAGCTACACGCACCGACCTCAGACCGACCATCTCAGCCAACTGCTCCGCATGCACCCAGTCCCTACCCCTCCGCAGGTCACGAACCTTGACAAGTCCACCTTCCAACAGGGCAGTCCTCAAAGCCCCTGAGACCCGTTGCAATAATGGAAAAGAGGGGTTGTGGAACAGTGGCTCAGTGGCTCCTCAAAGATCCACGCTGAAGGCAGAGTGGAGTCGTCCCTCGAAAAAGAGAACAGACGCCATGCTTCCAGCGCTGCTGTGTAAAATGGAGTCAAACCTCTCAAATCCACCCCTTCCAGCGGAAGGGAGAACAGATGCCGGTCCAGCCCCATACCACCAGCGCGCCGCAAAAGGGCACAGGCAACGGCCTTCCAGCCCTGCTGCCCTCTGTACAGCAACCGCTGCACAGCTTGCAGACGCAAGGTTGCAATTCTGGACCGGATGTCGATAAGACCCTGTCCCCCCTCCTGCACAGGCAGAGACAGGACAGCTGCTCTGAGCCAGTGTTGTCCAGACCAGAAAAAGTTCACCAGTATTTTCTGGATGTCGTCGGTCAGTTGTCTAGGTGGGTTGAGAACAGTAAATTTGTGCCACAATACTGACGCAACAAGGTTGTTCACGACCAACACTCGACCCCTGTACGATAACTGGGGGAGCATCCAGGACCATGAAGACAACCTGGCACGAACTTTCTCCACAACACCTTCCCAGTTCATTGCTATTGCCTCTTCAGAGCCCAGCCAGACCCCTAAAAACTTTATGCCATGCCTGCTCCACCTAACCCCTCCCGGGAGTGATGGCAAAATACTGCATGAACTCTGAGAGCCACACCACAAAGCCTCTGTCTTATCCCAGTTAAGTTTAGCGGAGGTGGCCTTGCTGTAAACTTGCAGGATATCCTGCAGGGACACAACATCCTGGTCATTTTTCACTATGACTGTGATGTCATCAGCATAGGCAGAGACTCTATATAAACTGTTCATAATGTTTAAGCCCGACAGTCTTTTCCTAATTAAAACCAGAAGGGGTTCCACTGCAAGTGAGTAGAGTTGTCCAGACAAAGGACAGCCCTGCCGTATCCCCCTACTGACGGGGACGGGGACACTCAGACCCCCTCCCGCCTTAATCAGACAGGAGGCCCCTGAATAAAGCAATTTTACCCAGGACATGAAACCATCCCCAAAACCAAAAGCACTTAGAGCAGTAAAAAGATAATCATGATCTACACGATCAAATGCCTTTTCTTGGTCCAGAGATAACAAACCAAACTCTAAATGAGACATCCTAGCAAAATCACATAAGTCTCTAATTAAAAACAAATTATCATAAATAGAGCGTCGAGGCACACAGTAAGACTGGTCCTTATGTACAATCACGCCTAACACGCCTTTTAGTCTGTTCGCAATACATCGGGAGAGTATCTTATAGTCTGAACACAAGAGAGAAACAGGTCTCCAGTTCTTTAAAAGGCAGAGGTCTCCCTTCTTCGGTAAGAGGGATAAGACGGCACGCTGACAGCTACTCGGGAGCACCTTGGCATCAAGGCCAGCCAGCAGAACCTCATACAAGTCCCTCCCGATGATCCCCCAGAAAGCCTTGTAAAAGTCCACCGGAAGACCATCAATACCAGGCGCTCTCCCAGACGAAAGCTGAGTTACAGCTGCAGTGAGCTCCTCGAAAGTCAAAGTCGCATCCAGGTCCTGCTTGTGTTGATCATCCAGTTGAGGTAGATCCTCGAGCAGGGTCCTGGAGCAATGCTGATCCCTAGCACCTGCTGTATACAGTTCAGAATAAAAGTCCACAGCCAATCTTCTCACCTCCGCCGGTTCTGTCGTAATAGTTCCGTCAGCTTTGCGGACAGACACCAGTGATTTATGTCGATGAGAAGATTTCTCTCAATTAAAAAAGAAAACAGTAGGAGCATCCATGTCCCGCACAGACATGAACCTGAACCGCACCAGAGCTCCCTTTGCCTTCTCCTTTAAAATATCACTCAGTTCCTGTAACTTAATCGTAAGATCCGCCCGCAGATCCAGTGAATTTTGAAGGAACATAGAGTCGTGTATTTTAGAAATGTCTTGTTCCAATTTACTAACTGCTGCCCTCAATTTAGAGGTGGAATATGCGGTAAAGTCCTGACAGAAGGCTTTAATTTGGGCCTTCCCCACTTCCCACCATTGCATAAGGTTTACAAAATCACCCTTCTTACCAACCCACTCTCCCCAAAACAGTTTAAAATTATCGCAAAATTTTTTATCTGCTAAAAGTGCCTTATTAAAATACCACATTGGACTACCAGAGGACTGAGGAACAACAGAAAAGACTACAGTACATAAATGATGATCAGAGAAAGAGGTGGGCTGAATGGTAGACTGACTGATCATATTCCGAGCACTATTAGAAACATAGAACCGGTCCAAACGGGCCGCATATACACCTCCTTCAAAAACCCTAACCCAGGAGTACTGCTTGACTGAAGGGTGTTTTTCCCTCCAAACATCAACTAAATTAAAACCAGATAAAGTAATGGCCAAAGTCTGAGCAGACTGGGGATGAGGCTCTTCGCCGTTTCTATCATTGACAAAATCCAAAGTGCAGTTCCAATCCCCTCCCAACACAACTGTGCCGTCTGAAGGTAGGGATTGCAATAACTGCTCCAGCCTCACAAACAGCTCACCTCTTTCTGCACCTCTGTTTGGGGCATACACATTAATAAAAATAAACACATGATCACAGAGTCTAGCTTTAAGCATGAGAAGTCGTCCAGCTACAATTTCATCGACAGACAGTACGTTCACTCTACTGGACTGAGAGAAGAGAATAGCAACACCTGCGCTAACATTCGAACCATGGCTAAGAAACAATTCCCCTTTCCACCACAGACCACACTCAGAAGCTGAGGCATCATCACTATGTGTTTCTTGTAAAAAACATACATTTAATTTCTTAAGAGAAAAAAATTCATAAAAAAGGGCCTGTTTATCTTTGTCTCTAAAACCATTAACATTCAAAGAGCCCACCCTTAGAAAACCCATAATGATAGAAATAAGAGAGAGACAACAGTAGAACAGGAAACAAGCAATAAAAGATCAAGAGAGACCCTCTTCCTACGTGCTCCGTGTTCAGACATTTTTACGAACAGACATACGACACACACCAGACTTAGCCCTTTTTACCTTCCTGATTGCAGTAACAAGTTTTTTTAAACGAAAACGCTTTTGCTTCGAGAGGATGTCATATCCAACATTCTTCTGTGCCATTAAAGCCGAACATACAAACCTGTCCAGGTCAGGGAAAAAATCACTGACCTCAACAGGTCTGCCCTTAGTATCATCCAAAAACGAGTTTATCTGCTCCACAGAGTATAACATCCCACCTCCAGACTGACTCCCTCCAAAATCAGATACCTCAGACATCCTGTCCTCCTCCATAGCCTCCTCCTGAGACACAGCTGAACTAGACTGAGATTCACTGACAACCTCTGACACCAGCACCTGAAAACTGCCACCTGCAGTGCTCGGTCCAGCCTCTTCAAAATCTCCGCTCACCTGAGCTTCTACACCTCTGCTCACCTCAGCTCCTACACTACTGCTCATCTGAGTACTAACACCTCTGCTTACCTGAGCTACTGCGCTACTATTCACCTGAGCTTCTACACCTTCGCTCACCTGAGCTCTTATACTACTACTCACCTGAGCACTAACACCTCCACCACCGCTCACCTGGGCACTAACACCTCCACTCATCAGATCACCTACACCACCACCCACCTGAGCACCAGACTCAGTACCTATATCCACACCACAGACTCTCTCCATATTCACCTGACTTTCAACTATATCCCCCACCTGACCACTAGACTCAACCCCTGTGACTACACCACTTTCTACCCCCATGTTCTCCTGAGAACCAGCTCCACTCCCCAAGTAATCACCAATCTGAACCCCCGAATCCATGCCACCACCAGTTCCCATATTCATCTGTTCACTGGTCTTAACAACCCGGTCTACCCCATCACCAACTGCCTCTCCCTCTTGAGCACCAGCCCCAACCTCATTACCTACTCCGCCTGCTACCCCACTGATAAGGGTGCTAGGCTTTACACCCACCTGCTCGGCTGTAAGCTGGTCAGCCTGAACCTGACCATCCCCACTGCCGATACCAATGCCCTTCAACCGCTCACTCACCTCCTGTCCACGCCTTGCCTCCGGAGCTAGAGTCACTGACGAACCCTCTCCAGCATCTGCAGGAGCGTCACTCACAGCACCCTTCTCCAGAGCCCCACTCGGTTCAGCTGTAGTAGAGGCCTGGTCCTTCTGCGCTGCCCTCTGTTTGTTTAAAGGGCACTCAAATCGCTTATGTCTACTGCTCCCGCACTGAAAACATTTCAGACTGTCCGTGGTCGCGTACATAATGTACGAGTTATTATCATGAAACACACGGAACGCAGCATCAAGCGTTTTATCTGGGCTGTTTAGAAACATGAACACCTGCCTCCTGAAAGACAGGACGTGCTTCAGTGCCCCGTTCCTACAGCCCAGAGGAATCAGCTTCATTTCACCCGCAAACTTCCCAAAACGGCTTAGTTCCTGTCTGATAGACTCGTTGGAAACGAAAGGCGGGACATTAGAAACGGTGACCCTCGACGCCGGTGTAAACAAAGGAGACACCGGCACAAAAGTCTCCAAAATCTCAATGCCACTCTCCACCAGTACAGCAACCAGCCGCTCTTCCCTCACAAACACCACCACGGCTTTATTCATCCGCGAAGCGGAATAGATTTTATCATGTCCGACTTTCTCTCCCACCGCGAGCAGCACGTCCTCCACCGTAGCCTGGGCTGGGGGGACGCACCTGAACCCGTTCGCGCGGGAGAGAGACGGCATCTCCGCCGCGAGGCGAGAGGCCATTACTCGCCTCACACCGCTCGCGGCGGATTATCGAAAACACTAGTGTTTAAGGTGAAAAGGGTGGACACTCAGAAAAACCCAACACCAGGGTAAAAAAGTAACTGAGAAAACAGAAAAGAGCTCAAGCTCACCGCCACACACACCACCGTTCTCACACACTCACAAACGCTCCGCCCACTCCCAGCATGCAGAGAGAGAGAGAGAGAGAGAGAGAGAGACAGCATGCACACGAACAGGAGAGAGAGAGAGAGAGAGAGAGAGAGAGAGAGAGAGAGAGAGAGACAGCATGCACACAAACAGGAGAGAGAGAGAGAGAGAGAGAGAGAGAGAGAGAGAGAGACTTTTTTTTTTTTTGACTTTTTACACTTCTTTATTTAAACCAGTCTTTTCAGTACAAAGAAAAAATATCTGAACCACTCTATCATATTAAAACACTTCGAAATAATTCAATGTTTAAAAAAAATAAAACGCATTTGTACAATAAAATTATCCATTTCGGCTTAACTAAAATCAAGTGTAAAGCAAAGCTCTTCACCATTAACTGAGCACACCGCCTCCTCACAGCACCACACTTCTTTAAAAGTCTCCATGTTTTTCATACTTTTATAAAACTTAAAATCTATTAAAATCCTTGATCTAACCAGTCTTGATAAAATCCTTGTGGCTTCACAGTCAGTACCAGTCTCCACCTTATTCTTACGGCTGATATATATTGCCATTTTTGCCTGCCCAAGGATGAAGTTGATCAACTGACATTCTGATTTTTTTCTTTTGACATATTTAAAACCAAGGATAAAAGTCTGGATTGTAAAAGTCACATTAAAATACCTAAAAACATTCTTTAAAACCTCAAACAAGGGACGCAGCCTAAAACAGTGCATAAAAGCATGAAACACTGTTTCCCTCCGATTACAAAATGGACAGTGTGGTAAAATCTGTGGGTTTAAAACAGAGATAAAAGCGTTAACTGAGATAATACCATGTAAAATTCTCCACTGCATGTCAGCAACTTTCTTAGT
This sequence comes from Trichomycterus rosablanca, assembly GCF_030014385.1. Classification (NCBI taxonomy): domain Eukaryota; kingdom Metazoa; phylum Chordata; class Actinopteri; order Siluriformes; family Trichomycteridae; genus Trichomycterus; species Trichomycterus rosablanca. Next base: position 63,214,568 of record NC_085989.1, read on the forward strand.
CAATGGTGGTTTATATAGTGCTCTCCACTCTGGCTTAACATCATCACTTAACTTAAAAACATCACGCCATGGTGTGTCAGTCCTTCTATTCAGTTTTTTCTTGTTCAGAACCTTTACACAGGCTCTGTACAGCATTTTTCCAGATGCAGTCTTTAAGTCTATGCTGGATTCCTCCTTACACTCCAACAGAGGACCTTCACAGTCCTGTAAATCTGGCATGATGGTGATGTCTGGGAAGGGGTCGTCCTCTGTAGGGCAAACCACCCCCGCACTATACTCCTGCATCTGCTCCCGCTCCTCAGGTGAAAGAACAGACTTCCATCTCTCGAGGACCTTACTCACAACACGAATGGACTTTACTCCCAACCGTGTGGCCACATTCTCCGCTTGTGTGAAATCAGGTCCTGCAATGTCCACCAGCCGACGTAGAGTTGTGACTCCTGCTGAAACAAGTACTCTAGTCAGTGCAGGGGTGTTTGCTCCAGTTAAATCCAGCCGTGTTCCATAAACCAGAGGTTCTTCCAAAAGCCAGTGCAAAGACGAGTCATTGTTTGTTTGTATTTTAAAAAAGTTCCAAACTCTAAAAAGTCCACGATAAAAAACAGGCAACCCAGAAATGTCCAGTGCCTTAGTGTCCATTAAAAACAGGTTTCTGTCCAGCCCTAGACCTCCCGCTGTGTGCAAAATCCTGCAAGCCACTGCCCTCCAAACCAGTTCTTTGGGTCCCATGAGGAGTCTCTGAATAAACTGGAGACGGAAAGCAGCAACCCTACTGGCCAGATGGATAAGTCCTTGTCCTCCTTCATCCTTTGTCAGGTATAGAACTCCTTGCGGGATCCAATGCAAGCGGTCCCAAAAAAAATCCACCAACTCAGCCTGCAGTTTTGCTAAAAAATTTGTTGGGGGGTCCAAACATGCTAATTTATGCCACAGTGATGATGCTGCCAGGTTGTTAACAACAAGTACCCTTCCCCTATAGGACATTTGGGGAACTATCCATTTCCATTTATTTAAACGCGCTTTAACTTTTTCAACCATGCCATCCCAGTTTTTTTCGGTACAAGTATTATCCCCCAAGTACACTCCCAGGTATCTAAAACCACCTCTCCTCCACATCAACTTATATGGGAGTGTAGGTTCTCCACCATCCCACTCACCAACTAAAACTGCTTCACTTTTATTCCAGTTCACCTTAGCCGATGATAAAACCTTAAAATCATTTAAAAGTTCAGCTAAAATTTCCACATCAGTCTGGGTACTTGTTATTACAACTAAATCATCTGCATATGCTGAAACACATAGAGGAACAGTACAAGAAGGCACCACCAGTCCAGAAATACATTCTCTTATTTTACACAATAATGGTTCAATTGCTAATGAGTACAACATACCAGACAAGGAACAACCTTGTCTTATACCTCTAAAAACTTTAAAAGGAGCACATAAACCCCCATTAACTTTAATTACACTTTCAATGTCACTGTATAAAATTTTAATCATTGCTATAAAACCTGAGTTAAAACCAAAGTACTCCAATACCTTCCACAGGTACCCATGTTCAACTCGGTCAAATGCTTTTTCTTGATCTAAAAAAATGAGACCAGCTTTCAAGCCCAACAGTCTGGAGACTTCCAAAACATCCCGAATTAGATACACATTATCAAAAATTGACCTTCCAGGCACACAATACGTCTGATCAAGATGTACCACCTGCTCCATCACTTTACCCAGTCTCGAGGCTAACGCTTTTGAGAGCAGCTTACAGTCTGTACATAGCAGGGAGACAGGTCGCCAGTTTTTTAATTCAGTCAAATCCCCCTTCTTTGGCAGCAGGGTCAGGACCGCCCTCCGGCAGCTCAACGGAAGCACTCCGTCCCTTATACTGCTCTGAAGAACTTTCAAGACATCCTGACCCAACACTGACCAGAACCTTTTATAAAACTCGACAGGGAGGCCATCGATACCTGGCGCCCGACCATTCTCCATTCCCTGGAGAGCCTCAAAGAGCTCTCCTAGGGATAGCTCCTCATCAAGCCATTCAGCAGACTCTTGTGTAAGCTGGTTATGGTCATTAAAGAATCGTTCTTCGATCTGTTTAACCTCAATCCACTCGCTCTTGTACAATTTTGAAAAAAACTGCACTGTCTGCCTGCGAATTTCAGAAGGATCTAATAAGAGATCTCCTGATTCTATTCGCACTGCATGTATAAATCTTTTCTGTCCGTTACTCCGCTCGAGACCAAAGAAAAACTTAGAAGGAGCATCCATTTCCGACGCGTACTGAAATCTTGATCGGACCAGAGCCCCTTGCACTCTTGTGTCCAGAAAGTCAGCTAGAGTTGTCTTTTTTGTTTTTAATGCTTCAATGTGTTCCTTATTTCTTGTGGTCTCTACTAAAGACTGCAGTCCCTCTATTTCACACTCCAGAGCTTTAAGCGATCTGATTGTATCTTTAGTGACATTAAAAGTGTATTGCTGACAAAACATTTTAATTTGTATTTTTGCTACATCCCACCACTGTTGAATTGAGTTAAAAGCTGTTTTCTGTGAGCTTAAAACCTTCCAAAAAAAAGTAAAAGTAAAATGATTAACATCATTTAAAAGTGCAGTGTTAAAATGCCAGTACGCGCTCTGTGGCTTCACATTACTTTTCTGTACTGTACACTGGACCATAGAATGATCCGAAAAACCAACTGGGGAGATAAAACAGTGTGTAAAAGCAGAAAGTTGATAATTAAAACCATAAAAACGGTCCAGCCTTGCCAATGAGAGTACATTGTCTTTAGAATGAGCCCATGTGTACTGTCTTTGTCTGCCTTGAAAATTCCTCCAGATGTCACACAAGTCATGAGTCTCCAACAGCTCACACAAACGTTTACGGGATGCGGCATGCGGTTCTGAATGATTTCTGTCCATATTGTCTGCTGTGCAGTTAAAATCCCCACCCAGTATTAAAAAGTCAGTAGAATTACAGCCTGCAATGACAGTGTTCAGTGTGTCTAAAAACAGCATCCTGTCCACTCCCCTAGTTGGAGCATAAATACAAATAAAAACAAAAGTTTCATTTTCAAAGTCTGCTGTCACCTTTAAAAGTCTACCATTTAAAATCTCTTCCACTTTGTAAGAACAAGGTAAAAAATTTTTAGATAAAAGAATAGCAATACCAGTACTAGTAGAAGAGCCGTGACTTAAAAACACAAGCCCATCCCACTCTTTAGCCCAGTCATTAGCATTACTAGCATCACTGTGTGTTTCTTGTAGAAAAGTAACATCAATCTCCTTCAGTTTCACCAGCTCATACAGCTTCTCTCGCTTTACACAATCTCTTCCCCCATTAATGTTTAAAGTTGCAATTTTAATATCACCCATTAATAAAATTAAATACAAATGGCTAAAAATAAAGGCCATTCTGACCAAGGAACAGCAGCTCATCTCATACATCCTCTTCAATGTTCTCTTTATTACATTTAGTCAGTATTTTTTTCAACCTAAAAAACTCTAATTCAGTAAAAGCCTTTTCCTTCCTAAAATACTTGACATCATGTACAAATTGAGCACAGTTTGAAAAAAAATCCTCAACACGTACACCTCTCCGACCCTTAGTGACTTTTAAAAACTGTTTAATTTCTTCAACTTTGTACAGTACAGGCATGCTCTCCTCCTGTGAGCACACGGACCAGCCTGAGTCCGAGAGAGATCCATCACTCTCAGATTCCATTTCACTCACTGCTTTAACCTCTGTTTTAGCCTGTTTATTACCTTCTCCTCGAGCTCGCTTTTTTCTTTTATTTGGAACTTTAAAAACATTTTCTTCCTCCATTTGTACCTCCATTCCATCCTTCACTACTGATTCTACTGGGGTGTTCTCATTACAGTCATCACAAATCTGATCACCCTGTTTCCTTAAGTTCAAAACCTCCTGCTCCACAGGGGCCCTTTCCACAACGGGCTCTCCCGCCGCTTGTAATGCCTGGACAGGCTCACCCTTGGCCGGTGCAGCCTCAGCGGATGTCTCCTGAGCATTCTCAACCTCGACCAGTTCATCCCCTACAGGTATCTGAGCTGGCGACAACGTCTCTGTGTCCTGCACGGTCATCCTTTCAGCGGCCGTAGTGGGAACAGACATTGCCGGTTCAGCCTCATTAGGCCCAGTTTCACCAGTACTCCTACCCCCTAACTCAGTATCTTTATCATTATTGCTAGCACTATGATGACAATTACGGACAAAATGTCCAAACTCTCCACACCTAAAACACTTCATACTAGTGTTAGAAGTTACAAACACAGTGTAAGCAAAACCATCTACTCTGAATTTTAAAACCAGATCTAATTCATCTTCACCATCTCTTAACACCATGAACACCGTCCTTCTGAATGACACCAAATGCTTAACTAGTTGTGATTTACAGCCTAGGGGTATTTTTTTGATGGGGGAGACAAGTTTACCAAACCTGGACAGTTCCTGTGCTATTAGCGCATCAGAAATAAACGGGGGTACATTGGAGATGATAATTTTTTTAGATGGGGTACTGAGGGGTAGAACAGGCACAAGTCTCTCATTAATCACAATTCCATTCTGAACCAGCTCGCTTGCTTTCTCCACAGAAGACATAAACATAACCACTGCATTGTTCATTCGTGATGCAGACAATACATTATTATAGCCTACTGCGACCCCCGCCGCCAGACAGCACTCCTCCACATTCACCCGGCACTCCACCTTAACACCGTGCCGGCGTGTCAAGTTTTCAAAGCACCGGGTGTTTGGGAAAGCCATGCTTCCAGCAAAAATGCCGGTAGCAGACTCCCCGCGCACCTCACACACACACACACACACACACACACACACACACACACACACACACAAACACTCGCACACAAACTTCAAAATTAATTTAAACAAAACAAACTAAAGAAAAAAGTTTTTGGCAAATAACGCCACTCACGCTCACCACGCTCACCACGCTCCACCGCTCACACCCGCGCATGCGCAAGAGAGAGAGAGAGAGAGAGAGAGAGAGAGAGAGAGAGAGACAGCGTGCACACGAACAGGAGAATTTTTTTGAATTTTACAAAAACCTTTATTCAAACATTAAAAAACATCAGGTTGATTACAGAAAAACTAAAACAAAACATAAAAACACATTTTCAACACCTGACCATTAGCTCCATGGGCTAGCAAAGATCAACTCACCCTCTACCACACTGCATAGGACATCATTATAACACCATTCAGACTCAAATACCTCAGTATTGTTCATGTTCTTGTAAAACCCAAACTCAAAAACAATTCTGGATCTTACCAGAGCCATGAACAACTGTAAAACATTCTGACCAAATTTGCCTTCTATCTTGTTTTTCCTTGAATTATAAATAGCAAGTTTTGCTTGGCCTACAATAAAATTAAGCAATTGCCATTTAAATCGAGTTTTTTGACTGTAGCCAGCTCCAAAAATGAATGCAAGTGAATCAAAAACCTCCCCACATTTCAAAAACAGAACAGACAGGGTATTAAAAAGAGAGCTCAATCTCTGACATTCCATAAAACAGTGAAATATCGTTTCTCTAATTCCACAAAAAACACATACATCACTTACGCCTGGATTAATAACATTCACAAAAGAGTTAACAGCAATAACCCCATGTAATATTCTCCACTGGAGGTCCCCAGATCTTTTGTGAGTGGCGGCTTGTACAGAACCCTCCAGACAGGTCGTCTGTCCATTTCCCCACCAAACTTGTCCCTCCACACTGTGTCCGGCCTGCCATCCAAAACGGACTTATTAAAAGCCTTAACCAAGCACCTGTATAAAATCTTGCCCGACACAGTGTGAAGGTCCAAGTCCCGTAGGTCAGAAATATCTAACAAAGGACCTGAGCCTTCGCCTAAGGCCGGTGTCAGTCCAGTTTCTGGGAAAGGATCTTCCCCGTTGGGCACTGCCCTGCCACTCCCATAGTCCTTTAGCAAAGCCATTTCTTCTTGTGAAAGCCTTTGTGTCCACAGCTCAAGTATGGTCCTGGTGTGGCGCAAGGACCTCTGTTTCAACACTGAGGACACAGCGTGCACATCATTCAGGTTTGATCCTGCCACAGTCACTAAATTCTGTAGTAACATAGTCCCAGATGCACAAAGTCTCTGAGTAAGCCCAGGTACTCCATCACCTGACACATCCAGTCGAGCTCCTTTAATTAAAGGTTCTTTCAGCAACCAGAAAAATGAGGTGGTCAGTCGACGACTCTCAAAAAATCCCCATATTTTAAAAAGTCCACGGTAAAAAAGCGGTAATCCATTTAAATGCAATTGTTTGTAATCCATTAAAAACAAAGCAATGTCCAGTCCCAGGCCATCCACCCTGTGCAGAATAGAACAAGTGACCCTTCGCCACACCAGATCAGCAGGCCCAGTCAGGAAATCCTGCACAAACTGCATACGAAAAGTTGCCAGTCTACTCGCAAGATGCACTAGGCCTTGTCCTCCCTCTTCCTTTGGGAGAAAGAGCACAGCTTGAGGAACCCAATGAAGCCGGTCCCAAAAAAAATCCACTAATATGGTTTGCAGCCGCGACAGTAGTCCAACTGGGGGATCAACACAGGACAGCCGGTGCCACAGTACTGAAGCCACCAAATTGTTGACAACTAGTACTCTCCCCCTAAAGGATAGCTGTCCGTGAATCCATTTCCACCGTGCTAAACGACCAGCCATTTTCTCCACCACACCATCCCAGTTTTTAAGCTGTGTGACTTCATCCCCAAGATACACACCCAGATACTTTATCCCCCCAGTCTTCCATAACAGACCACCAGGTAAAACTGGCAACCCTTTTGCCCAGTGACCCACTGCTAAAGCCTCACTTTTTCCCCAGTTGACCCTTGCCGATGAAATAAGTTCAAAGTCCCATACAATGGCAACCAATCTATCAACATCTTGCTGTCCATTTACCATAATCATCACATCATCTGCATAAGCAGATAGGTGATGCCGATACAAATCACTTTTACTTAGAACTACCCCTTCACTCTGTGTGCGAATTTTATTCAGCATTGGTTCAATGGCAAGAGAGTATAACATGCCTGACAAGGCACATCCTTGACGTATACCACGACCAGCCTGAAATGGAGCACTTAAGCCCCCATTAATTTTCAGCAAACTTTCAATATTTTGGTACATTACCTTAACCATGCCCATGAAAACTGGGCCAAAGCCAAAAGCTTCAAGAGTATGCCAAAGATACTGATGTTCAATTCTATCAAATGCCTTCTCTTGATCGATAGAAATGAGACCCAAGTCAAACCCCAAAATCTTAGAGATTTCCAAAGCACCTCTAATTAGGTGAATGTTGTCTCTAATGGACCTACCAGGCACACAGTAGGTCTGGTCTAGATGAATGACCTGCCCCATCACATTTTTCAGTCTATTAGCCAGAGTCTTGGAAAACACTTTCAGATCAGTGCACAGGAGACTCACTGGCCTCCAGTTCTTTATGTCTTGCAGGTTACCCGCCTTAGGCAGAAGGGTGACAACAGCCCTCCTGCAACTTAATGGCAGGGAACCATCATCCAAACTCTCATTGAGAACAGCTAGCAGATCGGTCCCCAGCTCTGTCCAAAAGGCCTTATAAAATTCCACAGGAAGGCCGTCGATACCTGGGACAGTACCACCCTTCATGTCCTGCAGGGCAGCATACAGCTCCTGCTTGCACAGAGGCCGTTCCAGCTCTGCACATGAGCGCTCAGAAACCCTAGGTAAACCTGAATAAAAACCAGAGGCCAGTTCTCCATGATCCACATGCTCACCTCTGTACAATTCGCTGTAGAACCGTACAGCTCTCTTCCTTATCTCAGCGGGCTCTGTCAGCTCTAGTCCTTCCTCAGAGCGCAGAGAGTGAATGACACGACTCTGACCATTCTTTTTTTCCAGACTGAAGAAAAACTTGGATGGGGCATCCATCTGTGACAAGCTCTGATAACGCGATCGGACCAGAGCCCCCTGTGCCCTGATGCCCAAAAGATCTCTAAGAGCAGAAGTTTTTTATCTAAGAGTTGTGACATGACTTTGGTCTCTAGTTGTATCTATAAGGCATTGCAACTGAACTATCTCATGTTCTAATGTTTTCATTGATTTGGCAATATACTGTGACATATTGAAAGTATACTGTTTACAAAGTTGCTGTATTTCAACCTTGCCATAATCCCACCACTCACGCAGGTTACAGAACTGACCCTTCCTTATTTTGAAAGCATTCCAAAAAACTGAAAAAACACGTTTAAAATTCATGTCACTTAACAGGGAGGTATTAAAATGCCAGTAAGCACTTTTAGGCCTAATGTTAGCAATAAAAGCCGAACATAAAATCAAGCTATGGTCAGAAAACCCAACAGGTGCAATCATACAACCCTTAACAATGCTAAGCTGGTGCTTAAAACAATAAATCCGATCCAATCTAGCCAGTGACATAAAACCATCCCTTGCATGGGCCCATGTGTATTGTCTTGTATTCTGATTAAAACCCCTCCATACATCATATAACTCACGAGCTCTAATTAGCTCACAAAGGGTACGCTGAGATGCAGCATGTGGTTCAGTGTGATTACGGTCCATGGTGTCATCTTCAGTACAATTAAAATCACCCCCCACAAACAGGTAGTCATCAGTGCTGCAGTTCTGCAGAGCTGTACTAACAGTACGTAAGAAGGCCACCCTGTCAACACCAGTCGTGGGAGCATAAACATTAAAAATAACAACTTTAAAATGTTCAAGTTGTGCTCGTACAATCATGCACCTGCCATTCATCACCTGCTCAATATCACAAGATGTTGTCCTGAGATTTTTAGAGAAGAGAACAGCCACCCCACCTCTGGTAGAACTCAAATGACTGAGGAGAACTTCACCTTCCCATTCCTTTTTCCATTCAACTTCATTATCATCATCACTGTGTGTTTCTTGGACTAGCATGATGTTCTTTTATAGCTGTTCCGTGCCCCATTTAGATTTAAAGAGCCCACCCTTATCCTGCTCATGAGTGAAGAAAAGAGGAACAGTAGAAACAAAAAAAGCTAAAGCTAAGAGGTTTCATAACCATCTTCATTCTTCAGTCCTAATTTCAATTTTGGAACAATTTTTTTTAATCGATAAATTTCCTGCACAGTAAACTGGTCCTCCCCTTCATTTCTCATAAGAGCCCGGACAGAGTCTATGAATAATTTCCTGTCAGGAAAGAACTCCTCAACAACTACACCTTTCATGTTTTTTGTTTTTGTCAAAAAAGACCTAATCTTGTCGAACATGTATGCACTTCGACAGCTCCTCTGACTTTTAACATCAGACAGATCACTGTCAGTGTCATCAGGGGTACCAGAACCAAGAACCTCCTTCTGCTGCTCACTCTTCTGCCCACCTGCCTTCTGTGTTTTCCCTTTCTTTTCCCCATCTTTAGTCCACTTTGTTTTCAATTTTCGCTTTCCAGAAGGAACTCTGAAAAGTGTCTCCTCTACCACGGAGTCAGTCTCCATGTCCTCCCCATCCAAACTATATTCTGCAGTATTAATAGCTGCAGCACCACCTTCAGCTACAATAGTAGCTGAGTCCCCTTGAGACCCTGAGCCTTCCTGCACATCATTTTTACTGTCCACACCAATGTCCCCAGCGCCACCAGGCCCAGCCACAGCATCATCCTCCCTAACCTGAGTCTGTGTGCCTGAGACAGTGTTCTCATCCACACTTTCAACCCTGTCCCCTGCTGCACTAGACCCAACATTCTCCCCATGTTCCCCAGTTCCAGCACTCCCAGGTCCAGCGTCTGCACCACCCGTGTGGTTTACACCTCCCCCGTCAGGTGCAGAATCTGAGGCCCGTGATGTACCTTTACTTGCCTCAAAAGGACACGAACGCCTCAAATGCCCCTCTTGCCCACACCCAAAACACTTCATGTTGTCAGAAGTGGCAAAAACAACATAATCAAAACCATCAATTTGGAATTTGCAAGCAATGTTCAGATCTTCAACGCCACTCTTCAAAACCATGTATACCTGCCGTCTATAACAGACAACATGCCGTGAACGTTGACTTTTTCCACTGTAGTGGATCATTTTTATGGTAGACATAACTTGACCATAACGTGAGAGTTCTACAATCAGTGCTTCATCAGACATGAATGGTGGAACATTTGAAATAGTTATTCTTTTAGCAGGTCTAACGAGGGGCATTACAGGTGTAAACGTGTCCTTAATCACAACACCGGTCTGTACCACAGAGTTTACTTTCTCTACACTGTCCAGAAAAATAACAACTGCACCATTCATCCTAGATGCAGCCAAAACACTGCTACAGTCAACTACATCTCCCACAGCCAAAACACAGTCCTCCACTGAGCACCTCATCTCAGGTGCGAGTCTAATCCCATGACGGCGACTGAGCTTCTCCAACTTAGCTTTATCTACCGCCGCCATGGCGACCGGTAAAAAACGCCGGCACCCGGCGAGTATAAACAAAAACACCCCTCCCCCCTCTAACTACAACCCCACACCTCCACTAATACTGAAACAACTTTATAAACAATCTAGCACAGCACAGAAAGAAATAGAAAAGTTAGAAACTCACTCAAACTGCAGCAGTAGAGAACGCTCACACTCAGCTCCACTCACTCACGCACGCACACACGCGCTCACTCACTTCCGCTCAGAGAGAGAGAGAGAGAGAGAGAGAGAGAGAGACAGCGTGCACACGAACAGGAGAGAGAGAGAGAGAGAGAGAGAGAGAGAGAGAGAGAGAGAGACAGCGTGCACACGAACAGGAGAGAGAGAGAGAGAGAGAGAGAGAGAGAGAGAGAGAGAGACAGCGTGCACACGAACAGGAGAGAGAGAGAGAGAGAGAGAGAGAGAGAGAGAGAGAGAGACAGCATGCACACGAACAGGAGAGAGAGAGAGAGAGAGAGAGAGAGAGAGAGAGACAGCGTGCACACGAACAGGAGAGATTTGATTTTTAACCAACACTTTATTAAATCTGTCAAACACAGAAATCAAAAACAAAACCAGAATCAAAAACAGACCACAAACATGAGCATCAGCTCCAAGGGCTGGAAAGAGCCAGCTCCCCTTCGTCCACACTGCACAGAACATCTTTATAGCACCACTCCAACTCAAACACCTCTACGTTGTTCATGGCTCTATAGAAGCCAAACTCCAGGAGAATCCTGGACTTCACCAAAGCCATGAACAATGGTAGAACATCCTGCCCCGACTTGTTCTCCATTTTGTTCCTCCTGGAGTTATAAATGGCCAGTTTTGCTTGGCCGACTAAAAAATTAAGCAGCTGCCATTTAAAACGATCTTTTTGTCTATAGCCAGTTCCAAAAATAAAAACACATGAGTTAAAACCCTCCCCACTCTTTCTAAATAAAAAACAAAGTGTAGTAAAAAGAGACTTAAGTCTCATACATTCTAAAAAACAGTGAAAAATGGTTTCTCTGAGCCCACAGAAAGGACAACCATCACTAACCTCTGGGTTAATGACTGATACAAAGGCATTAACAGCTAAAATGCCATGTAAAATTCTCCATTGGAGATCACCAGACCTTTTTGTAAGAGGGGGTTTATATAGTACCCTCCAAACAGGCCTTCTGTCCATCTCTACCCCCAGCTTGTCCCTCCACACCGTGTCTGACCTACCATTTAACACTGATTTGTTAAGAACTTTAACAGAACATTTATACAGCACTTTGCCAGACACAGTGTGAAGATCCAAGTCCTGTAGGTCAGACATGTCCAACAACGGACCTGCCACATTGTCCAGGTTTGGCTCAAGTACAGTCTTTGGGAAAGGGTCCTGTCTGTCTGGCCTGACCCGACCATTCTTGTATTCCTGCAGCAAAGACAGCTCCTCACATGAGAGCCTGCCCTTCCATGAGGCAATGATGTTCTCTGTCTGGCGTAAGGACCGTAGACCCAGCAAAGACACGACAGCCTGGATATTATCCAGGCCTGGTCCTGCAACGTCCACCAAAGACCGCAAAGTTAGTGTCCTTGAAGTACAAAGCATATAACTAATCCCTGGTACTCCACCACCAGAAACATCCAGCCGAGCTCCTTTAATTAAGGGCTCCTCCAGAAGCCAGTGCAACGATGTTCCTCCCAGCCTGTGGTGTTTAAAAAGTCCCCATATTTTAAAAAGTCCACGATAAAACAGAGGTAATCCACTCAGGCGCAGTTGCTTAAAATCCATTAAGAACAGTGCAGTGTCCAGTCCTAGTCCATCTAGCTGACGTAAAATAGTGCAGGCCGCCACTCTCCACACCAGGTCCTCAGGTCCTGTGAGGAGTTTCTGTAGGAATTGCAAACGAAAAGTTGCCAGTCTGCTGCCCAGGTGCACCAGCCCTTGTCCACCTTCTTCTCTGGGGAGAAACAGCACTCCTTTGGGTACCCAGTGAAGCCGATCCCAAAAGAAATCTACCAGGATCGCTTGTAGTCGAGACAGCAGGCCAACAGGGGGGTCTACACATGATAACTTATGATAAAGCATTGATGCCACTAAATTGTTAATCACAAGCACCCTCCCCCTAAACGACATTTGCCCATGGATCCATTTCCATCTTGTAAGCCTGCCTGACATCTGTTCTACCACACCCTCCCAATTCTTTTGTTGAGCAGCCTCATCCCCTATAAAAACCCCCAAATATTTAATACCCCCCCTCTTCCAGGCTAAGCAGGCTGGTAAAGTGGGCAACTTCCTCAACCGTTGTCCTACTGCCAGAGCTTCACTCTTTCCCCAATTCACCCTGGCGGCTGAAATAATCCCAAAATTGTGGACAATTGAAGTAAGTCTATCAATGTCTGACTGCCCCTTTACTAAAACTATAATGTCGTCAGCATAAGCTGATAACTGATGTCGGGATTGGCCATCCTGTCCCAAATCAACCCCCTCAATGTCTGAGCGAAGCTTATTCAGCAGTGGTTCAATGGCCAAGGAGTACAACATCCCGGACAAAGCACAACCCTGCCGAATGCCCCGACAAACTTTAAAAGGAGCACTTAGCCCACCATTAATCTTTAGTAGACTTTCAATGTCTCTATACAGTACTCTGATCATGTTAATGAAAACTGTACTAAAACCCAGAGTCAAAAGGGTTTGCCACAAGTACTGGTGTTCCACTCTATCAAAAGCCTTCTCCTGATCAATAGAAATGAGACCGAAATCAAGCTTCTGGACTCTAGAAATCTCTAAGACATCTCTGATCAAACAAATATTATCTCTAATGGACCTGCCAGGCACACAGTAGGTCTGGTCGTGGTTAATCACCTGCCCCATCACTTCTCTCAGCCTGTTAGCCAGTACTTTGGAGAAAATTTTAAGGTCAGTACACAGGAGACTCACTGGCCGCCAGTTTTTTATGTCCTGTAGGTTACCTTTTTTAGGCAGCAGGGTGATCACTGCCCTCCTACAGCTCAAGGGTAGGGCACCATCCATCAAGCTCTCATTAAGGACATCCAATAGGTCTGTGCCCACTTCTGTCCAGAATGTCTTAAAAAATTCTACTGGTAAGCCATCGATCCCTGGAGCAGTACCACCCTCCATGCCCTGTAAGGCAGCATGTAGCTCTTGCTCACCCAGTGGCCTGTCCAGTTTCTTACTGTAGTGCTCCGAGAGTCTTGGCAACCCTGTGAAAAACTCAGCAGCTAAGTCAGCATCCTCCTTGTATTCACTCCTGTACAGTTCAACGTAGAACCGTACAGCTCTTTTACGGATCTCTGTTGGCTCTGTTATCTCCCTCCCGTCCTCAGAGCACAGAGCGTGAATAAACCGTTTCTGACCATTTTTTCTCTCCAAGCCAAAGAAAAACTTGGATGGGGCATCCATCTGCGACAGGTTCGTAAACCGAGACCGGACCAGCGCCCCCTGTGCCCTGACATCCAGAATATCTCTAAGAGTATTGAACTTGGATTTCAGAGCCCCGACATGACTCAAGTCTCCGGTGGAATCTACCAGCCCTTGTAGTTCACCAATCTCACGTTCAAGCTTCTCTATCGACCAAGATATATGCTTAGAAACATTGAAAGTGTACTGCTGACAAAGCTGTTTAACACACACTTTGCCATAGTCCCACCACTCGCGTAAGTTTCTAAAATGTTGTTTCTGCAGTTTGAAACCATTCCAATAAACAGTAAAAGCTTTTCTAAAATTAGCATCACTCAACAAGCTGGAGTTAAAATGCCAATAGGCGCTCTTAGGCTTAAGATTTGCAATAAAAACAGAGCAAAGAACCAAACTATGATCAGAGAAACCAACAGGAGAGATATCACATGATTTAAAAACATTCAGCTGGTATTTAAAAGAGTAAAAGTGATCCAGTCTCGCCATTGACATAAAACCATCTCTTGCATGCGCCCATGTATATTGTTTAGTGCCCTGATTGAAGACCCTCCAAACATCACACAAGTTATGAGCCTTCAATAACTCACGAAGAGCACGTTGAGAGGCCGCGTGAGGTTCAGAATGGTTTCTGTCTAACGTGTCATCTTCAGTGCAGTTAAAATCCCCTCCCAGGAATAAAAAATCATCAGAGCTGCAGGTTTGCAGAGCTGTATTAACAGCGTTAAAGAAACCGACCCTCACAGCTCCAGACGTAGGAGAATAAACATTAAACACATTAATCTTAAAATGTTCAAACTGTGCACGCACAATCAAAGCCCTGCCTTCTACCACCTGCTCCACCTCATAAGAGATTGGCAGAAAATTCTTAGCGAAGAGTACTGCAGTCCCACCCCTGGTTGAGCTCATGTGGCTAAAGAGAACTTTCCCATCCCACTCTTTCATCCACTCCACCTCATTAACCCCATCACTGTGCGTTTCCTGAACTAGCATAATATCAACACCTTTCTGTTTAATTAGTTCATACAACATCATTCTTTTCTGAGCATCTCGTGCTCCGTTCAGGTTTAAAGAGCCCACCCTAATGCTGCTCATATAAAAAATAAAAAAACACCACACAGGTAGTAGCAGACAAAGAAGCCAAAAGAGACTATGATGTATCAAAATCCTCTTCATTTTGAAGTTCTAATTTTAGTTTCAAAACTATCTTCTTTAATCTATAAACTTCCTGAGCTGTAAACTGTTCTTCACCCTCACCTCTAATGAATGTTTGGACTGATCTGATAAATAATTTTCGATCAGGGAAGTGATTTCCAATCACAACACCCTTCATATTTTTTGTTTTGTTGAGAAAAGATCTGATTTTCTCAAAGGTATACATTCTACGTTGACTCTGCTGACTTTTAACTTCAGAAAAATCACTATCAGATTCATCTAAGGTACCAGAACCAACGTTCTCATTGTTCTTTTCTGTCTGCATTGTGCTAGACCTCTGCTTCCCCTTTTTATCACATGTCTTTACCTGTTTCATTTTTCTTTTCCCTGAGGAAACTCTAAAGCGAGTTTCCTCTGCCCCATTTTCAGTCTCCATGTCCTCCCCACCCAGAGTCAGGTTTGGAGCAGCTACAGCTTCCTCACCCTCCTCAACTCCAGTGAGACCAGAACCCACCTGCTGTACATCAACATTATCATTATCAACTTCAACATTAGCGCTTTGTACAGTATCAGGCTGATCTACCTGACATTCCTCTCCCACCTGTATCTGTATATCAGCACCTGCTCTACTAACCTCTACTTTACTAGGTCCAGCCTCAGCCCTCACCTCCTCCACTGTAGCAGGCGCAGGCTCAGGCTCAGGCCCAGGCTCAGGCTCAGGCTCAGGCTCAGGCCCAGGCCCAGGCTCAGGCCCAGGCTCAGGCCCTGTACCGGCCTCCGCTCCACCAGCATGTACAGAGTCTGAGACCTGTGAGGTGCCCTCCCTTGCCCCAGAGGGACATGAGTGCTTTAAGTGCCCTTCTTGTCCACACCCAAAACATTTCATTGTCTCAGAGGTAACAAAAATCACATAGTTAAAATCATCAATTTTAAATTTAAGAGCCACATTCACTTCATCAGCCCCGTTGTTCAATATCATAAAAACCTGGCGTCTGAAACAAACCACATGTTTTAACGATTGTGATTTGGTACTCAGTGGTATTTTTTTCATCTGAGAAACAATTTGGCCATGTCTGGACAATTCTGCTATTAAAAGCTCATTTTTCATGAAAGGTGGGACATTGGACAATATAACCTTTTTTGCAGGTCGTACAAGGGGCATTACAGACGCAAATGTCCCCTGTATCACGACACCATTCTGAACAACAGTCTTGGCTTTTTCAACGCTGTCCAGAAAGATCACTACAGAGCTGTTCATTCTGGAGGCAGACATGATACTCCCACAGCCCACCACCTCCCCGACAGCCAGGCAGCACTCTTCTACCGAGCACCGGACCCCGGGGGCGATCTTAACGCCATGACGGCGAGAGAGCTGCTCAAAACGAGCGTTCTCCATCACCGCCGTAGCGACCGGCAAAACACCGGCAGCCGGCGTTTCACACGCGCACACCTCGCGCTTAAACACACACACACACACACAATTCTACTGTCACGAACACACCTACACTACTAAACACACAACAAAGATAAAACAGATGCCGCTCAGGTGGCGCAGCGGTAAAAAGAAACGCGCTGCAACCAGGGCTGGATTCTGAGAAGCGTCGTATCGAATCCAGCCTTGCTTTACCGGTTCGAAGCTGAGTGGCTATATGAGCAACGATTGGCCGGTTGCTCATGTGGGGGGTGGGACAAAGAACCGGATGTGGGTCTCTCTCTGTCAGAATGCGGTTGCGTTCTCTGCCGGCTGATTGGAGGCGCTTACATGGAGATGGGAGGGGGTGCACTTAGGGTGTGTCTCTCCGCATGCAACGCTAGGTGGCGCCAAACTCGTCAATGTGTGGGTGGCAAAGATGCATCTGGCTGCTGCTCGTGTTTCGGAGGGGATACGGGTTAGCTTCAATCACCTCCGTCAGGGCAGGGTTCGGCATAGACAGAGAGGAAGCACGATGCTAATTGAACAATTGGATGCGCTAAAAAGGGGAGAAAAATGGGTAAAAAAAAAAAAAAAAAAAAAAACATTAATAAAACACTGACGCTTGCCTAAAAAAAAAAAAGATAAAACAGATAGAAAAGTTTGTAAAACTCACTCACCCGGCAAACAGCCACACGCTCACTCACACACCGCTCACACACTCACTTCCGCTCACGCGACAGAGAGAGAGAGAGAGAGAGAGAGAGAGAGAGAGAGAGACAGCGTGCACACGAACAGGAGAGAGAGAGAGAGAGAGAGAGAGAGAGAGAGAGAGAGAGAGAGAGAGACAGCGTGCACACGAACAGGAGAGAGAGAGAGAGAGAGAGAGAGAGAGACAGCATGCACACGAACAGGAGAGAGAGAGAGAGAGAGAGAGAGAGAGAGAGAGAGAGAGAGAGAGAGAGAGACAGCATGCACACGAACAGGAGAGAGAGAGAGAGAGAGAGAGAGAGAGAGAGAGAGAGAGAGAGAGACAGCATGCACACGAACAGAGAGAGAGAGAGAGAGAGAGAGAGAGAGAGAGAGAGAGAGAGAGAGAGAGAGAGAGAGAGAAAGATTTGATTTGATTTTTAAAATTACATTTTATTACAAATTGCAATTTTTATAAATTACTTTTTAAAAACAATCTTCACACAGGATACCAATGCAATACCTACATTATAAAGTAAAGTGCAATTCATTCTCACTCAAAATACACAATGCATCCCCACAACACCATATGTCTTCAAATTTTTCAAAGTCATGCATCAGTTTATAAAAACGATATTCTATTAGAATCCTTGATTTGACCAATACATAGAATACACCCACTACTTCATGTCCATTTTGTTCGTCAATCTTGTTTTTTCTACTACTATAAATACTCATTTTCGCTATACCTAAAATGAAGTTCAGTAGTTTACAAACATTTTGTCTACGCTGAAGATATTTAAAACCAATAATAAAAATCTCCAGTGTAAAATCTTCATTAAAACACTTGAACAGGCGTTGTAAAATCAGAAACAGTGGTTTCAGTCTTTCGCAGTATGCAAAAGCGTGAAAGATTGTTTCCCTTTGGCCACAGAAAGGACAATCTTGACTAACTTCTGGATTTAACACTGAGACAAAGGCGTTCACGGCTACAGCTCCATGCAGAATTCTCCATTGCAAATCCCCTGTTTTTTTAGCCACAGGTGGTTTGTAGAGTGATCTCCATTCTGGTCTTTTGTCTTCTGTGAGTTTTAGGACAGTTCTCCACGGTGTGTCCACCTTGTTGTTTAGAGTTCTTTTATTTAAGATTTTTACACACACTCGATATAATTGTTTCCCACCAACACAATCTAAGTGCATGGGTGTTATGTCCTTGGAATTTAGAAAACAGCCTGTAGCTTCTCCAAATTCCGGAGATAGTACGATTTTAGGAAACTCATCTTTTTCATTAGAATTGAGTTCACCTATATAATGTTGTTTAATCATCTTTGTTTCTTCTTCTGTGAGAACAGCTCGCCATTTCTGTAGAATTTTTCCAGTCATTCGGTTAGATTTTATTCCTAGTGCCTTTGCTGTTTTATCCACATTGTTGAAATCTGGTCCAGCCAAGTCACAGATGTTTTTCAATGTCACAGTCTTTGAGTTAATAAGGATTTTCTTGAGCGCAGGAAAACCGCAAGCTGTAATGTCCAAGTGTGCCCCGCAGACTAACGGCTCCTGCAAAAGCCAGTATAGAGAACTTGTTAGTCTTTCTCTTTGTGTGTTAAAAAATCCCCAGATTTTAAAAAGACTTTGATAAAAGGTTGGTAGTTTAGAGAAGTCCACTTCACGTGGTGCCATTAGGAAGAGGCCTTTATCTAGTCCAACTCCTCCTAAGCTTTTCAGAATTTTGCAGCTTATGGTTCTCCATGCAACATCTCTGGGCCCATTTAAAAGTCTCTGTACAAATTGTACTCTGAAGGTGGCAACCCTGCTCTGCAAGTGTATCAGGCCTTGTCCACCTTCTTCTTTGTGTAGGAAAAGGATTGACTGTGTAGTCCAATGTAAATTGTCCCAGAAAAAGTTGACCAACATAGCTTGTATCTTCCTTAGAAGATCTGGGGGTGGGTTTACACAGGCTAGTCGGTGCCAGAGGGACGATGCCACCAGATTGTTAATGATGAGTGTTCGTCCTCTGTATGACATTTTAGGTAGCAGCCATTTCCATTGTTCAAGTCGGTTTTTTACTCCTTGAAGTGTTCCTTCCCAGTTTTTTCGGGTGTTTGTTTCATTTCCAAGATAAACTCCAAGGTATTTAAGTCCATCTCTCTTCCATTTTAGTCCATCTGGGAGCTTTGGCTCTCCCTCTGGCCACTGACCAAACAGGAAGGCATCGCTTTTGGACCAGTTTACTCTTGCTGATGAAATGGTTTCAAAATTTCTTAGTAATTCTACTGTTTCTTGTATATCTCTCTCATCATTAACAAAAATGACTACATCATCAGCATATGCTGATAATCTGGGATTAGTAGCACAATCAGATATTATCAATCCTTTTAGCGTAGATCTCAACTTTTGTAGGAGAGGTTCTATGGCAATTGAATACAACATTCCAGAGAGAGAGCATCCTTGTCTTACTCCTCTTTGTATTTTAAAAGGAGCACTTAAGTCCCCATTAATCTTTAAAGTACTCTCTATGTTGTTATATAAGGTCCTGATTTTATGAATAAACCCCTCGGTAAAACCAAAAGCTGTTAGTACATCCCATAGATATTTGTGTTCTACCCTGTCAAAAGCCTTCTCTTGATCAAGTGAGATCATACCCACCTTTAACCCTAGGCGTTCTGACATTTCTGCAATATCCCTGACTAGAGAAATATTGTCAAATATGGATCTTCTAGGAACACAATAAGTCTGGTCTGGGTGAATAATTTCATTTATTATTTGGCGCAGTCTATTAGCTAGTACTTTAGACAATAATTTGTAGTCACTACACAGGAGTGATACGGGTCTCCAGTTTTTAATGTCGGTTAAATCTCCTTTTTTGGGGAGTAGAGTCAGTACTGCTCTACGACAACTCACCGGTAGACTTCCTGTTTTTAAACTATCATTAAGTACTGTTAAAAGATCATCTCCTACCTCTGACCAAAAAGTCTTGTAAAATTCTACTGGAATTCCGTCTAGCCCTGGTGCTTTTCCACTTTCCGTGTTTTTAAGGGCTCTTTCCAACTCTTCCATTGTTAAATCAGCATCCAGTTCTGCCAAGGATTCTCTTGATACCTGAGGTAGGTTATTTAAAAAGACATTGTGAATAAATCGTTCATCGTTAATATCACTCCTGTATAGATCCTTATAAAAACGTACTGCTCTACTTCGAATTTCAGTGGGGTCTGATAACATATTTCCAGATTCTGCTCGCAACGAATGAATAAATCTTTTTTGTCCATTCTTTTTTTCTAAACTGAAAAAAATTTTTGATGGTGCGTCCATTTGATTTATATGTTGGAAACGAGACCGGACTAGTGCGCCTTGCACTTTGGTTCCCAGAAGTTCTGCTAAAACTCCTTTTTTTAATATTAGTTTTTCTGTGTGTTCATTATTCTTAGTGTTATAAGCTAGATTTTCCATGTTTACTATTTCTTTTTCCAGGGTTTCTATTACTCCAATTCTTTCTCTTGTTGTGTTTTGTGTGTACTGCTTGCATAATTGTTGTATTTGAACTTTTCCTATTTCCCACCACTGTTGTATTGAATTGAAAGATGTTTTTAAAGTTCTGAAATTATTCCAGAAAAAAGTAAAAAAGATTTTAAATTGTTTATCCTGTGTTAAATTTGTATTGAAGTGCCAATATGCACTTTTTGGTTTTACAGAATTCAAATAAATTACACACTGTACTAAACTATGATCTGAAAAACACACAGGAGTAATGGAACATTTTAGAAAGATGTTAAGTTGATGTTTGAAACTATAGAATCTATCAAGTCTTGCTAAAGAGAATAATTTTTCATGAGCATGAGCCCAAGTGTATTGTCTTTGTTCGCCATTTAAGTTTCTCCAAACATCACTTAGATTGTGAGTTTTGATACACTGAATGAGTCTTTTTCGAGATAACATATGGGGTTCAATGTGATTTCTGTCTATGTTGTGTTCTGTGCAGTTAAAATCTCCTCCCAATAGTAATATTTCTTCACTATTACAATGTAAATTTTTAGACAGTGTGTCTAGAAACCTTAATCTTTCTAACGCGTTTGTTGGTGAATATACACAGATTAAAATGAACACGTAATTTTCAAAAAGGGCTTTGACTTTAAGTATTCGCCCTTTTAGAACTTCCTCAACTTCATAGGACACTGGAATGAAATGTTTGGCAAATAATATTGCAACACCTCCACTAACTGAGGTGTTATGACTCATTAGAGATAGACCATCCCACTCAATGGTCCAATCAGCAGCGTTTTTTGAATCGCTATGTGTTTCTTGTAAGAAAACTATATCTGAGCGTTTTAATTTTAATAGCTCGAAGAGTTCTGCCCTCTTTATTCTGTCCCTTGCACCATTGAGGTTTAAGGAAGCGATATGGATCTCACCCATGAATATAAATAAAAATGTATATATACACCCAACATCAGTCATCATTCTAGACACTGTCTTCTTTGTCATTTCTAATCAATTTTCTTTTAGCTGCTGTTAATACTTTCTTAAGACGAAAAACTTCTGTGTTTTCAAAAGCACCCTTGCTCATGAACCATTTTGCTTTCTCAACAAACTTTGATAAGTCTGGGAAATATTCTTCGGTTTTTACACCTCTCACATTTTTAGTTAGTTTCAAAAACTGTTTGATCTCTTCAACATCATAATTTTTCTGACTCTCACTATGGGAACTCTCTAATGTGCTTGAGTCTGAGTAGTCATCTTCGCTGCTCATTTCATCAGTGTCTCTATCTATTTTTTTGGCCTGAATTTTTACTTCATTACTACTAGCTCTTCTTTTAACTGGTGTTTTAAACACAAATTCTTCTGTTTCCACTGTTTCGTCGTTCTTATTTTTAGCTTTATTGTCAAAATCAGTATTTATTACCGCATCTACTGTGTCTTTTTTTTTATTAGTTTGATCTGGGAATTCAGAACCTCCAGCACTCGGTTCTGTCATTTGTTCTTGAGTTGACTTAGCCTCATCTGGGTTAGTTGTCATTGTGTCTTCACCGACAGTATCAGTTAGGTGGCATTCTTCTACAATATTATTTTCCCCTCTGTCTATCTGTGTATTTTCTTTTTCTCCAGTATTGGAGATGGGTTGTTTTTCAGTGTTATCTGGCACATTATCTGAACTGTCTTTCTTTTGTGGGCATGCACGAATGAGATGCCCAGGTTTTCCACACCCAAGGCACTTCATTATGTCAGTAGAAGCAAAGATTGTGTAGTCAAACCCATCAACATGAAAATTAAAGGACAGGTTCAACTCCATGCTACTGTCATTTGGTATTATATATACACTGCGTCTAAACGAGACTACATGTTTCAGTAGGGGGGATTTGCTTCCAATCGAGATTTTCTTTACGGGGGAAATTATTTTACCATAACGAGATAAAATCCCTAACAGCTGCTCATCTTTAATAAAAGGTGGTACGTTTGATAGGGTTACTCGTTTTGCCGGTGTAGATAGGTATAGTCATAGGAGACTTACATATCAGTGTTTTTCCCCGTTCTCAACTAGTTTATTCGCTTTTTCAACGGTGTTTAGAAAAATAACCATTGCGCTATTCATTCTGGACGCTGATAAAATACTATTATGTCCAACTACTTCTCCGACCGCTAAGCTGCATTCTTCTACACTCACAGCCGAGCCCACTTTAACAGCGTGACGCCGGGTGAGAAAACCGAGATCACCCCCACCTGCCTCCATTGTGCACAAGCCGGCACCTGGCCGGAGGGCAGGTGGATTCTGTAAACAAAGCGTAACCTATACCAAACAACTAAGTTCCTCAGTAGCACTATTAGCTAAATATTATAATAACAAATCAATTACTTACAATCAATCAGTAGAAAAGAAGATAGAAAAAATTAGAATGCAAAAACTTGGCACAAACGCCTCAGCTCACACACGCTCAACACACGCTCCGCCCACTCGCTCCCAGCATGCACTCAGAGAGAGAGAGAGAGAGAGAGAGAGAGAGAGAGAGAGAGAGAGAGAGACAGCGTGCACACGAACAGGAGAGAGAGAGAGAGAGAGACAGCGTGCAGCGTGTAGGATCGAGGTGCACCCGATGTCTGTTCGTAGCTATCGCCCCATGCACAGCCCTCCATTGGAGGTCAGCTGTCCGTTTATCAATTGGACGCTTATACAGGGATCGCCAAAAGCCTTTAGGGGCAGGTTCAGTGCCAAAAAAGTCAGTCCATCTGTTCGCTGGTACCTCGGCCAGAAGTCGTACTTGAGACACCTTTACACAAATCGTGTACAGAGATGTTTTCTTCGCATCTTCAAAACTGCCCAGCTGAGGGGTGTTGAAAGATAAAATGTACCTCTCATTTTCTGTCCATTCTCCCATCGCAGCTTTGACAGTTAAGTCAGGGGGTTTGTAAAGAGTACTTTCCTCCCACTGTGTGGTGGTGGATTGGTCCTCCAGGAAGTCTCTGTAGCTGGTTGGCAGTTGACTCAATATTTATTTTCTCATCTGCTCCAGTAGGCGCACTGACTTGATGCCAGTTGTGTTAGCCATTTCCTGTACGTTGTTTCTTATAAGGTGTCCCAGTTTTGTAAAGCCTGCCGACAGTAGGCGTGTACGTAGGTGCGCAGATGAAAGGAACTTTGAAGATAGCATTGAGTTCTGGAAAAGAGGTTCCTCTAGCAGCCATAAACCCACAGGTGTGTCTGTAGTCCTTACGATGTTAAAGACTTTCCATGCCTGCATCATGGACTTATAAAAAGGACTAAGATCTTTCAGCTCTTCTTCTTGCAGGTTCATCAGGAACAAGTGTTTATCCAGGCCCAGACCTCCTGCCTTTCTCAAGAGTGCGGTTGCGGTGTCACTCCACGCAAAGTTGTTATAATACAGTAGTCTTTGAGCAGTCTGCAGTCGGAATGTCATAATCCTACTTCGGATGTCTATAAGTCCTTGACCCCCTTCGTTCACCGGTAGGTAGAGTACCGCTGCTCGTATCCAGTGCTGTCCTGACCAGAAAAAGGTCACCAATCTCTTCTGGACTTCCTGCACAAGTCCTGCTGGTGGTTGCAGCACATTAAACTTATGCCATAGGCTGGAGGCAACCAGGTTATTGGCAATTAGAACTCTGCCCCTGTAGGACAATTTGGGTAGCAGCCATTTCCATTTAGACAATTTGGTGCACACTCTTTCCATAATACCCTCCCAGTTTTGTCTTTGGTAGGTTTCACTGCCTAAAAACACACCCAACACTTTCAGTCCATCCTTACCCCACCTTACATTTCCTGCAAGCGTTGGGAGCCCATTCACCGGCTCTTGTCCAACACACAAACCTTCGCTTTTGTTCCAGTTTACTTTTGCAGAGGATGCCCTCTGGTACACTGCAAGAGCCTCTGATAGAACCTTTGTGTCCATACTATGTTTAATAAAAACAGTGACATCATCTGCGTAGGCTTGGACCAGGGAGTGACCCATGAATATGTAAACCAGCCAGTCTCTCTCGGAGGCAGCAGAGCAATGGCTCAATGGCTAGACTGTACAGCTGCCCTGATAAGGGACAGCCTTGTCTAATATCTCTAGAGACTATGATTGGACGGCTTAGACCACTTCCCACTTTAACTATGCATGACGCGCCAGTATACAGTAACTTAACCCAGTTTAAAAACTCATTACCAAGACCAACAGCTTTGAGTACACTAAAAATATATTTATGATCAACCCGATCAAACGCTTTCTCTTGGTCAAGAGAGATCAAACCAATGCCTGTGTTGGAGGATCTGCAAATATCTATTACGTCTCTTAATAAGAATAAGTTGTCCATTATAGTCCTTTCTGGAATGCAGTATGTTTGATCTTTGTGTATTATAACACCTAAGTATGGTTTGAGTTTATTGGCCAAGCATTTGGATAAAATTTTATAGTCTGTGGTTAAAAGAGCCACGGGTCTCCAGTTTTTAAGGAGAGCTAGGTCTCCTTTTTTTGGTAGCAGAGAAAGCACAGCACGTTGACATGAGGTAGGCAAGAAACCATTTTTACTGCATTCGCAGAATACTTCATACAAGTCTTTTCCAATAGTGCTCCAGAAGTGCTTATAGAATTCCGCTGGTAGACCGTCAATGCCCGGGGATTTCCGGGGAAAATGTAAATGTTATCCCTGGGCATAACTGGCCAACAGCGGTGGAGAGTTCTTCCATTGTTATGCCGGATTTCAGTTCTTCTTGTGACTCATAATCCAGTTTAGGAAGTTTTTGGAGCAACTGGTCCATACATTCTGGTTCACAGTGTTCTGCAGTGTACAGTGTGGAGTAGAAATCCACTGCATGTCTGCGCATCTTTTTGGGGTCGGTGGTTACCCTTCCATCAGGGAGCTTCAGGCAAGCCATTTGTTTTTGTTGTGCTTTAGAGTGCTCTAAGTTGAAGAAAAAGGCACTTGGGGCATCCATATCTGCAAGAGTGGTAAAACGGGATCTTATCAGTGCCCCCTTTACCCGTTCATTTAGGAAAGAACACAGCTCTTTTTTCTTCTGTTGAAGAGTCCTTGTGAGGCCAGAGTTACAGTCATGACTCAGCTCGGATTCTATAGAAGTTATCTCTCTTTCAAGAGCTTCTATAGTTTCTTTTATTCTCGCGCTTGAGTCGGCTGTATACTGTTGACTGAAAAGTTTGATCTGCACTTTTCCAATTTCCCACCATTGTTTTAAACTTTCAAAACTGAGCTTCTTTCCTCTCCATTCCTCCCAAAAAGAAGTGAATCGTGCACAGAAAAATAGATCCTGTAGTCTTGTGTTGAAATGCCAAAAAGAGGATGTACTGGAGAAATGTGACAAAATGATTGTGATAGAGGTAAGATGATGATCGGAAAATCCAACAGGAGAAATCCGAGCTTCAGGGACTCTGCTGCTGTAGTGTTTTGATAAATAAATCCAAACTAAACGGGCAGCACTTGTTCTGTTATCACAGGCTTTTATCCACGTGTACCGTCTGCCGATAATAAAGACTCTGTCACTGCTGCACTTTCTTAGGGCACCGTTCAGGTTCTTTAGAAAAACAGTTCGCTCGTGTCCCAC
Organism: Trichomycterus rosablanca; assembly: GCF_030014385.1. Taxonomy (NCBI): domain Eukaryota; kingdom Metazoa; phylum Chordata; class Actinopteri; order Siluriformes; family Trichomycteridae; genus Trichomycterus; species Trichomycterus rosablanca. The sequence goes on from NC_085989.1 coordinate 63,240,731, forward strand.
ATTAGGTGCATAAATGTTTATAAAATAAAAATGAATGTCCTTCATTCCAGCCTTAATTAGCAAAGCTCTGCCTTTTACTATCTCCTCCACAGCTAAGATGTTGATGTTAATTCCCGCAGAGAACAAGATAGCAACTCCAGCACTTAAATTAGTCCCAACAGTCTTCATTGGTGCTGTCGCTGTGCGTCTCTTGGAGAAAAGTGATCTGTAGTTTCTTTTGCTTAATTATTTCTGAAACTATTGTACGTTTATGGTGATTTCTACCACCATTAATGTTTAAGGAGCCTATTTTTAAAACTTCCATTAAGAAAAGAGGAAAAAGTAAGAGACAGAACAGACAGGGAATAAGAAGTACCATGTGGTGTGCATAAATTTTTTATAGATCAGGTAATTTTTCTTTTGTTACTTTTGTACTTTTCCGTATGGAGGTAAGATATTTTTTTAGGCGATCAAAACACCGCAAGCTGCCGGTACTGGCGTAAATCATGTACTGTTTATCCTCGTATTTTACTTTAAACGAAATATCTAACGTGTTGTTTGTGGAGTCCAAAAGCATGTAGACTTGTCTCCTGAATGACGCTACATGCCCTAATTCCGGATGTTTACATTCGAGAGACACGACTCTAAACAGACTTACTATTTTACCGAATCGTTTTAGTTCGTTCTCTAACGCAGCATTAGTAATAAACGGCGGTACATTAGAGATGGTTACTTTGGTGGAGGGTGTAAACAGTGGGGTAACCTGTACCAACAGTTCTTTAATAATTAAACCACTCTCGACTAAACGATTAACCAGGTTATGCGCTTTTAAAAACACTACCACTGCTTTATTCATGCGGGAGGCAGATAAAATGTTTTCAAATCCTACCTGCTCTCCAACAGCCAGAAGAACATCCTCCACCAAAACACCTTCCTCAGGTACACACTTGAAACCATTGCGAGGTGATAATGATGTCGTCTCCACGTGAGACGCCATCCCTGCTGCACGTTTCTCAGTTATAGTTATTCCGAGTGTAGATTATTCACATTAAACGAAGCAAAATCATCAGTGTGAAAAAGCAGAAAATCAAAAATCCCGCTCCCAGCATCTCACTCACACACGCTCACACAAACTCCCAGCATGCACCACGCACAGAGAGAGAGAGAGAGAGAGAGAGAGAGAGAGAGAGAGAGAGCGAGAGAGAGAGAGAGAACTCGGCGCTTTACACAGCCAGACATTACACGCTGGAAAGGTGAAGAAAATAAGTGAGAGGAAACATAGTAAAGTTTGGACTCAAGAATCCTCTTTTACAGAGAAGTTCAGACCCACTGAGCTGGTGGGAGACCAAGTGTTCAGTCTACCCACATCTTATACATGTGATGGCACATAGACTGTGTATCTGTCCCCTCAGAGAGAATCTTTTTTAACAGGGCAGATCATAACAGAAAGGAGAAACAGGATCAAGCCATCAAAGATGAGCTGCTTGGTTTTTCTCAATGCTTATCTTCACTAAATACTTACAAATACTGTCACCTGGATGCTTTCACCTGGATTTTCTTTTTGTTTTGCACATTTTCATTTATATTTTGTTGAGTGTGAGTGATGCTTCGTTGATGTTGTGTTGTTTCACTCCAGATGCTTGTTTATTTTGTTTTGTTTATTAGGATTTTGTCACGTTTTACACTTTGGTTACATTCATGACAGGAACATTCACCTCACTTGCATGTCTTTGGACTGTGGGAGGAAACCGGAGCACCCGGAGGAAACCCACGCAGACACGGGAAAGACATGCAAACTCCACACAGAAAGGACCCGGGCTCTTCACCTGGGGATCGAACCCAGGACCTTCTTGCCGTGAGGCGACAGTGCCAACCACTTAGCCACCGTGCCGTCCCACTCTAGATGCAAATTTACAAATAATATACACAATCAGATCTTTTTGTCTAATTGAGATGGGTCTTTGTTTTTGTATTTTATATTTTTGTATTTTATTTTATATTCTGGAGCACTCTGTTCCATGTTGAGTATATAAATAAAACAGTTTAAATAATAAACATTTGATACAATGTTTTTTTACATTAGTAATTCATTTTACATGTAATTTGGTAATAAATTAATCTAAGCCAAAAGAACCGGCTCTCTAAAAGGAGCCGAAATTCCCATCACTAGTAAGAGAGAACAGAATTTTCAAGAAGAAATTATTTCAGTTGACTGTTCACAAGAGATTCTAAAGTTTTTGCTAAACATGATGTAGCAACCCATTTTATAGCAATATAATTAAAACCAATAGCAATAAAATCTCATGGTCAACAGTATCAAAAGCCTTTTGCAAATCCAACATTACCATGCCACATGAATTCCCTTTATCTATCTCACTTCTAATAAAATCAGTTAAATACAGTAAACTGGAGGAGGTGTGGAAGCTTTATTTTATTAACATGAGTTAAAGATGTTTCACTGATGAACTTGTCCACTGGTCCTGAGGTCGATCTGAGATGAGCTCCAGCTCTGAGAACTTGGTGGCTTTTCTGTACAGAATTGATGTTCAGCTTTGCATAATAGACTCGAGTCACGTCAGGGTCACTACGCTGTCATGGCTTTGTGACGGTTGGCTGCACTGATTGAAGGGCATGGTGACGGTTCCTTTCTTTAAACATCAATCTGTACAGTGGGGTCAAAAAGTATTTAGTCAGCCACTGATTGTGCAGGTTCTCCTACTTAGAAAGATGAGAGAGGTCTGTAATTTTTATCATAGCTACACTTCAACTATGAGAGACAAAATGAGAAAAACAAATCCAGGAAATCACATTGTAGGATTTTTAAAGAATTTATTTGTAAATTATGGTGGAAAATAAGTATTTGGTCAATAACAAACAAGCAAGATTTCTGGCTCTCACAGACCTGTAACTTCTTCTTTAAGAAGCTCTTCTGTCCTCCACTCGTTACCTGTATTAATGGCACCTGTTTGACCTCGTTATCTGTATAAAAGACACCTGTCCACAGCCTCAAACAGTCAGACTCCAAACTCAACCATGGCCAAGACCAAAGAGCTGTCGAAGGACACCAGGAAGAAAATTGTAGACCTGCACCAGGCTGGGAAGAGTGAATCTACAATAGGCAAGCAGGTTGGTGTGAATAAATCAACTGTGGGAGCAATTATAAGAAAATGGAAGACATACAAGACCATTGATAATCTCCCTTGGGGTCAAGATCTCATCCCGTGGGGTCAAAATGATCATGAGAACGGTGAGCAAAAATCCCAGAACTACACGGAGGGACCTGATGAATGACCTGCAGAGAGCTGGGACCAAAGTAACAAAGGCTACCATCAGTATACACACTACGCCGAGAGGGACTCAAATCCTGCAGTGCCAGGCGTGTCCCCCTGCTTAAGCCAGTACATGTCCAGGCCCGTCTGAAGTTTGTCAGAGAGCATATGGATGATTCAGAAGAGGATTGGGAGAATATCATGTGGTCAGATGAAACCAAAATGGAACTTTTTGGTAAAAACTCAACTCGTCGTGTTTGGAGGAAGAAGAAGAACCCAAGAACACCATACCTACTGTGAAGCATGGGGGTGGAAACATCATGCTTTGGGGCTGTTTTTCTGCAAAGGGGACAGGACGACTGATCCGTGTTAAGGGAAGAATGAACGGGGCCATGTATCGTGAGATTTTAAGCCAAAACCTCCTTCCATCAGTGAGAGCATTGAAGATGGAATGTGGCTGGGTCTTCCAGCATGACGATGATCCCAAACACACCGCTCGGGCAATGAAGGAGTGGCTCTGTAAAAAGCATTTCAAGGTCCTGGAGTGGCCTAGCCAGTCTCCAGACCTCAACCCCATAGAAAATTTGTGGAGTCCGTGTTGCCCAGCGACAGCCCCAAAACATCACTGCTCTAGAGGAGATCTGCATGGAGGAATGGGCCAAAATACCAGCTACAGTGTGTGCAAACCTGGTGAAGACTTACAGGAAACGTTTCACCTCTGTCATTGCCAACAAAGGTTATGTTACAAAGTATTGAGTTGAACTTTTGTTATTGACCAAATACTTATTTTCCACCATAATTTACAAATAAATTCTTTAAAAATCCTACAATGTGATTTCCTGGATTTGTTTTTCTCATTTTGTCTCTCATAGTTGAAGTGTAGCTATGATGAAAATTACAGACCTCTCTCATCTTTCTAAGTAGGAGAACCTGCACAATCAGTGGCTGACTAAATACTTTTTGGCCCCACTGTACGTTCTCCTCTTTACCATCGTCTGTTCATGTCTGACACACCTTTGGTTCTGAAGGTTTGTTTCCTGCTTGTACGCTCTCTGGAACGCAGCTCTGCTGTTTCCCTTGTTTGCATTTTTTCAAGGTCACTGCATAATGAACCCAACTGAAGTCTCTTATGTCTTCTGTACTTCATGACCTGGTCTTCTATAGTTTGTGTGTTGTGGTTTTTTCTGTTGCAGTTTTTCATCCTTTATCTGCTGCCACAGTCCGTGTGATGCATGTGGTTCCCCAAATCTTTCTAGCTCTTTCTAGCTCCACTTGGTGTTGGTGCTTGAACTGGTCATTTCTTTTTTTAAGGTCCACCAGCAGTGGCTTCCTGATCTTCTTCCTTTTGAATCTAAGCTTCATTTTCAAATCTGCACTGAAACATGAGTTTGGGTTATTTACTAAATGTTCGGTACAAAAGCAGCATCCAGGAAAGGCTGAGAGTCTCTGATGAGTAAAGATGATCAGAGGATCCAGTTCGTCCACAAATGTGTGAGAAAATGATTGAAATGTTTAAAAACAATGAACCTCAAAGAAAGATTGGAAGGGATTTGCATGTTCTCCCTTGTGGTCAGATGAATCAGCATTCCAGGTCTTTTTTGGAAAAAAGTATCATCGGTGCCAAAACCTCTTTTAAGTGTTTTTTTTTTTTTTTTTTTTAATAGTTTATTTAACAGGGACAATACAAATAAACATTGTTACATAAAATGCACCAGATGTATTGTATAAGAGGCTTCTAGCATAAGCTAATTTGCAGCCTCAGTCCCTAATTAGGCTTTTATAACAAAAAAGTACAAAATGTAAATACATAAAATACATAAAACAACATACTGATCTGAGCAATTACATTTATGATGAGTCCATCTTTATATCTGTTTATCAACTAATACTTACAGAGTGTTCACACGTTTGATTCTGTTTAAACCATTGCTTTAAATTTACATTAAAAACTTTTAATTCATTTTGGGTTTTGATTTCTGGTGCAAGATTATTTACGCACTTAAAGACAAGCTTTAGGATAGAGAATTTAATAAAATTATAAAAACTCAGCAAGTTGTATCTTTTTAGAATTTCACAATGATGCCATCTCATTGATTTCCGATCCATCACTTTTAACGCCTGTTTATATAATGACATTATAGGTTTGATTGTTGTTTGAGAAGCTTGACCCCATACAGTTGCACATAGTGCTGGACAATAATTCGATATCGATATATATCGCGATAGAAAATGTTTCAATAACGGTGATATGATTTTTAAACAAATTCGATCGATATGCTTACGTAAGTGCATGATGATGTACGCCACAGGCACGAAGCCAGTGCTCAGCGTTACCGCTCTGATTACTCTACCTACAACACGGTGGATATTAGCGGCTAAATGAGTTCAACAGCTGTGAGTGAACGAGCATCCACAGTCAATCTGCGACCAGCCGTTCGAGGGGAAAAAAAGTCTCTGTGACTCTGAAAGTCTCCGGTGCACCAACAGACACACATTAGGCCCATAATCTAATCATATCTATATATCTAAACCAATCAGAGATAGTGAAGGGCGGGACCAGCGTCATCACCGGCGGGCGTTACACAGCGAAATATCATGGCGGAGTGTGTAGAATATGTGTGAGCATCTGTGCTGCTGTTACAGATGTTCGTTTTAATGTAAAAACATCAATTAAATATCGGTGATAAGAAGACGTGACGTGTTCATCTCAGTTGTTGTTTTCTTTAGTTCACTGATGTGAGAAGAGTTTTGCGCTTCGCTTTCACCGCGACTCTCGATGTAAATAACCGATTTGCTCAGCGCTCGACTCGAGCGATAAAACATCATTAAAGTTCCACAACACAAACATCCATCTGTGTGAAATAACCATCAAATCCAGTCTAACAGCTCCACATGTATCTGTATTTAGCTGGATTTACTTCACGTGTGGTGTTTATATTTCACGTTAAACTTTGTTCTGTCCGGGTTACTTTTACCACGTCATATCACACAGTTCATCTTTATTTAAGGCACTTTAAAAATATCAGCACAAACTGACTCAAAATGTAATAATGTCATGTGATGTAGCCTATGTCAATAATATGCGTCTCGTTACTGCATTAACCATATATAATATTATTATCATTAAATGAGATGTTCAGTGTGAAGCCCTTAAAACACTTGCACTTTTAATTTAGATTTTCTTCTTATTTCATTTATAGGTTATAGGCTATATTTTAGTTTTTTACTTGTCAGGGAAAATGAGAAAAAATAAAAAGCTTATTATGCTGGGCTTGATGTAATTCTACATGACATTCACTGCCTGTATAGGTAAATGAGTAAGTGACCAAAACACTACTAGATCCACAGCAACTTGCCACATAAATAAGGTATCAGACAGTTTCTGTGCCACCCGTGTGAGCAGTGGTCTCAGTCTGGCCACCACTATGAAAACTGTCTGGCTCCGCCACTGTCCACAGTAGAAAAAGAAGCAGATGAAATAGCTGATGAGAGAGGAAGGACTGATTCAGTCGTGTATTCAGCTTGTATTTCTTGCCAGAAACCAGAAAAGAGGTTTGCAGGTACCGGCATCCAATTTTGGTGGCAGTTTTTCTGACATTTGTATTATTCATATCGATATCGGAATTATATCGTATCGACCGAAATTAGGAGTTATATCGTGATATAAATTTTAGCCATATCGTCCAGCCCTAGTTGCACAATGCGATAGACATATGCGATAGAATCATAGCATGCACATACATCTTTGCAGCCTTCAGTGAAATGCAAGGTCTTGTCATTCGAAAGCAGTTTAAGTTAGTTTTAATAGTTTTGGATCATTTCTTTATGTGAGTATCAAATTTTAATTGGGAATCCAAAGTCACTCCTAAATATTTGAACTCACTAACTTTCTCAATTTCCTTTTCATTAACATATATCAAAAAATCTTTTTGTTGTTTTTGTCTTAAGGTGAAACACATCGATACAGTTTTAGTATGATTTAAAGACAAACAATTATTATTAAGCCACTGAGAAACACTAGTCATTTGCTTATTTAATATTTCTGCTGCTTTCTGTGGAGTCTTTGCCGATTGTAACATTCCCTTTAAGGGGTATGAGCATGCGCATTAGAGAGAGAGAGAGAGAGAGAGAGAGAGAGCAGCAGACAGCGATAGAGAAGCATGCATGGTGTTTTAGCTCGGGTTGTAGCCTGACTGTTTTTATTCTACTGCTGCTGCTATCCGGATTGTGATGAATAGAAGTGTGGGTGCTCCTGTGCTAAATAAATACTCCCATTACCTGCACTGGTCGACTCATGTGTGTGTGTGTTCTACGGACGACAGGGCAAGTAAATAAGCACCAATAATCTCTTCAAGGGGCCTCCCCACGCGAACTATACGTTACACGATACATAAATGATCGTATCGTCAGCATACATTTAACACTCTGTGCCTTTGCATATTTCAGGCAAATCATTTATGTACAAGCAAAAGAGCAGTGGACCCAAAATTGAACCTTGTGGAATGTCTATGCTACAGCCCCGATGGGGTGACTTCACACAATTTATTTTAACACATTGCTTCCGGCATTCCAGATATGACATGAACCAACTTATAGTCTGTTTAGATAAGTTAAGCTTCTCAAGTTTATTTATAAGTATTTCAGGATTTACAGTATCGAATGCTTTTTTAAGATCTATAAATACAGCTCCCACCACTTTACCTACATCTAATGAACTTTTAATAATTTCAGTAAAATAACATACGGCCGTTTCGGTTGAGTGCTTAGGTCTAAAACCAAATTGTCTTTGATGCAGGAATTGATTTTGTTCAAGATACTGCATCAGTAGTTCAGCGACTAATTTTTGGAGACTGCTGGGAGAATTGATATCGGTCTGTAGTTACAAACTTGATCAGGTGCACCTGCTTTAACCTCTTGAGACCCAAGCTTTGATTTTTAAATGCATTTTTCTTCTCGTTTTTACTTTATTTATTGTCTAGGACATTTACTACCATTAGATGGCAGACAAAAGTGTCTACTTATGGGGACAACAGGTCTAAGTTAAGCAGAATGAGATATAAGGCATACAAAGCCAAAATGTAATGTCCTCATATGTGACCGCATGGTCTCAAAAGGTTAAGGATTGGAGTTATGATAGCTGTTTTCCAAATTCTGGGGAAACTTTCCTGCACTGGTCGACAGATTTATTATGTGCACTATAGGCCTTATCAAGATAGCACTATATTTTTTTATAAAATTCATATCTAGCCCAAATACATCTTTAGCCTTTGAATTATTTAATTGATTAATAATTTTAAGAATTTTACTTTGATCCGCCTGCCTAATATAAAAAGATGTTCATGTATCCTCCGTTGAATCTTGTAATTCTACTACAGGTTGAAAAGTAGCTGTAAGGTCTTCTACTGACTGAGTGAAAAATGTGTTAAATTCATTTGCAATTTCCCTAATATCAATAATCATCTTTCCGTTTATATCTAATGCTGTTATTAATTTCTGTTTATATAGGTCACGATGAGTAAGTCTATTTATATACTTCCAAAAAAGTGAACTTTTCCCTTCCGATTTTTCAATCAGTTGCATAAAATAACCTGTTTTTGCTTTTCGCAACTCTCTAATCACTTTACAGTGGGGCCAAAAAGTATTTAGTCAGCCACTGATTGTGCAGGTTCTCCTACTTAGAAAGATGAGAGAGGTCTGTAATTTTCATCATAGCTACACTTCAACTATGAGAGACAAAATGAGAAAAAAAATCCAGGAAATCACATTGTAGGATTTTTAAAGAATTTATTTGTAAATTATGGTGGAAAATAAGTATTTGGTCAATAACAAAAGTTCAACTCAATACTTTGTAACATAACCTTTGTTGGCAATGACAGAGGTCAAACGTTTCCTGTAAGTCTTCACCAGGTTTGCACACACTGTAGCTGGTATTTTGGCCCATTCCTCCATGCAGATCTCCTCTAGAGCAGTGATGTTTTGGGGCTGTCGCTGGGCAACACGGACTCCACACATTTTCTATGGGGTTGAGGTCTGGAGACTGGCTAGGCCACTCCAGGACCTTGAAATGCTTTTTACGGAGCCACTCCTTCGTTGCCCGAGCGGTGTGTTTGGGATCATCGTCATGCTGGAAGACCCAGCCACATTCCATCTTCAATGCTCTCACTGATGGAAGGAGGTTTTGGCTTAAAATCTCACGATACATGGCCCCGTTCATTCTTCCCTTAACACGGATCAGTCGTCCTGTCCCCTTTGCAGAAAAACAGCCCCAAAGCATGATGTTTCCACCCCCATGCTTCACAGTAGGTATGGTGTTCTTGGGTTCTTCTTCTTCCTCCAAACACGACGAGTTGAGTTTTTACCAAAAAGTTCCATTTTGGTTTCATCTGACCACATGATATTCTCCCAATCCTCTTCTGGATCATCCATATGCTCTCTGGCAAACTTCAGATGGGCCTGGACATGTACTGGCTTAAGCAGGGGGACACGCCTGGCACTGCAGGATTTGAGTCCCTCTCGGCGTAGTGTGTTACTGATGGTAGCCTTTGTTACTTTGGTCCCAGCTCTCTGCAGGTCATTCATCAGGTCCCTCCGTGTAGTTCTGGGATTTTTGCTCACCGTTCTCATGATCATTTTGACCCCACGGGATGAGATCTTGACCCCAAGGGAGATTATCAATGGTCTTGTATGTCTTCCATTTTCTTACAATTGCTCCCACAGTTGATTTATTCACACCAACCTGCTTGCCTATTGTAGATTCACTCTTCCCAGCCTGGTGCAGGTCTACAATTTTCTTCCTGGTGTCCTTCGACAGCTCTTTGGTCTTGGCCATGGTTGAGTTTGGAGTCTGACTGTTTGAGGCTGTGGACAGGTGTCTTTTATACAGATAACGAGGTCAAACAGGTGCCATTAATACAGGTAACGAGTGGAGGACAGAAGAGCTTCTTAAAGAAGAAGTTACAGGTCTGTGAGAGCCAGAAATCTTGCTTGTTTGTGGGTGACCAAATACTTATTTTCCACCATAATTTACAAATAAATCCTTTAAAAATCCTACAATGTGATTTCCTGGATTTTTTTTCTCATTTTGTCTCTCATAGTTGAAGTGTAGCTATGATGAAAATTACAGACCTCACTCATCTTTCTAAGTAGGAGAACCTGCACAATCAGTGGCTGACTAAATACTTTTTGGCCCCATTCAGACCTTTGTAACTGAGGACATCTATAGATGTTTTTGAAACTAATGATTTTTTAATGCAGTGTCCCTCTTTTTATTAACAAACGAATTTCATTATTTAACCATGGTAAAGATGGCTTTCGTCGAATCTGTTTCAATGGATGTGTACATTTTTGAATGAGTTTTATAAGAATATCCATAATCATATTAGAGCACTTATCCAGATCAGTAATTTGTAACACACTATCCCAATTAATATTCCGCAATTCTTCTTGGAGTTGATTCATCATTTTCAGAGGAATTCCTGTGGCAGCTTCTATGGTATTATGACTGTAACATAATCTCTGCAGACGCCTTTTTGTTAATTTTCTGATTATGATCAGACAAGCCCGTTAATAAATTATAGGTTCTTGTCACTCGTTCAGGTTTGTTTGTGTATATCAAATCTATCAGAGTTTTGCTTATCCTAGTAATTCTAGTTGGGCCTTTTATCATTTGTTCAAATTTATATTTTGATGTAATCATCATAAGTTTTTGCTTGCTCTTTCGGTCCAACAAATTTATGTTAAAGTCTCCTAATACAATACTGTAGTTTCGGTACGACTATTTATCAAACTAAGCAATTCATCCAGTTCATCATAAAAAGCAACATCATGTGAAGGAGGGTTATACAAAACTACAATATTAAAATTCATTTTACATGATAATACGACATTTAAAACTAAGCATTCTAAAGAAACATTCTCTAGTTTAATTTCCGAACATTTAAGAGTGTCTCTGATATAAATCAACACTCCACCTCCTTTTCTCCCCAGCCTATCTTTTCTATAGCACATATACCCAGGGACATCAATCATATTCGTTGGAATATTGCTGTTTAGCCAAGTCTTAATGCAAATAAATCCAAATTAGAATTCATCAAGAGGTGTTGGACTTGGTCTATTTTAGATACAATGCTTCGGATATTTAAATGTCCTCCAAAAATTCCCTTTGGTTTAGTCTTTAGGTCCCATATAACCTTTGCATGGTTTACTGTTTGAAAAAGTAAAAGTTATTTTTGTTTATTTGCAGCATAGACTGAAGTTTCATTTCTGCTATCTGGTCCATTAAGTGCTTGTTTAACATTCTTAGACCTGCAGTTTTTCCTATGTCCATAGGATGCTTTACACTCGCTGCATCTTTCCAAACATGAATCAAAGCAAACGCTGCAGCCCTCCCGAAAAAAAGGAAATCCTTCCTGCATGGCTCCAACACCAAGGCTAGGCAAAAAGTCCGCTCCTCCAACCATACTAGGCCTTGGCCTCGCTGGATCCAAACTTTCTGCATTGCAGTACAAACAACTTTCAGTCCATGTGCTTGATTGACTTAAATTTATTTCTGTTAATGGGCCTGGGTTCAGCTGAATATCTCCACTTAGTAGAAGTGCAAGCAGAAGCACAGTGAGTACTTTCCATCTAATTCCTTTCTTGCTTTGTAGTTTTTTGTTTTGTTTAACTGAACTTTTGTTCTTTTGCCAGCATGAAGAGTAGATGACAAAATATCCATGACCAAAAAAGTTTAATTTCAGTGTATCAGTTGCAAATAAACAATGTACAGGGGTGTATCCTCTGCTGAATCATCTTTACTCATCAGAGACTCTCAGCCTTTCCTGGATGCTGCTTTTGTACCAAACCATGATCACAATCACCTGTTCACATCACCTGTGTAACATCACATCATTATTTAGTGTTTTCACCTCATTACCAGCCCTTTTGGAATGTGTTGCAGGGCTGAAATGCAGGAATGGATGTTTATTAATAAATGAAATGAAGTTGAGCAGATAAAAGATGAAATATCTCAGCTTCATCCTGTCTGACATCAAATAAACGTCAATGTAAGAAAGTTTTTATTATTTAAATTTTCCATAATGTCCCAACTTTCTGATTTATTGATGGATTAGCTAAAATACACTAAGCACAAAAGTTATCCTGTCCTTTCCTCACCTGTCTCTTTAGTCTGTGACCCAGGTGACTAATAACTACTCATTTACATCCAGGCGTTTGTATATGACCTTCGTATGGAAATCAGGAGCAGCTGGTTTTTGTCCAGCTTTAAAGAAAATAAGGAGAAACCCAGTGTGTCAGATTTCTGATAAACATGTCAGTCAAAAGAGCTTTATGGAGGTCCGACACTGATTTGGGATGAATGGTTGTATCTCAGTATTAACACAAAACGACCAGAATAGCAGGAGAACACAGTATTTATGTTTAGTGTTACATTTACACTAGTGTTACAACCCAGCCTGGTTACCAAACTATTCTGTCTTGGGGAGGAGGCACCTCACCAGCCACTCAGCACCAGATCGTGGTTAAAACTTATGACCTTGTGTCCACATATCTTTGTCCATATAGTGTACAACGTGTCTCAGAAGTAAGGTAGCATCCATATAAAATGATGGTGATCCAAATTTAGACACAGACCGTTAGGGAACGTTACCTGGCTAAATGCTTTGTTCCAGCTGTAAAGTGTGGTGGAGGAGGGATGATGCTATGGGATTGTTTCAGGGGTTGGTGGGTTTGTTGGGTCTTCTTTAGGACAGTTGTGGTGAGCCTTTAAAGAAAAGCATATCTTAAAAGCTTCTGTAGGTGTAATTTGTAGGTGTCCCAATACTTTTGTCCATATAGTGTACACAGAGAAAGTGGGGGCCAAAAAGTCTGAGGCCACTAGAGAAAATACTTACATTCATATCATCCCTCCTACCCCTCGCCCAGTGAATCAGAGCCACCGTGACCCTAAAAAAAATCAAGTGAATAGTAAAACAGACGACTGAATGAATGAATGAATAAATAAATAAGTAAATGAATGAGTGAGTGAGTGAGTAAATAAGTGGTTCAATTCAGTAAAGAAATGTTTGTATAAATGAGGAAAACCCTGATGTTTACACCTTCAGCCCTTCTGTCACCTTATCCACAGACTTTAAATCAGTAGAGACCCAAACAAATTCAAATTCAACAGTGACGAATGGAGATCAGAAGTCAAACATGTATCGACCAATCAGAGAGTTCAAAGAAGCAACCAATAGTGATTCAGAGAGAAAATGTGAACTTGACAAGAAGGGTTGTTTTAAGTGATTAAAAGCAGCTGAACGTTAGTGACTGGAAGAAGATCTGAGAGATTAAAATCTGCAGTGGATAAACATTTAACATCAGGGTGAGTGAATATGTACAGTGTTAGATGTAGTAGATGATGAGTGAATATGTACAGTGTTAGATGTAGTAGATGATGGAGTGAATATGTACAGTGTTAGATGTAGTAGATGATGGAGTGAATATGTACAGTGTTAGATGTAGTAGATGGTGGAGTGAATATGTACAGTGTTAGATGTAGTAGATGATGGAGTGAATATGTACAGTGTTAGATGTAGTAGATGATGGAGTGAATATGTACAGTGTTAGATGTAGTAGATGATGGAGTGAATATGTACAGTGTTAGATGTAGTAGATGATGGAGTGAATATGTACAGTGTTAGATGTAGTAGATGATGGAGTAAATATGTACAGTGTTAGATGTAGTAGATGATGGAGTGAATATGTACAGTGTTAGATGTAGTAGATGATGGAGTGAATATGTACAGTGTTAGATGTAGTAGATGATGGAGTGAATATGTACAGTGTTAGATGTAGTAGATGATGAAGTGAATATGTACAGTGTTAGATGTAGTAGATGATGGAGTGAATATGTACAGTGTTAGATGTAGTAGATGATGAAGTGAATATGTACAGTGTTAGATGTAGTAGATGATGGAGTGAATATGTACAGTGTTAGATGTAGTAGATGATGAGTGAATATGTACAGTGTTAGATGTAGTAGATGATGGAGTGAATATGTACAGTGTTAGATGTAGTAGATGATGGAGTGAATATGTACAGTGTTAGATGTAGTAGATGATGGAGTGAATATGTACAGTGTTAGATGTAGTAGATGATGGAGTGAATATGTACAGTGTTAGATGTAGTAGATGGTGGAGTGAATATGTACAGTGTTAGATGTAGTAGATGATGGAGTGAATATGTACAGTGTTAGATGTAGTAGATGATGGAGTGAATATGTACAGTGTTAGATGTAGTAGATGATGGAGTGAATATGTACAGTGTTAGATGTAGTAGATGATGGAGTGAATATGTACAGTGTTAGATGTAGTAGATGGAGTAAATATGTACAGTGTTAGATGTAGTAGATGATGGAGTGAATATGTACAGTGTTAGATGTAGTAGATGATGGAGTGAATATGTACAGTGTTAGATGTAGTAGATGATGGAGTGAATATGTACAGTGTTAGATGTAGTAGATGATGGAGTGAATATGTGATGAAGTGAATATGTACAGTGTTAGATGTAGTAGATGATGGAGTGAATATGTACAGTGTTAGATGTAGTAGATGATGGAGTGAATATGTACAGTGTTAGATGTAGTAGATGATGGAGTGAATATGTACAGTGTTAGATGTAGTAGATGATGGAGTGATTATGTACAGTGTTAGATGTAGTAGATGGTGGAGTGAATATGTACAGTGTTAGATGTAGTAGATGATGGAGTGAATATGTACAGTGTTAGATGTAGTAGATGATGGAGTGAATATGTACAGTGTTAGATGTAGTAGATGATGGAGTGAATATGTACAGTGTTAGATGTAGTAGATGGAGTAAATATGTACAGTGTTAGATGTAGTAGATGATGGAGTGAATATGTACAGTGTTAGATGTAGTAGATGATGGAGTGAATATGTACAGTGTTAGATGTAGTAGATGATGGAGTGAATATGTACAGTGTTAGATGTAGTAGATGATGGAGTGAATATGTGATGAAGTGAATATGTACAGTGTTAGATGTAGTAGATGATGGAGTGAATATGTACAGTGTTAGATGTAGTAGATGATGAAGTGAATATGTACAGTGTTAGATGTAGTAGATGATGGAGTGAATATGTACAGTGTTAGATGTAGTAGATGATGAGTGAATATGTACAGTGTTAGATGTAGTAGATGATGGAGTGAATATGTACAGTGTTAGATGTAGTAGATGATGGAGTGAATATGTACAGTGTTAGATGTAGTAGATGATGGAGTGAATATGTACAGTGTTAGATGTAGTAGATGATGGAGTGAATATGTACAGTGTTAGATGTAGTAGATGATGGAGTGATTATGTACAGTGTTAGATGTAGTAGATGATGGAGTGAATATGTACAGTGTTAGATGTAGTAGATGATGGAGTGAATATGTATAGTGTTAGATGTAGTAGATGATGGAGTGAATATGTACAGTGTTAGATGTAGTAGATGATGGAGTGAATATGTACAGTGTTAGATGTAGTAGATGATGGAGTGAATATGTACAGTGTTAGATGTAGTAGATGATGGAGTGAATATGTACAGTGTTAGATGTAGTAGATGATGGAGTGAATATGTACAGTGTTAGATGTAGTAGATGATGAAGTGAATATGTACAGTGTTAGATGTAGTAGATGATGGAGTGAATTTGTACAGTGTTAGATGTAGTAGATGATGGAGTGAATATGTACAGTGTTAGATGTAGTAGATGATGGAGTGAATATGTACAGTGTTAGATGTAGTAGATGATGAGTGAATATGTACAGTGTTAGATGTAGTAGATGATGGAGTGAATATGTACAGTGTTAGATGTAGTAGATGATGGAGTGAATATGTACAGTGTTAGATGTAGTAGATGATGGAGTGAATATGTACAGTGTTAGATGTAGTAGATGATGGAGTGAATATGTACAGTGTTAGATGTAGTAGATGATGAGTGAATATGTACAGTGTTAGATGTAGTAGATGATGGAGTGAATATGTACAGTGTTAGATGTAGTAGATGATGGAGTGAATATGTACAGTGTTAGATGTAGTAGATGATGAGTGAATATGTACAGTGTTAGATGTAGTAGATGATGGAGTGAATATGTACAGTGTTAGATGTAGTAGATGATGGAGTGAATATGTACAGTGTTAGATGTAGTAGATGATGGAGTGAATTTGTACAGTGTTAGATGTAGTAGATGATGGAGTGAATATGTACAGTGTTAGTTGTAGTAGATGATGGAGTGAATATGTACAGTGTTAGATGTAGTAGATGATGGAGTGAATATGTACAGTGTTAGATGTAGTAGATGATGGAGTGAATATGTACAGTGTTAGATGTAGTAGATGATGAGTGAATATGTACAGTGTTAGATGTAGTAGATGATGGAGTGAATATGTACAGTGTTAGATGTAGTAGATGATGGAGTGAATGTGTACAGTGTTAGATGTAGTAGATGATGAGTGAATATGTACAGTGTTAGATGTAGTAGATGATGGAGTGAATTTGTACAGTGTTAGATGTAGTAGATGATGGAGTGAATATGTACAGTGTTAGTTGTAGTAGATGATGGAGTGAATATGTACAGTGTTAGATGTAGTAGATGATGGAGTGAATATGTACAGTGTTAGATGTAGTAGATGATGGAGTGAATATGTACAGTGTTAGATGTAGTAGATGATGAGTGAATATGTACAGTGTTAGATGTAGTAGATGATGGAGTGAATATGTACAGTGTTAGATGTAGTAGATGATGGAGTGAATGTGTACAGTGTTAGATGTAGTAGATGATGGAGTGAATATGTACAGTGTTAGATGTAGTAGATGATGGAGTGAATATGTACAGTGTTAGATGTAGTAGATGATGAGTGAATATGTACAGTGTTAGATGTAGTAGATGATGAGTGAATATGTACAGTGTTAGATGTAGTAGATGATGGAGTGAATATGTACAGTGTTAGATGTAGTAGATGATGGAGTGAATTTGTACAGTGTTAGATGTAGTAGATGATGGAGTGAATATGTACAGTGTTAGATGTAGTAGATGATGGAGTGAATATATACAGTGTTAGATGATGGATGTTTGTATGTTCTCCAGGTCTTCAGTACTGTATCAGTGATGAAGCAGGGTCTGATCCTCCTTCTGTATCTTACCGGTAGGTGTGTTAGTTATATATGATACACCCTGGTACTGACACGCCCCCATACCATGATACACCCTGGTACTGACACGCCCCCATACCATAACACACCCTGGTACTGATACACCCCCATACCATGATACACCCTGGTACTGACACACCCCCATACCATGATACACCCTGGTACTGACACACCCCATACCATGATACACCCTGGTACTGACACACCCCCATACCATGATACACCCTGGTACTGACACACCCCCATACCATGACACACCCTGGTACTGACACACCCCCATACCATGATACACCCTGGTACTGACACACCCCCATACCATCATACACCCTGTTACTGACACACCCCCATACCATGATACACCCTGTTACTGACACACCCCCATACCATGATACACCCTGGTACTGACACATTCCACACCATGATACACCCTGGTACTGACACACCCCCATACCATGACAGACCCTGGTACTGACATGCCCCCATACCATGATACACCCTGGTACTGACACACCCACATACCATGATACACCCTGGTACCGACACACCCCCATACCATGATACACCCTGGTACTGACACACCCCCATACCATGATACACCCTGGTACTGACACACCCCATACCATGACACTCCCTGGTACTGACACACCCCCATACCATGACACACCCTGGTACTGATACACCCCATACCATGATACACCCTGGTACTGACAAACCCCCATACCATGATACACCTTAGTACTGACACACCCCATACCATGATACACCCTGATACTGACACACCCCCATACCATGATACACCCTAGTACTGACACACCCCATACCATGATACACCCTAGTACTGACACACCCCATACCATGATACACCCTGGTACTGACACACCCCCATACCATGATACACCCTGGTACCGACACACCCCCATACCATGATACACCCTGGTACCGACACAGCCCCATACCATGATACACCCTGGTACTGACACCCCCCCATACCATGACACACCCTGGTACTGACACACCCCATACCATGATACACCCTGGTACTGACACACCCCCATACCATAACACTCCCTGGTACTGACACACCCCCATACCATGACACACCCTGGTACTGACACACCCCATGCCATGATACACCCTGGTACTGATACACCGCCATACCATAATACACCCTGGTACTGACACACCCCCATACCATGATAGACCCTGATACTAACACACCTCCATACCATGACACACCCTGGTACTGACACACCCCCATACCATGACACACCCTGGTACTGACACACCCCATACCATGATACACCTTGGTACTGACACCCCCCCATACCATGACACACCCTGGTACTGACACACCCCCATACCATGATACACCCTGGTACTGACACACCCCCATACCATCATACACCCTGTTACTGACACACCCCCATACCATGATACACCCTGGTACTGACACACCCCCATACCATGATACACCCTGGTACTGACACATTCCACACCATGATACACTCTGGTACTGACACACCCCCATACCATGACAGACCCTGGTACTGACATGCCCCCATACCATGATACACCCTGGTACTGACACACCCCCATACCATGATACACCCTGGTACTGACACACCCCCATACCATGATACACCCCGGTACCGACACACCCCCATACCATGATACACCCTGGTACTGACACCCCCCCATACCATGACACTCCCTGGTACTGACACACCCCCATACCATGACACACCTTGGTACTGACACACCCCATGCCATGATACACCCTGGTACTGACACCCCCCCATACCATGACACTCCCTGGTACTGACACACCCCCATACCATGACACACCTTGGTACTGACACACCCCATGCCATGATACACCCTGGTACTGATACACCCCCATACCATAATACACCCTGGTACTGACACACCCCCATACCATGATACACCCTGGTACTGACACACCCCATGCCATGATACACCCTGGAACTGATACACCCCCATACCATGATACACCCTGGTACTGACACACCCCATGCCATGATACACCCTGGTACTGACACACCCCCATACCATGACACACCCTGGTACTGACACACCCCCATACCATAATACACCCTGGTACTGACACACCCGCATACCATGATACACCCTGGTACTGACACACCCCCATACCATGATACACCCTGGTACTGACACACCCCCATACCATGATACACCCTGGTACTGACACACCACCATACCATGATACACCCTGGTACAGACACACCCCCATACCATGATACACCCTGGTACTGACACACCCTTATACCATGATACACCCTGGTACTGACACACCCCCATACCATTACTGACTCGTACTGACACACTCTTATACCATGATACACCCTGGTACTGACACACCCCCATACCATGACAGACTCTGGCACTGACACACTCTCATACCATGACACACCCTGGTATTGACACACCTCCATACCATGATACACCCTGGTACTGACACGCCCCATACCATGATACACCCTGGTACTGACACACCCCCATACCATGATACACCCTGGTATTGACACACCCCCATGCCATGATACACCCTGGTATTGACACACCCCCATACCATGATACACTCTGGTACTGACACACCCCAATACCATGATACACCCTGGTACTGACACACCCCAATACCATGATACACCCTGGTACTGACACACCCCCATACCATGATACACCCTGGTATTGACACACCCCATGCCATGATACACCCTGGTACTGATACACCCCCATACCATGATACACCCTGGTACTGACACACCCCATGCCATGATACACCCTGGTACTGACACACCCCCATACCATGACACACCCTGGTACTGACACACCCCCATACCATAATACACCCTGGTACTGATACACCCGCATACCATGATACACCCTGGTACTGACACACCCCCATACCATGATACACCCTGGTACTGACACACCCCCATACCATGATACACCCTGGTACTGACACACCACCATACCATGATACACCCTGGTACAGACACACCCCCATACCATGATACACCCTGGTACTGACACACCCTTATACCATGACACACCCTGGTACTGACACACCACCATACCATGACCGACCCTGGCACTGACACACCCCCATACCATGACACACCCTGGTACTGACACACCCCCATACCATGACAGACCCTGGTACTGACACACCCCCATACCATGACACACCCTGGTACTGACACATCCACATACCATGACACACCCTGGTACTGACACACCCCCATACCATGACATGCCCTTGTACTGACACACCCCCATACAATGACAGACCCTGGTACTGACACACCCCATCCCATGATACACCCTGGTAATGACACACCCCATACCATGACACACCCTGGTACTGACACACCCCCATACCATGATACACCCTGGTACTGACACCCCTCCATACCATGACACACGCTGGTACTGACACACCCCCATACCATGATACACCCTGGTACTGACACACCCCCATACCATGACAGACCCTTGTACTGACACACCCCCATACCATGACACACCCTGGTACTGACACACCCACAAACCATGACAGACCCTTGTACTAAAACACCCCCATACCATGACACACCCTGGTACTGACACACCACCATACCATGACCGACCCTGGTACTGACACATCCCCATACCATGACAGACCCTGGTACTGACACACCCCCATACCATGACACGCCCTTGTATTGACACACCGCCATACAATGACAGACCCTGGTACTGACACACCACATCCCTTGATACACCCTGGTAATTACACACCCCATACCATGACACACCCTGGTACTGACACACCCCCATACCATGATACACCCTGGTACTGACACCCCTCCATACCATGACACACCCTGGTACTGACACACCCCCATACCATGATACACCCTGGTACTGACACACCCCCATACCATGATACACCCGTGTACTGACACACTCCCATACCATGACACACCCTGGTAATGACACACCCCCATGCCATGATACACCCTAAACAGACACACCCCCATACCATGACCGACCCTGGCACTGACACACCCCCATACCATGACACACCCTGGTACTGACACACCCCCATACCATGACAGACCCTGGTACTGACACACCCCCATACCATGATACACCCTGGTATTGACACACCCATATATCATGATACACCCTGGTAATGACACACCCCTATACCATGATACACTCTGGTACTGACACACCCCCATACCATGATACACCCTGGTATTGACACACCCCCATACCATGATACACCCTGGTATTGACACACCCCCATACCATGACACACCCTGGTATTGACACACCCCCATACCATGATACACCCTGGTACTGACACACTCCCATATCATGAAAGACCCTGGTACTGACTCACCCCATCCCATGATACACCCTGGTACTGACACACCCCCATACCATGACACACCCTGGTACTGACACAACCCCATACCATGACACACCCTGGTACTGACACACCCCAATACCATGATACACCCTGGTAGTGACACACCCCCATACCATGATACACCCTGGTATTGACAAACCCCCATACCATGATACACCCTGGTACTGACACACCCCCATACCATGATACACCCTGGTATTGACACACCCCCATGCCATGACACACCCTGGTACTGACACAACCCCATACCATGATACACCCTGGTATTGACACACCCTCATACCATGATACACCCTGGTACTGACACACCCCCATACCAGGATACACCCTGGTATTGACACACACCCATGCCATGATACACCCTGGTACTGACGCACCCCCATACCATGATACACCCTGGTACTGACACACCCCAATACCATGATACACCCTGGTACTGACACACCCCAAAACCATGATACACCCTGGTATTGACACACCCCCATATCATGACACACCCTGGTACTGACACACCCCAATACCATGATACACCCTGGTACTGACACACCCCAAAACCATGATACACCCTGGTATTGACACACCCCCATACCATGAAACACCCTGGTATTGACACACCCCCATTCCATGACACACCCTGGTACTGACACACCCCAATACCATGATACACCCTGGTACTGACACACCCCAATACCATGATACACCCTGATATTGACACACCCCCATACCATGACACACCCTGGTACTGACACACCCCCATACCATGACACACCCTGGTTCTGACACACCCCAATACCATGATACACCCTGGTAGTGACACACCCCCATACCGTGATACACCCTGGTACTGACAAACCCCCATACCATGATACACCCTGGTACTGACACACCCCCATACCATGACACACCCTGGTACTGACACCCCCCCATACCATGACACACCCTGGTACTGACACACCCCCATACCATGATACACCCTGGTACTGACACACCCCCATACCAGGATAAACCCTGGTATTGACACACCTCCATACCATGATACACCCTGGTACTGACACACCCCCATACCATGACACACCCTGGTACTGACACACCCCAATACCATGATAAACCCTGGTATTGACACACCCCCATACCATGATACACCCTGATACTGACACACCCCCATACCATGATACACCCTGGTACTGACACACCCCATACCATGACAGATTCATGTACTGACACACTCATACCATGATACACCCTGGTACTGACGTGCCCCATACCATGACAGACCCTGTTACTGACACACCCCCATACAATGATACACCCTGGTACTGATGTGCCCCATACCATGACAGACCCTGGTACTGACACACCCCCATACCATGACAGACCCTGGTACTGACACACCCCCATACCATGACAGACCCTGGTACTTACACACCCTTATACCATGATACACCCTGGTATTGACACACCCCCATGCCATGATACACCCTGGTACTGACACACCCCCATACCATGACACACCCTGGTACTGAGACATCCCCATACCATGACAGATTCTGGTACTGACACACCCCATACCATGACACACCCTGGTACTGACACCCCCCCATACCATGATACACCCTGTTACTGACACACCCCCATACCATGACACACCCTGGTACTGACACACCCCCATACCATGACACACCCTGGTACTGACACACCCCAATACCATGATACACCCTGTTAGTGACACACCCCCATACCATGATACACCCTGGTATTGACAAACCCCCATACCATGAAACACCCTGGTACTAACACACCCCATACCATGATACACCCTGTTATTGACACCCCCCCATGCCATGATACACCCTGGTACTGACACACCCCAATACCATGATACACCCTGGTATTGACACACCCCCATACCATGATACACACTGGTACTGACACACCCCTATACCATAATACACCCTGGTACTGACACACCCCCATACCATGACAGACTCTGGTACTGACACACTCTCATACCATGACACACCCTGGTACTGACACATCCCCATACCATGATACACCCTGGTACTGACACACCTCCATACCATGATACACCCTGGTATTGACACATTCTCATGCCATGACACACCCTGGTACTAACACACCCCCATACCATGATACACCCTGGTATTGACACACCCCCATACCAGGATACACCCTGGTATTGACACACCTCCATACCATGATACACCCTGGTACTGACACACCCCCATACCATGATACACCCTGGTACTGACACACCCCCATACCATGATACACCCTGGTACTGACACATCCCCATACCATGATACACCCTGGTACTGACACACCCCCATACCATAATACACCCTGGTATTATCACACTCATACCATGATACACCCTGGCACTGACACGCCCCCATACCATGACACACCCTGGTACTGACACACCCCCATACCATGATACACCCTGGTACTGACGTGCCCCATACCATGACAGACCCTGTTACTGACTCCCCTCCATACCATGATACACCCTGGAACTGATGTGCCCCATACCATGACAGACCCTGGTACTGACACACCCCCATACCATGACAGACCCTGGTACTTACACACCCCCATACCATGACAGACCCTGGTACTGACACACCCCCATACCATGACAGACCCTGGTACTTATACACCCTTATACCATGATACACCTTGGTATTGACACACCCCCATGCCATGAAACACCTTGGTACTGACACACCCCCATACCATGAAACACCCTGGTACTGACACACCCCCATACCAGGATACACCCTGGTATTGACACACCCCCATGCCATGATACACCCTGGTACTGACACCCCCCAATACCATGACACACCCTGGTACTGACACACCCCCATACCATGATACACCCTGGTATTGACACACCCCCATACCATGATACACCCTGGTACTGACACACCCCCATACCAGGATACACCCTGGTATTGACACACCTTCACACCATGATACACACTGGTATTGACACACCCCCATGCCATGACACACCCTGGTACTGACACACCCCCATACCATGATACAACCTGGTACTGACACACCCCTATACCATGATACACCCTGGTACTGACACACCCCCATACCATGACACACCCTGGTACTGACACACCCCAATACCATGATACACCCTGGTACTGACACACCCCCATACCAGGATACACCCTGATACTGACACACCCCCATACCATGATACACCCTGGTACTGACACACCCCATACCATGACAGATTCTGGTACTGACACACTCATACCATGATACACCCTGGTACTGACGTGCCCCATACCATGACAGACCCTGTTACTGACACACCCCCATACCATGATACACCCTGGTACTGATGTGCCCCATACCATGACAGACCCTGGTACTGACACACCCCCATACCATGACAGAACCTGGTACTAACACACCCCCATACCATGACAGACCCTGGTACTTACACACCCCCATACCATGATACACCCTGGTACTGACACACCACCATACCATGATACACCCTGGTACTGACACACCCCCATACCATGATACACCCTGGTACAGAAACACCCCCATACCATGATACACCCTGGTACTGACACACCCTTATACCATGATACACCCTGGTACTGACACACCCCCATACCATGACAGACTCGTACTGACACACTCTTATACCATGATACACCCTGGTACTGACACACCCCCATACCATGACAGACTCTGGTACTGACACACTCTCATACCATGACACACCCTGGTATTGACACACCTCCATACCATGATACACCCTGGTACTGACACACCCCATACCATGATACACCCTGGTACTGACACACCCCCATACCATGATACACCCTGGTATTGACACACCCCCATGCCATGATACACCCTGGTACTGACACACCCCCATACCATGACACACTCTGGTACTGACACACCCCAATACCATGATACACCCTGGTACTGACACACCCCAATACCATGAAACACCCTGGTATTGACACACCCCCATACCATGATACACCCTGGTACTGACACACCCCCATGGCATGATACACCCTGGTACTGACACTCCCCCATACCATGACAGACCCTGGTACTGACACACCCCCATACCATGACACACCCTGGTACTTACACACCCCCATACCATGATACACCCTGGTACTGACACACCCCCATACCATGACACACCCTGGTACTGACACACCACCATACCATGACCGACCCTCGCACTGACACACCCCCATACCATGATACACCCTGGTACTGACACAACCCCATACCATGATACACCCTGGTACTGACACCCCCCCATACCATGACAGACCCTTGTACTGAAACACCCCCATATCATGACACACCCTGGTACTGACACACCACCATACCATGACCGACCCTGGCACTGACACACCCCCATACCATGAAACACCCTGGTACTGACACACCCCCATACCATGACACACCCTGGTACTGACACATCCCCATACCATGACACACCCTGGTACTGACACACCCCCATACCATGACACGCCCTTGTACTGACACACCCCCATACAATGACAGACCCTGGTACTGACACACCCCCATACCAGGATACACCCTGGTATTGACACACCTCCATACCATGATACACCCTGGTACTGACACACCCCCATACCATGACACACCCTGGTACTGACACACCCCCATACCATGATACACCCTGGTACTGACACACCCCATACCATGACAGATTCTGGTACTGACACACTCATACCATGATACACCCTGGTACTGACGTGCCCCATACCATGACAGACCCTGTTACTGACACACCCCCATACCATGATACACCCTGGTACTGATGTGCCCCATACCATGACAGACCCTGGTACTGACACACCCCCATACCATGACACACCCATGTACTTACACACACCCATACCATTACACACCCTGGTACTGACACACCCCATACCATAATACACCTTGGTACTGACACCCCCCCATACCATAACAGACCCTGGTACTGACACACCCACATACCATGATACACCCTGGGACTGACACACCCCCATATCATGATACACCCTGGTACTGACACACCCCATACCATGATACACCTTGGTACTGACACCCCCCCATACCATAACAGACCCTGGTACTGACACACCCACATACCATGATACACCCTGGGACTGACACACCCCCATATCATGATACACCCTGGTACTGACACACCCCCATACCATGATACACCGTGGTACTGACACACCCACATACCATGATACACCCTGGTACTGACACACCCCCATATCATGATACACCCTGGTACTGACACACCCCCATACCATGACACACCCTGGCACTGACATACCCCCATACCATGATACACCGTGGTACTGACACACCCCATACCATGATACACCCTGGTTTTTACCAACCCCCATACCATAATACACCCTGGTACTGACACACCCCCATACCATGATACACCCTGGTACTGACACACCCCCATACCATGATACACCCTGGTACTGACACCCCCCCATACCATGATACACCGTGGTACTGACACACCCCATACCATGATACACCCTGGTACTGACACACCCCCATACCATGATACCCCGTGGTACTGACACACCCCATACCATGATACACTCTGGTTTTTACCAACCCCCATACCATGATACACCCTGGTACTGACACACCCCCATACCATGATACACCCTGGTACTGACACCCCCCCATACCATGATACACCGTGGTACTGACACACCCCATACCATGATACACCCTGGTACTGACACCCCCCCATACCATTATACACCCTGGTACTGACACACCCCCATACCATGATACACTGTGGTACTGACACACCCCATACCATGATACACCCTGGTTTTTACCAACCCCCATACCATGATACACCCTGGTACTGACACACCCCCATACCATGATACACCCTGGTACTGACACACCCCCATACCATGATACACCCTGGTACTGACACACCCCCATACCATGACACACCCTGGTACTGACACACCCCCATACCATGATACACCCTGGTACTGACACACCCCATACCATGATACACCCTGGTTTTTACCAACCCCCATACCATGATACACCTTGGTACTGACACACCCCCATACCATGATACACCATGGTACTGACACACCCCATACCATGATACACCCTGGTTTTGACACCCCCCCATACCATGATACACCCTGGTACTGACACGCCCCAATACCATGACAGACCCTGGTACTGACACCCCCCCATACCATGATACACCTGGTACTGACACACCCTCATACCATGATACACCCTCGTACTAAAACACCCCCATACCATGACACACCCTGGTACTGACACCCCCCCATACAATGATACACCCTG